>NC_049207.1:15179717-15505626 GCF_013347855.1 Anguilla anguilla | reverse complement strand
GACGCATTAGCAGAGGAGTACATCAGCTCCATATTTTTACAGGGAATCAGCTGCCATTTCCCTATTTTTGATCTTATCATGCCCTGGTTCAACAGTATGAACCAGAATATTAAGGTCAGCATACTATGACACGCACAATAATTCTCTTGTCTTACTGCCATATGCTTTTCATTAGTTTGAATCTGATATCGAATACCTACAGTGGCCAACATATTACTGTATTTAGCATGACTGAGAGCTGCTAACTCAATTCCTATTATTACACGGCATTTTATAATTTGTGTGAAGATCTCTCTTAAACATCACCGAAGCTCCTTTCATCACACAGAATTCACAAATTCATCTGATACTTATCTGATAACTGTAATTCCTATGCATTGCTTCCTCATTATGCAGGCACAATTATGTTATCATTAAATATATCTGAAAAATCTGGATGTGTGGGCAGGATTGAGCTCATTTCAATTCACTTTAAAATGACAAAAAGAAAATTTTCTTGCAAGTGAACATCTCTGACACGCGCTCAGGGATGTTCACCTCATGTTTGCGCTCTTCGTTCTGTTTCTGGAACTGCCAATAGATGAGCGCGCGCTGAGACTTGGGGCTGCACTCCAGAAACGTGCTGCTGTTCTCTACGCCATAGATGATCTTGTTCACCACGGTGCCTTGTCCATTCAGCTCATCTGTCAAAAGAAGGAGTAAGCAGCACATTAGAAATGCCACTTGCAACATTGGTTATGGTAGTTGCATTGCAAAGCAGCGTGATTTTACATTCTGCACATTGAAGTTAACATGCCATCTATCACAACACACAGAGATGCATATCATGTCTAATGGGATTTTCTACAAATAACTGACAATATCTACGTATAATGATAATTTAAGTCATGTAGGACACGATAGCAGTTTGGTGTTCTCTTTTAACAGTGAACAAAGCAAAGAAAATTACAAATGTGTAATGTTGTGGAATCTTATTCTCATATAGAGTATGCAGATTAATAGGGTATATATTGTGACATGCATTTGCACTTAAAAAATGTCCTGCAAACGAATTAGACATTAATACATTCACTGGTTAAAAAATTTCTGCCGACTACAGGGTTTACATTACAGTGTCCATTTGTCTTCATTCTTGTTGTGCTGCAATGCGCTAAGTAAATTTCTCTATTTCTTCTCAGAGCTGTAAGACTGGTCCTCAGGCAGAAAATAACCCGCCAGTTCTGAAAGCCATATTAAATGAGAAATCGATGCTCGGCCTACGCAGGATGGACGGGTAGCTGCGGTCTCTCTCCAGTGCCGAACATGAAAAAGGCTGACATTTGCAAAGATGACTGCAAGAGCGAAGCAGTAAAACACCTAATTAGCTACAAGATAGAAACAAGACAAAACTGCCCCAATTTAGAAGACTAACAAGGGTATTAAATTAAATGGGAAAATTCCATCCAGCACAGAGTGGACCGGAAGTATCTCTGAGGGGCCCTAAAGACTTTAATTAAAACCTTTGGAAATTAACACTTTCCACATTAAACACACACATTTATTTTCCCAGCATCTCCTCTTTTCTTTGATATATTCTCCTGTTTCACTGCAAAAGAGTGTAAATAGATTGCATGAAGCTATATTTATTAGCTGTTATTAGCTTGGTTGAAGAATATGCTTTCCATAGTAATGAAACTGAAATGCTGAAACCTTACATTAGTCTCTACTCAATCCATTCAACTTGATAGTTCGCATTGTTTTTTTCTTTCTTTTTTAAAAATGTTATTTCAGTTTTAGTGTATGTCTTGATTGCCACATAGTTGTATGTGCAATTAAAGATATTTTTGATACAAAAGTTACTTGATGGAATTTTAAGTAACTCCAAAAATAAACTTGCACAGTCATGTTTCCAGAAGTTTCAGATACAAACAGATTCATTTTAAGTATGAACTGGTATTTCTTTACTTAACAGAGGACAGAACTATTCTGAACTGTGAAGAGTGGATTAAGGCCTACCGTGATGCTGCAGGTCTGAACACTGTGTCAGTGGATCCCCATTCCTGATGTCCTGGCGTCTTGTTCGTCTACAAACGCAACAACAGTACAGTGAGCTAGCTCTCTCTTTCCTTCACTCATGTACAAATACTGGTGTAGTCAGTGCCATCATTGTAACACTAAAATTCATAAAGCCACATTATAACTCATAAAGCCAGCGCAAACAACTCATTGGGCTTCATGAACTCATAAATGATGAAGTCACAATGTGCTATCATTGTTATGAATTTGAACCAGTCCTCTATTGTTTTCTGGGGAATTTTTGACAAACAACAAGCCATTTTGATTTTTTCATTGGAATCAGTGATTGGAGCCCCACCAGGAAGCCTAACTCTTTAAGACTCCTAATGCTGGCCTTACACTAGAGAATATATTGAGTGATTTCATAGCCTTAGAAGTCGTAGGTAAATCTTGTCAGTCTTACAGTCTGTGTGCTCCCCCGTAATGACTCATGATTAATGTGAGATTCTATTAAGACGGCTCTGACTGAGTTTGTCTTTTTCTCATCTTGACATTCCGACAAAATCAGACGTGCAATATTATCTTATAAGTCTATATATCTAAAAGTCTGTAGTCTTGGCTCAAAATGTTTCGTTTTAATTACTGCTAAATTCTATTTATGTGATGCCTTGCTGTCCGTGGTAAGAGATAGAGCATTGTTTGGGTGCGCTTTCTGTGTGTATTTTAAATCCAAGGTCAGGCTTTGCTCCTCTGCTGCAGTCTCGGTTGCAAATTCATATCATTGCAGAGGTTCAGCTCTCGGATCAATAGACGGAACCAACATGGCTGGCTTCTTTTACAGGGCGCGCACCATTTGCTCCGCGAAGCTCGAGAGCAATGTTGAGCCGCTGTAATGTGAAGCTAAAATCAATAACCCGACAGAGCTTTCTCTTGGAGGGAGGCTGTTTTGCCCGAGTGCAGGCTAAATTTCCTCTCATCTTCTCCTCGTTCCACCTCCACAAATTTACGAGGAGGTGTGAGGAGCAACGCTTATGGTAAACAAAATGCTCTGGGTGCAATTTATCTTTCTGTAAGGAATTTTTACTCTTACCCTCAGGCGGTTTTGCCTTTGAAGATGCAGGTTTTTATTCATGTGCTTGCTCTCTGAGAGAATGGTGTCAAATGCCATATGTACTCTATCTCTACAAGTACGTACGCCTATGAGGTCATTACCCCAGTATAATGTCTACAATATGCACAAGACCTTACTATGCATGTTACCTCTCTATGTCCTTCCAACTCATTTGTACTCAGTATAGAATCCCAGAACACTCCAGTTGAATTTGTGCTTATATGTACATATGTGCATGTTTCTTGAATAGTTCAAATCAGTACTGTCAATAGGTGTAATTCAAAGGAACAATACACCAAGGGAATTTCTGTACTGCACAAATGGACTGCATTTATATAGCGCTTTTATCCAATTTAACAATGACTAACTAAAGAACTACATGCTCTTAAAATTAACTTTTTTTCCAGTTTTTTTAAAGAAAAATATTACCTTATAGATGAATGCATTTTTTTGGAGATAAATAGTGTTCTCAAAAACTTCAGCATATATAAATATAACGGGTACATAAAAGATATATTCTTCACCTCGTGAAACGTCCTGCAATGTACTCAAAGTTCCTTCTAAAAGGCTTCCCCTTTTCTTTTTGACATTTTTTATATTCCAGTAATATAAAACTGTTCCAGTAAACAAAACAAAAGTGTCTTATTTAAATTAGCACAGCATCAAAGACAACACCCCATTGTGACGCATGAGCATGAACAGATTACTTGCACTCCTGGATTCTCCTGGAGGTGACACTAGCCGAGCTTAGTTCATTTAGACCATAGCCTAACCCCTATACAGACTTGTCGGTTCATCAGACCGTCTAATGGAATTAACTCACACAGTAAACAGATTAAGATCTTTTCCATTTGCATTGAGCTGATCCCAAAAGCCCTTTGCAGATGTGCTGAAGAGATCCCAGTATTCCACGAGGAGGGTTAAATAACTCTCTCTGAGCCTCAACTCCTTCATTTTTTCCTCAAACATTCCTGGCGAGCCTGTGCGACCCTTGGCTGCCCGTCTGTTTCTCATTTCTCAGCTGAAAGCAAACATTTGGAGAGGGCTCGGGCACCTCCTGTGGCGCTCTCCCAGGATGCCCCACCGCCGCAAAGGGGTTTTGGTTTTGGGACGCCCGCGGCTTTACCTCTTGGCGGTGGGGAAGTAGCGGGAGCACTCGGTGCCGTCCCAGGCGCAGTACGGGTCCCTCGCCAGGCAGCACTCCGCGCAGGCCTTGCCGTAAACGTCGCACCGGTGCAAAGGCATCTGGGAAACGCCGATTTCGGAGCCAAGGTAGAGCTGTTGCTGTGGAAATTCAGAAAAAATAAAATGCCTTTTGTACAATCTTTTCTAGTTAATGTCAGGTAAGGCCATGCACAAGAATGCAAGGTTGAACTGGTGGATAAGAAAGTTTTTTGTAGAATCCTGTTCTCTCACCATAAGCATGCGGATGGTTGAATAACGCATTGGTATTGATATTGCAGTGGACACACACCAGGGCACCCTTGCATTCTTCCAAATCTGAGCTAAACTGACACTGGGGAGTTTTACTACATAAAAACTCCCCAAATCATTTAAAGAAGAGGGAGTTTAGTTATCAAGAATAATGTATACAACTTGTGTAGTAATAATGGAGAAATCACTGATCTGTGATGCATTCCAGATCCATCAACAGTTAACACAGTATAAAAGAAAATATGCTTGTTTTCGTTGTTGTATTGATTTTCTTTCCCCTTTGGAAAAGTTTATCTTTGTGTCGACACGCACTGAGGCATGCTCTATGGCTAGTGTTTCTTTGGAAGGGTCATGTTAGTTTATGCACACTGCTTTTCAAACAAGCTCTCAAAGTTTTTACTTTCAACCTCCGAGCGACCTTTTGCAAAACATTTGTTACCGCGAGCCTGTATATGTGTGCTCCCCTCTGTCTAATTTCCTGCAATAGTCCTCCCTATCGATGCAGTTCGGTACAGGGTGAAGATGAAACAAGCCGACAGGAAATTACACACACCTTTATTACTAGGCTGCTTACTTTTGTATTGGCTCAACTTGAAATATCATCTCACACATTCATTCCCTCGAGATGTAGGATTTGCATTGCAAAAGAAGCCTAAGTCCTGTGCTTGTGTCCTGTTGGACTGGAAG
This sequence comes from Anguilla anguilla, assembly GCF_013347855.1. Taxonomy (NCBI): domain Eukaryota; kingdom Metazoa; phylum Chordata; class Actinopteri; order Anguilliformes; family Anguillidae; genus Anguilla; species Anguilla anguilla. Next base: position 15,500,399 of record NC_049207.1, on the reverse strand, counting down.
CCCAAGGAATGACAGGCTCTTAGAGAACTCCTTAAATGCAACTCATGCTGTGCCACGGTGTTTTTGTGCATCTGGCAGAGGCTGTTTTGGATGGAGATGAAATATGCCTGTAGGATATATGCACGTTTTGTTTTGCAAAATTGGAACAAAAAGTCTTGCCTTGCAAGAGCAACAAATATTGTTCTGCATATTGTTCATTTGCACAGTATTATTATTTGATTTGATACAGGTGGTTCATATGCCAGATTCTGCTGATATTGTTCTCCCTACCCTCAACCCCTCCTGGTTATTTCCAAAGGGTCGTATTAGGGTCTTATTATTTGTTCTGTACGACAGCTGTGGCAGATTTATCCTTTTTGGCGATACCCGTCTATTTAAAATAAAAAATTGTGTTTACATTCTGTAAATGCATGCCGTACCAAACCCTTACCTGCTTAGTTGAAAGTTCCATTGCTGTAATGGTGGTTGGTTCCTGGAGAGAGATTCACAAAGAAAGCACATATCAAAAGGAGGTATGGGGGTGAAAATGTCAGTGTGAAAAGTCACCATTGGAAATAAGTGGCAAGCAGCTCTGATCCAGATTATCTCTGCATCCTGGTGTGCCGCTATTAGTTCCACGGCTAGCGTTCTGCTCCAGTGATTTGGGGCTTATGAGCAGTGGAGAGTCCAGAGAGGCCTCATCTTGATACTTCTGGGCTCCTTGGTGCCTTGATGTTTTCGGCTCAGAGCTCGTGTGTTTAAAGAGAGCACCTGCATCCTTACAGAAATTTGCGGGCACCCACGCATAGCCGTGGCTCCAACCTCTGCTCTTCACACCACGTTGCCCTTTCAGTTTGTGCACAGCTTCAAAGGCCCCCAGAGCTCTTCTGAGCAAATCATCATCCTGTTGCTACATCTTGTAACTGAGCTGTCCAATTAGTTACAGGGCCAGTATTCTGTCAGGAAATGCCCACGTTTAGGAAACCAAAAACCTTGTGGAAGAAATTAATTAACTATCACTATTTTTCTTTTATGGCAAGCTCAGGGTAACTGCAAAAAAAATGGCTTCTCTATATAGTAGGCCCTGAGCTCTGAGTTTTCAGCTATGCTCTGAAATGAGCATTCATGTTCATAGTTTAATGGAATAATGGACTGTTGGAATAATATATTATGTTAAATTTACCCGGAATACAGTCATCTCCTCCAGCAGGACTTCCTCCAGGTCATGCCAGGTCTCTCTCGGTATGGACACCACTTTCAGAACAGTCCCGATGTCTTAAAAACAAAACCAAATAGGATCTCATTACACACTGCATATGTGCTGCTATGGCATTGGTTTCATTTGTAAAGAAGCATGAAGCTGATGTAACTTTAAAACAGTTTTTTAATGGTACAAGACCAGAGCAAACAGGTACAGTGAGGTTTATGTTATATTATAAATCTATATAAATTTTCATGTATCAAACAGATGTATATAAGCACCTGTTCCGATGAACATGACATCATACTGGCCATCCTCTGCCTCTACCCTGTCCACCACCATCTGAGTGAACTGGTAATCCACATCGGTCTTGATAATGATTGGCCGGTTGTTGATCGGATGGACAGCATTGAACATGGCAGGGTGGCCCCTTGCAAAGGTGATGACATCATCCGGAAGATCCTTGGTGGAGTCGAATCCACCAAAGGTTTTGCTTGGACACTGGGGACCACCAAACATGAGTTTAACATTATAAAACGGCATTTTATGAATGTTTTTATATTTGCGCAACAGATACACATCCTCGATGACTCACCGTTCCAGGACGTGGGTAGGGCACCCTCCCCTGGAACGGTACCCACTGGTAGTTGGGTCCGTCCCTGTGGGCGTAGGGCCCGAGGAACACTCTCCTCACGTCTGCCATGCTGTACATGCACACCGCCGAACCCTTGAAGATGTTACTGAGGGCACAAAGACAAATTCATTACAGTCAGTCTTCATTAAATAATAGTTTAATCTAGGTGATAAACTGCCCCCTCTAAGCATTTAAAGCCACACATTGACTATAACTATAAAAAGATGAATGCATTGTGCTAGTGTTAAATACTAATTTGTAAAAGATGAAATCATCTTACATACTGATTGTTATCACTTGCATAAGTTGGAAGTTCAGATGTTCTTTTGTAAAGCTCCTCAGAGTAGGAATATATGACATAATTTAATTCCTATTAATTCTGTCAAATTCATCGCATTTTGTAATTAATTTTTTTCTATAGTTTTGCTTTTTCTACATTTTCTGCAATTAAACCGTCTGGCCATTCCTATTTATCCTAATAAATATCTGTAGTTTAAGTTTTGAACTACAGATAGCAAAAAAAAAGTAGCTTCATGCAGTATAGGTAGGGTCACTAGGACAGATTCAGTCATGGAATTGGCTAAATAAATTCCATAATACCAGCAAATGTACAGACTTATGCAACTATTCTACTCTAATGCAGCTATTGTTCAGTCTCCAAAACAGTATAGAACCCAGTTCAATTATGCTGTAGCGGTTGTGTTGACGGAGCTGCACACTGCCAGAAGGCATGGAGAGATGCCAAAATGCTGTTGCACCACACATGTTGTTTGTTGGGCACATGTCATCAATACACTGGCAGAGGTCTGGGCACACCACCAGGATGTGATAAAGAACATTGCCACTTTGGTGACAATGATGAAGTAGCTTTCTGAGCGTGATTTGTTTTGCCCACAATATCCCACTGAGTACGGCCAGACATGGTGGCCATGTCCAGACATGGTGTCCACAATATGCCACTCCAAATATTCTTGTACCAAGAGTTTCTGGTGGGGAAAGCAATGGCAGTGCACAGTAAAATGTCCATTGTTCATTAAACTCTAACAGAGTACATATGAGTCCAATAGGGACCATGATTGGTTTAACACTGAACATGTTACTGTGGATGGAGAAGGTGTTAGGAAGCTGATTCTGGCAGCAGTTTTGACTTGGGTTCCGCTATCTGATTATAGTGCTATCATTACAGCAAATAAACAGCCAATAAATATGTGCAGCAAGGTTGTATGAAAACTGAATGTGTCATGTGTAATCTATCATTTCTACAACCCTTTCCATTGGCAATAATAAAAAGTACCTGGAAGTTGTGAACACCCCATATATGACTGGATTCTTGGGATCCTTTGAACTCATCAAGAAGACGTCCTCTGAAATGCACATACAAAATAACGTTGACTTACATATGTACTGTACAACACCATCACAAACAGTTAAATGTTCTTTAAAGATAATGAGGGATAGGGGGTGGTGACCACCACCACCGTTTGAATCCAACACACATTTATAACAAATGCATATGTGATCAAAAACATGATCACATGTGCATTTGTTCAAAATAACACTGATCAAAAACATGTTCACAGTACTTGTAGCACAAAGGACACTTACGCAGCTCATCAAAGTGCGTGTCAATGCCATTGACTCCTGGCACCGAGCAAATGAGTCGCGCTTTCAGGAAGGTGGTCCACTTATTCACAAGACTCCTGTGGCCCCCAAAATCATTCTGTCGAGCACAGAGACCAACATTCATCTGAGAGAGTTCACTTCTGCTAATTATTTAACATTTTGTTTATTTGAACTTTTGGTAAATGGTAAATGGACTGCATTTATATAGCGCGTTTATCCAAAGCACTTTACAATTGATGCCTCTCATTCACCAGAGCAGTTAGGGGTTAGGTGTCTTGCTCAGGGACACTTCGACACGCCCAGAGCGGGGATCAAACCGGCAACCCTCCAACTGCCAGACAACCGCTCTTACCTCCTGAGCTATGTCGCTCCGCCTTTTCACTGATGTCACGGAACGGAAAGAAGAAAATGATTTGGCAGAATACACTGACACAAGATCTTTGCAAGAACATTTAAACATTGGCAGTTAACTGAGGAACAGTTTGGGGAGGAACAGACCAGATGATATGACGCAGCAAATGTGGGAACAATGAGCCACTGTAGTCAATCAATCAACGCCCTGCCTTGTTTCTGTTTATTGACAAAGGCAGAGAGAGAGAGAGACACTAGGTCGTCCATCCGGCAGTTGACTGATTCATTTCTGTAGCTGGTTTTTTCTGTTTATGTTTGGTGGGGCTGGCAGTACATGAAGCAGAGTACAATAATAATAGTGCGGATTTATGATTTATCTGAGGCAATTAACAATACGAAAACTCCATAACCCAAATCAAAACAACCTGTACAAATAAACAAATTATTTTGGCTCGTTACGAACAGATTCCCATCATACCAAAATATCAGGTCCGTAATGAAGAACATATTGTTCTCTGCTCAGTGCTATAGTCATACTTAAAACATGAGCGGACGTAAAATGCTGATACTACCGACATTAAAACCATGCATGTACCTCTTTAAGATACCAGTTCATACTAAAAAAAGCTAGAAAAAAGCACATACAACTCCCTGCTCCAGTTTTGAAAGAGACAGATATTAATAGCTGGCTTGTTGACCATGCCGCGAGGGCAGCACTCCTAGTGGAGATCAACAGGAGTAAGGATGGGAAATAGGCTCTCAGCAGCTGGCCATTAAATCACAGCTGCAGTGTAAAGTGACCTGGGCTGAGCTTAGCTGCAGGCTCCGCACTAACTGCCGATCACTTTCCCCCCTCTCACAGACCCGCTGCCAAAGGGCCACAGACAGCGTTGGCCCCGCCCTTATAAACACTCTCTAGATTCCAGTTTATACACCAGCTATGGGGGGTCTGTCGCACGCCCCGGTTTGTGTTCACATTACCAGTAGCAGAAGACGTGAAGCTGCTTAAAACGTTGAACAGTTGAAGGAGGAGAATAAAGAGGCTGCCTTTTTTGCCAATCTGACAATCTGATTGTTTTCAATTTGATTTGGATTGACGGTTTTTATCCCACTGAGTGGTTGTGGCATGTGGTACCTCTGTTAGCGTGAGAAGAGCCGTTACCTTACAGAGCTGCCCAATCCTGGCGTGCGTGGCTTTCCCAGAGTGCTCTCCATCCATGGCGTTCTCCCGGAAGAACAGGTAGACCTTATCATCCTCTGGATTGTCACTCTCAGGAATCAGATGAACACTCACAAACCTTGGGTCTGAGCACCACATACACAGACAGACAAAGGTGTATGAATACGCAAGTATGCTTGGAGGAGCATCAAGCTAGTGATTAGCTTTAAACTGCCAGTTCACCCAAAAATAAAATGAAGCTATATTTCCACTTAGCTTGAGTGTTCTTTATCCATCCATATACTTTTGCTGAGATATAAGAAGTTTTTTAGATATCTGCTGAAGCTCACCCTGATACAGTGGACCTCAATGGTGCACTGCAGTAGTGTGATATAACATGCAGTCTGAGACTAAGCGATTAAACATCAGCCTGCGTATCATTTCATATCTATATTTGGTTCATATCTACACTTAATAACCAGTGAAGCGATATGAAACTCGCGTGTGCCTGCATGTGATATGCTCTGAGAGAAACAAACTGTACCATGTTACACTCTAATAGACATTGGTGTATGTGTATTTTGAGTCTTAAGAAAGTCCAAAACTGGAAATGTATGGCAGGTGTAGGTTTTTTTTTCTGTGCTAGAAGGAATCCTGCTGATAAACAAGGACATTTGCGGTGCAGTCAGACAATGTGTCCAGTTTCTTATTTTAATGAGCCCTACAAATGATCCACCAAGTAATATGGAACAATATTTTTAAAACTTGGTGGATGCCATTCACAGTACCTACCAATTAAACATAAAACAAAAGAGAAGTTCTCCTTATTTTGCCTGATGGTTTGTCTCACCTCCACATCAGGGTGTCTAAACAGCATGTGTTCACAGTCCTGCTGGGACTACTGTTTTACCACTAGACCACATTAAGCTTGCAATCAGCTGGCAAGCAGAAACAAATTAAATTGCTAATGAGACCATGTTTTGTCACAGTCAGGGAGAGCTGTGTCAGCTAAGATGGTCACACAACCCCTGTTGACATCAACAATTGTACCGTTAATGGCATCCCACTTAAACCTGTTTACCCAACTCCCAGCAATGCCATACATGCTGAAGCCAGCAAATGGTAAAATAACTAATCCCACTGATACATATTAATGGTGTGTGTGTGTGTGTGTGTGTGTGTGTGTGTGTGTGAGAGAGAGAGAGAGAGAGAGAGAACACAGAGGAGAGGGATGATGGAGAAAGAGCACCAGACATTCTGGAAGAGAGAGGGCAGTGAAAGTACTGAGCTGGTCTGAGGACATTGTTATTAGTATATTGACAGGGCATGTACTAATTGAACTGAGTTTAGCCGACAAAACTTTCCCCACAATGTTACACATCAGGGCTACACAAATTGTTATATCAGCTCACCAGATCTCCCCCACCTCCATGGAAGTCAGAGTTTCTAAATACGTTAAGTTTTCCCCTACCTATTTAAATCACCCATTCCTGGTGAAGCAGTCATCAACGAATGGCTTGCTATGGATACGTTAATGACATTAACAACAGGCACATAAGAGTATTGCTGTGGTAAATTTTTCCAGTTGACCTGTTTCAGAAAAAGCCTTTTGATGCACGTACACATTTTCCTTCAACAGCAACTGTGCACACACTCATAAACTCGGATAATGGAGACAAAACGTGTTGACAAGTCAGAATCTGATATCCATCTCCAAAATCCCAAAATTGCATTGCTTTTCAGAGACAACATTTTTTACAATGAACGCATTTTAAAAGGACAGACCCAGCGTGAAGAAGACATATTAAATACGTAATGTATCCATGGTGATAGTGTACACAAATATGAACGGGCTAATGCAGTGAAAATGCTAAATGTTGCTTTAATTTACCGTGTATTCACTGCTAATGGACAACAAAATCCAGTCATGCAAGTGTAAAAAAAACCAAGCTATGCCACTGAAATAGAAGAATGGAGTAAGGCTTAACTGCCTGAGAAAATATGAAAATCTTAAACCTTAAATTTAGCTATTGTGTTTTATAAATCCCCTCTAAAGCTGACAAGTTGCCAGAGGGTACATTACTCCTTTCTGTTAACGTCCAGAGTGGGCAGGAAGCATAAAGCAGGCGGGAATGAATAGACAGTATCTGATAACGCTGATCCTCTTAATACCATGTCAATCACAGACAGGATTAAAGGGAGGTGAAGCCAGCCATTCTGACCTCACACACTACTCTCTGTGAGCAGTTATGCTAAAAAAAGGAAAACTAAAAGGTCTCATTCTTTTGGTATCAAAAAGATGTAATCCCTGTTTATTGTGATGCAAAACAAATCGATGTTTGAACAGAATGAAGAAGCTTACACACCACACTGTACAGTGTGAGAATGGTAGCTGAACTCATGTCATGAAGACATAGTGATGGATTGATCTAATATCACTGACCAGAGATGCACACATACATTTCTAAACACACAGATATGTTCACTCTACTGCACTTAAAGCAAATGGGCCAGTTTCATTACCGTTCAACCATCTTGAATCATGCTGCTCCGTCCTGATTGGATGATGCTGACCCAAAGTCCGAAAAATGGCAAAGTCCCTTCCCATGAAGTCAGCTGATGTCCCGGAGTATAACTCCCCATCTATGAATCGAGAAGCAAATAATGTTTCAAGAATGTGGGGTCAGCACTCACAACTGTTTACATGGACTGCACTCAATGGACATGTGGTGTCCGCTGAAGAATGCATTGTAAAAACACATGCTTCTAGATACATTTAGGCCACTTACAGACTACACACATTAATACTCAATTCAGATTTTTTTTTTTTTTTTTTGCTCATATTCATTATTGAGTGACCCAACAGTACTGCCAATACAGAATTATGACAATAATCTGTTGCATGGAGTTACATAAAAATCACTCCACCAATGTACCTCCTGTTGGGAAGTAGGGAAAGTCCCTCTGTACCAATTCTGCCTTTGATTGAGGACATAATCCGGCCAATTGGCATGCACCCAGTGCTCGAACTGAGTGACCAGCAATAGGTGGTGAGTCTGTTGTTAAATAACTAAAATTCCTACTTAAACCAAGCTCTCTAGCTAATGTTAACTAGGCAAAAACTATTTTAAGGCACTTCCAGGGCCAATTGCCAGTGACAAAAGACAAGAGAGGTGACAAGTATGACAGGAGAATTAAAGGCTCACAGATTAAGAGGTTTAGAGTGATTGACTCTGACTAGCTGTGGGGGATGGGGGAACAGTAACAAAATGACGCCATCAACCATGTCATGTGTAATTTCAGCCTTGAAATTTCATTCATAATCCTGATGATTTTCCCACAATTTTTGGGTATTTCAATTAACATGTATTGTTCATCAGGACAATGTTCTTTCTCAGATATTCCAGGTACAACTTTTCAATGGCTCCTGATGTCTTTGACATTTTCGAGTTCACTAATGCTCCAATTATCAGTCAATGAATTAGCTCTCTTCATAGGTATTTTCTGTGGCAAATCAGTTCTAATGATAAATGTATTTGTGCTCATGCGTACAGATGCATAAACACAGAAACTGTTAGGGATTACCTTTACACAATACTTTTAGTAATAGAACGACATCTCAAAGTGCTTGAGTTTGAACAGAATTATGTCAGAAGGAAAGCGATTGCAGCCCTGCGTGTGTGCATTCCTCAGCCAGGGCAGCTGTTCTCATCTCTTGCACGGCACACGGCCAGCGCACAATGACGGGCACTCGGAAATCTATTCAGGCCCACCAGAACCTAATCTGCCGCCTGTCAGGCAGATCTATAGTTTAATTACTTTTCTCGCTGGGCCAGACAAAAGAGAAGTCAAGCACGGTGGAGCCGCCGCGGAGGGTGTGCAGAACCTAAGCCTAATCTCTGGAGCGCTGGCAGCCCACTGACACCTCGCACGGCGAGGGAACGCTATCTCATCACGGATCTGTCCATTCAGTGGGCGCGCTCGCCAGAGAAGATCTTGTCTCTGCAGCTCCTTTGAGCACCGAATGAGTCGCTTTCACTCCCCCGATGCCATTTTGAGCAGCAGCAGCAGGAAGTAAAAAGGTAATGAAAAACTGCAAAGTGGGCAAAACTTTTGTTTTCCACAGATTCATTTGCCTATTGATTTTGCTCAGCATTTACAGGAACTTTAAAATGAAAAAAAAAAAAAAAAACTAGTATATCATGCAGTTTGCCCTTTTGTAAATTATGTTTTAAAAAGACATATTACAACATTTTTTGTACCAGGCTTTTTTTCAGACATGACGCCTTTCAAAACCATCCACATACACCCTAAAGCACGAGCATATGTACTTTTGCACACAACTGGAAAGTATGGCTATCATGAGGTCTATACTGAAGCCATATTATTAATATGGAATAGCTTTCATGTGTGGGAATTTAGTGTTGCTGCTCCACCAAAGAACATGAAACAAGCCTCAACTGGCAGCAAAAGAGGTGTCAGGTCTGAGTCAACATATGTCAGGGATGACACGTGATCATATGCTTTTTAATCGGATATGAAGTGCATGTACGGATTATAGAATGGCCATTATTAAAATGGACACAGATATTACTTTTAGAGTTATTTGTGACTGAGAAAGTATTCATCTGGAAGCAGTTTGAGGACAGGGCCCTTTGAAGCTGCCCTCTACAATAAAGAGCTTTTGTGATGGAGGCCACAAACATCTGGATGTCGCCGCCATTGTGAGTCCTTTGTTAAAGAGTCTGTAGGAAGGGCACGTTAGATCACTGAAACACTGGCAGGAATGACTAAAAGAAGTGCATGTTTCAGCATAGCAAAGGTTCACTCTATAAGGCAAATGGCACGCTATATAATTGTAGCCTCATGTGTAAAAATTGTGTTTAAAAAAGTAACGGTTCCCTCTTCACATTCGGAATTCAGAACACTCAACTCAGCAGAAACCACACACATACACACACACACATACACATACACACACACACACACACACAGTGGGTTGGCTCTTTGTTGCCACATTCAATTGTCTCTCCACCTTTTGGCCACTCAGTGTGTCCAGTACTGCTGTATGACCCGAGAGGAAGGCGGACTCAGCATGGTCCTTTCACAACTCACCAATTAGAAGAGAAGCTGTCAGCAGCTTTGGGTCATAGGGACTCTTTCCACGGCCATTCTCAAAGTGTGATGCCTCCAGCCTGAAGACGCTGTCCTAGTAGCAGAATATTTAAAGCGTGTTCAGAGGAAGAGTTTTCAGTCTCATTAGCCTTTCTAAGTGTATTAGTGATTCACACCATGAATGCCCGAATCTCTGCCTCTTGTCTGAGATAATTAATGGGCTTAATTGAAAAGCTCACAGATTTTTTCTCCCAACTATTGTTTGAAAATTAGATTCTAATGGAAAAGAAGCTTTAAGACAGCAATTCATCTTTGATAATCATTGACATTTCGTGGAAGAAAATGGAAATTCCATTTACAAATGATAAATTAAAAGACCTCTCCACAATGAAACTTCTTTTTAAATACATTTTCTGCTTCATCTGGTTAATAGGATAACTTTAGGGGCAATCAGGAAATCATTTAGAGGTAGACCACTGTCACACTTGGCCAGTGAAGGGTAATTTGTGATATTAAAGAAAGTAGCATGGCGCTTCCCAAGATGGATAGACTCCCCAATTATACCTGGACAGTACAATTAGCCTCTTTGAAATATCTCCTTGCCATCCTAGTCATAAGGTCATTTAGGATGAGGCATGATGTAAATGGTAGTTGACCTGAGACAATTCAAATGGCCAAGTCAGTTATACTAAAGATCTCAAAATCAGTGATCATTATTACTCAGCAGAGGACAAGTAATCACCAGACATGTGACAGCAGAACACAGGTGTGATGTAGTACCTTGACAATGATTCAAGATAGAGAGGTGAAATCAATAAAACATGATGTTTCCAATTAAACTAAACCTTAACCTATGAGGACATAATTTATTTAATAAAAACAGAAACACTGCCGTTTATTTTAAATAAATCAGACAAAAATGAATATATGGCCAACATTAAAAAAAAAACATTCTTATTGATTAAACTTATTGACAGAATTCATGATTAATGACATTTTTTTTACATTTATTTATGACTGCGTCATTATTAGATTTTCAGTGGGGGAGACACTGCAGCCCCTTCAGAAAACGAATGCCAGCTCCAAGTATTAGCCACATCAAAAGGACAACATGCATATCCAATTTTAATGGGATCACTTCCTGTGGACTAACCAAGGACATCAATGTTTTCGAGGGACATCAAAACAAGACCGAAGACCACCGAGGAAATTTCACAACCATCTCAAAACACTCAAGCTGAGAAAGAGTGCAGACAATGCTTCTATAAAATAAATTATTATTTAAAAAATAAAGGCATTGAATTCATTTCAAAGTGTCTAGATACTAAGAATTTTTTTTTTACTTAAACATGATTCTGTGCAGCAGAACCATGCTTTTTGATAAATTTCTGGCAGTTGTGAATATTAACCACATCTTTGAAATTGGTTGATTGGGACATAAAAAACATGAACATGGTGTGAAGAGAAACACAACTTAAATACACCGATAAAATTAAACTCTGGAAGTCACACCACTTAAAAATGGGTTTCCTACATTTGTACAGCCCTTTTAAATTAAAGCTCAAAGGTTTTCTGGACATATTTATCAGATTGCTTGTGAACAGTAATTTATCATCACTGAAATTTTACCTCTGGTCGTTTTCCCACCTCCAGATAGGCACAGATTGGGTGAAAGGCCCCAGTTCCGCAGGCATACAGGTGGGTTTGGTTAAACGTCTGGAGCACCTTGATGAAATTTGAGCATTCTTTCTGCAGGGAAAGGAGAAAGCACAACTTCAGTTGGGACCTCACTGCTAAACCCGTTTCCCCCCATAAATATCAGATCAAAGGACCTTGTGCTGTGGTTTGGAAAAGTACTTTACCAGACTGTTGTCATTCAACATGCATTACCTCTGGTCCTAACGACTCAAATGTGGACACCTCAAACTAAGCCATGGATTCAATCAGCATTTGTCCTAAATTTTTTAAACTTAAATTAGATTTAAAAAATAAAATAAAATTTTATCATTTTTGGTGAACCACTGATCACAACCATAACACTCACACTGAAAGTTATGAACACATGTACAACGAATTTTCAGGTGAGTCAGTAACAAACATGCTTTTCATTTACAGTGTACATCTATCAGACCACCACCTGCAACAAGCACGGCATCTCAGGCCAAAACAAGTTGAATGGCTGTCAGCCATTTTAAATACTCAAAGGCCATGTGTGTATTTTTAAAGCTGCATGTAGGTGATAACTGACAAATGAGCTTGTTTTATCATCTGCACATTAGTCTGCGCCCCCTCTGGTGTTTATGTTGGAGATGATGAGGGAGATGATTGGTCAGCATTTCCTCCATAATAAACAGACGTGGGGCCCTACGAGCCCCGCCCACAGATAACACATAGGCCCTGTGTGGCCTCATTAGCTAAGGCTGAGGCAGACGGGCCTTTCCTGTATTGTTAAGAAAATAAAGATGCCCATCTGTATAAACAAGTGTTCCAGGATACCCGGGAGATTGTATCATCCTTGGCCCATGGAGACGGATACTCTGTCCCTCATATTAGGGACGCCTAAGTGCTACGAATGGGGTGCACATGCAATGATGATACCTTTTCACCATAAGAAAAAGCTTCACTGTTGGATAATAAAGAGTATTATTATGCAGTAACATTGCTTTGACAAAGTAAATTGTATTTTGCATTGTATTTTGGCTTTTATGTACTAGTACATCTGGAGCAAAGCAAGTTTTTTTTTTGTTTTTATCCTCATATATCTATTCCCAGATGGAATCCTTAATTGCTATCCTATGCATATCCCATCACTGCAACATCCTCTGAACTTTTTACAGCTCTTAGAGCCAACAACTTGTGTTCACTCTGCAATCTGCAATTGCTGCACTGGAGGACGGTATGACTTACACAGATGGTGCAGATAAGTGTACATATGGCTAGAGGAGTCACTCTTGTGTTATGAAGAGAACACCCTGCCGATTGAATCTCTCCCTCTCTGGGCAAGTCTATTGCCAATTATGCATTGCTCTGTCTTTCTAAACCTTGCTCCTGGTCTTGGATTAATCTGACTAATATGCCAATACATTTCAGACGTGAAAAGGCAGGGAGAGCTTTATATAATTACACAAATATTGTACTATGTTTGCTATTTAAAAACAACAAATGTATTTCAAATGAACTGTCAATCAAATGTTTTCCTCATACACATGGGACTTGCAGGGAGGATTAACATTTTTGATCTCAAAATAACTTACAGAACTCATAATCCAGATCATCATTTCAATTTTGACACAACAATGACAGATTTATTCAATTTATTGTCAATGGGCTGAGACAAGACATTGTTCCAGTTTGGAAACATCAGGCTTCAGTCAGCCTTTCCTCTCATTATAGCCCTGCTGACCTGACACAAGACAGCTTTGATAGGATCATCTCACATTCACCTTCAGCATGTTTGCTGGGTAACAAAAATAACACGCTAAAGATTTTACGGCAGTTCAGACAAGCCCTATTTAAACAGTGCTAGACATTTTCCACATGAACTCAACACTCAGTAGCTATGGTTCTCTTGCTTTTTGGTGGGTGTTCTTGGGATGGAAGCATTGCAGTCATGCCTCTGTATCATTTATGCAGTTGTCTCTCACATTTTGAGCCAATTCACTTGTCCTTCCACAGAAATATATCATAGCGTTTGTATTGAAGCCAGTGTTGTTTTAGAGCTTTTGGAAGACAAGTGCTATCTGCCAAAGTAAACTGGTAGTAGCAGGATCTTTAAAAAATCTCTCAACTGCCAAAAGTCTGTTCACTGCTGAGAAGAAAGCACTGGATGTACCTGACTTACACAAATACTTCATGAAGATAGCAAAATACAAATAACAATTGTACAGGTTATTACATGCAGCCTACCAAAACCTTGATATGCCATGTTTGAATAAACTCATTGTACTCATTTATATAACTCATATATAACAGCACAATGCACTTGAAAAAAAAAGATTAGAGAAATTACCACGGATCAGTGGATTAACAAGGAAGCGATCCAGTGGCTATTTTTTTCAGCAACATCTTTATAACTACAGGCTACAAGTTTTACAGTGGTGATTAATGCAAAAAGATTGTCTTGCATCTCTTTGAAGCAAAGCCACACACACACACACGCATTCACATAAGAAATTCCATAGGCCTTGGTGAACACAGAGTAATTTGTTTTTATGACCTGACTATTTTGTGAAGCATTCAAACTAAATTAGGGCACTTATGTTTGATTACAGTATATTACAGTACACAGGAAATTGTTTAACATTTAAAGAAAGAACAACTGCTCAATTAGGGCATTTTACAAATATTTAGCTTTTGCAAACATTTTTGGTTTTAACCTTAGTGCTGGAGCCACTGTTTGCTGGTTGTCCCTTTTGAATACTGTAGTATAATTCAAAATATATAATGATGTACTTTAGCATAAACTCTGTAAGGCTGCTTTAAAAAAGTGTTAGTCACACAGTATGTCTGATATAAGTATTGCATTACTTGCTACAGATGAATGGAAACAAGTCATGTAGAATTTTTCATTCCAAACCCTATGGGTCCCCATGGACAATTGCAAGTATTCTGTATCTCCCCCATGAAGGTTAGAGAGCCATGTAATTTTGATATAGCACTGAACTAGAAGTGCAAAGTGTGAAACACCACAAAGAGGCAAGGACCTTCATTTATGTATTGCGGTATTTCCATGCTCAACCTGGCATGTCGTATGCACAGGGGCAGACAGGAACTAAGTCCAAAACGTACAAGCCACGTATGGTGGCATGAAATCATTTGACCTTGTAGGCTGTTTTGAAAGTGGTACTTGGTTCGTTATCTGAACCAAAATGTATTGCATTTTATTGAGGTTTTATCATTTAAATAAAGAGAATGGAATCCTGAAATGTTCAGGATGGGGAGGGAAGAATGGAATCAATCCTTATAATACCATGCTGGCCCCCAGCCACCACCTTTTGTTGAATTTAATTAAGACTTTTCTCTTTGTGTCTTAGAATTTAAAAAAAAAAAATGACAATGGACAAAAGAAGCCACATCATGCGCTTAGCACTTACCAAGATGTCTTTCCCAGCCCACTTGCATTCGTCTCGCCTTGATAAGGTTGCTGGCCATGCGATCTTAAACATCAAAAGAAAAGAATCCTCTTAAGATAACACTTCCTTGACAATAGCATTCTTTGCAGTTCTGTGTTTTTCTTGAATTTTATTTTATTTTTTTTTTAATCACATAATACATTTGCCTCTAGTTATTTCTAAAAGTGGACTTCACTCTTACTTCACTCTAGTGTTTCTTTTGCGCCTCTACATCATGAAACCTATGCACTTGTTGTACGTCGCTCTGGATAAGAGCGTCTGCTAAATGCCTATAATGTAATGTAATGTAATGGACTGTTACAACAACCTCTTTAATTCAGTATGTATGTTATAAATCATTAACCTTACCATTTACTATAGTCACAAGAAAAAAACTATTTGAAATATTTTCTTACATGCATAGTTGAAGATTAAAATGATTTTTAATCTTAATAATTGTGATAATCACAATGCTTTTCCAATATTTATATTTCCATTATTTACAATATTCACCCCAAAACGAATTATTTTCAATAAACAAACAAATTTAAAAAACAAACAAACAAGAAAACAAATAAATAATAGTGGCCTTGCCCATAGGCTCTTCGTCTTATTGCAAACGCTTTTAAGAATCAGATAAAAAAGGTCCCATAACCTGTTCCAGGTGGTGTAATGAAATATCATACAGTGCATAGCTCCCGGGCGAAAAGGAGGGAAATCAATGTAATCAACCCCAGAGAAACGGACTTCGGGGCGAGAAAAATAGCTGAGATACGATCGGGGCAGAAATGAAACCGAATCGCGGTCTCGTGTTATTTGACTTCCTGACCGTCTCCAGTCCAGGCCGGTCGTCTCGGAAACAAACACGGCAGTCAGACTCTCTGCCAGTGAGAGAGGGAGGCCTGCTGCCGGGAGTCCGTTGGCCGCGTGTCTCCTCACATGGTTTCTGTCTCCCCCGTGTTTCGTTACACGCACGTTCTAGCGAGTGGAAAACAGGGCGTCTCTTTACACAGGCGCCTTTGCGGCTCATTGGATGCCGGACAGTGTTGGAAAGCTATGAGAAGTTCTCGTCGGGACCTCCTCTGAAAAGCCCATGAAACATGTTGCCTCATGTTTAGCTCTACCATTGGGCATTATACAGCAACAGTAAGATCAATAGCGAGGTTCAGTGCTAAGCCATGCTGCTGATATTGTAATTGATTCCCTATCCTCTTGAAGAACTGTTTTTGGACCGGTGGGTAATGTTCAACAGCCAGTGTGTACCAGTTGGTGGAGGTGGGAGTGGAAAGGGAGCTGGGTATTTCAGAGTTCCTGCCCGTGTTCTTGAGGGAAACAAAATGCAATTTGTCTTCACTTTGTTCCAGTTTGCCCTCCATTATTCATCCAGGTGAAGGATGTGCCTCTCGCGTGCTTCGGACAGCTGAGATTTCCGTGACAGCTTTGCCTTTAAATATTCATAGGAAGCTTTTCTGTTGAACCGCAGTCCCTGGTTGCCCATATCAGGGCTGTCAGAGGGGCAGCTATTCGGCCATGGGAGACCACTTCTCATTGGTTACGTCCATCACTTTCCCTTTTTACTTGATTTCTTGACAAGCTATATTTTCTTGAGATGGACAGCTTGTCAGCTTGAGTTTTCCGGCATCCACTCAAGTATTCGCCCAGTTCAAGATGCCAGGCACAGAGGGAGTGTGTAATAACAGGGGTATAGGAACTTTATTTCCACTCAATGCTAGATGACAAAAGCAAGAAATCTCACAATGCACTTCAGATCTATTTTTCATGGCTTGCATGGTTCAAGTGAACTTTCCTAGCATAAATTAAGGCCATAGTATTTTATGTATTTATCATCATCATCATCATCTTCTTCTTCTTCTTCATCATAATAACGTATTGTACCCGGGGAAGCAGGTAGCACTGGTGCCTCACAGCACAAAGTCCTGGGTTTGAATCCTGGCCTGGGCCTTTCTGTGTGGAGTTTGAATGTTCTCCCCATGTCCATGAGGGTTTTCTCCAGGTACTCCGGTTTCCTCCCACAGTCCAAAGACATTCAGGTAGGCTAATTGGAGACTCTAAATTGCCCATAGGTTAAATGGTGTGTGCCCTGCAATAGACTGGCAACCTGTCCAAGGTATATTTCTGCCTCTCACCCAATTCACACTGGGATAGGCTCCAGCACCCCCAGTGACCCTTACCAGGAATAAGTGGGTATAGAACATGAATGGATGGATGTATTGTACCCCTCTTAGCTCAAACAGGTAATAACATTTCTGAAACTGGAATAATTACACAAATAAATTCCAGGTGCAGTGCCTCGTTGTAGGCACTAATACAAAGTAGGAGCCATTTCAATCACTATGCTCTTAGTAAGAACTGTTTTGAAACAAAATAGTCATTTTCAAAAGGTGGCACTCCGTGTGTCAGCATAGTGGTAAGCCTGAGCAAACCCCATAGCATTGACTTTGGCTGTGCTCCTCCTTTTAGCTCTCATCACCCTTCCTCCCAAAGAAAACTCTGATGGGACCTACCGTCAAATAGTCCTTGTTTATGTTGAGCAGATTAAAGGAGAAAATGTGGTCCTTGGCTCCCACCAGCAGTCTGCCCTTCTCCTCGTCCAGCAGGAAGGTGTGATAGCTCGAGCTGTTAGCCAGGCCGTTAAAGGTAATTAGGTTGTTGGACTCCAGCATCTCTGAAAGGGAAAGGAGGACAAGGGAGGACATTAGGACAACAGGAAGGAGCAGAGAAATACTGACTCAGGAAAGCTCTGATTTTCTTTCAAGAAGCCTTTTCTCCGACCTGCTGCCAATGGCATTGTGGGTAGGAATATGACCAGGCCTCTTGCTATCCCTGGCAGGTGCGTAGCTTGCGGAAACGGGACCAGCGCTGAGGAAATTGCCAGCATCCGCAGTATAAACACAGTGTCCCTGGCAAGAACCCGCAGCCGCAAAGGCCAGAGTGTGTGACCTGCCTATGTAAATTAGCGACTTTGGGGATGCAACTCAGAAAATGTGACGTCTGTAGTGTGACTCACTGGGAGGCGAGCTCTGCCTCACTGACAGCTCACATCCACCCAGTCCTCAGAGTAATTCAAAATGAGTGGAAGGAAGTTCACTTCTGTGAGCCGTCATGCACATATTGCATTGTTTAGCGCATGCTCACATGCACAGGGTGCTAAATCTCAACAGGACAACAATGCTAAATAATTTTGATCAACTTTGTAAAAAAAATTAAGTCTGTCCATCAAAATAACTTTTCAGATTACAATTGAAATGTCCTTAGTCTCTGCCACCCATGATTCATGAATCTAAAGCCTCATGCTTAATGACTTAATCATCCTGAATTTGAGTGTGGTGAAAATATGCACATTTTTGACCATTCGCTCTTAATAATCTAATCTGTTCCTAATCTAATTCCATGGACTGATGCAACACTGTCTGCCATTTTGGAATTTCGTACAACCGTCAAGCGTGTCGTAAAACGGCTGAAATGAGATTACTGGATAGGCGCAGCATGACTCAGTATGTGCTCAACCATGTAATTAGTGCGATCATTCACACGCGGTTAGATATGCCCAATACCTCTTTTCTTCTGTCAGCCTCGTGAAAATGAGACCAGAGAGGCCCCTGCGATATTTAATTTATGACTTCCCCAACCGAATGAATTGTGAGTCAGATGAAAGGAGGGCAACCCGTGGCCCAGCATGGGGGATGTGGTCTTTGGTCGGTTTGTTGCATTCAGCTCAGATTTTGAGTGGTCTCTCTGAAATTTTAATCACTGATGGAATTTGCAGTGAATTTCTGAAAGCAACCTTCTTGGTGACATACAACACTGAGATCTTAATACGTAAGGTAATCTGCCTGATTATAGTATTATAGTACAAACTCATTGTACATATTAAGCATTATCAGCACTTCAGTATTAAGGTCACAAATAAATACAAAATTTCTTCCATTTCATTGGACAGTTGGTTTGAATTTGTGTTATCCAGTTGGACAGTGCTAATGAAGTGTGAGAACTGAAATACACATTGCTAAATTTTAATGCATATGTAGAGATGGGTGTTTGGTGTGAGCAGGCAGGGGGGTAGATCACAGACTCACAACCCTGTGGTTCAGCTACCTTTGGCTAATACCTGCCAGACTGTGCAATCCCAGCCAGCCGCCACACTTGCTTGTTCACCCCCCGAAACCCCGGAACCATTTAAACAATGGGCTCTACACTGGGCAGAGGGGCCAGCCAGGGTGTGCTGGATGGGTGCTGCTAACCTGCAGCCAGGGCTGGCAATGACCGAGGTGACCTTGAATGTGGCAGCCAACTGAAAGTTCCCTTAATATAAGCTGCCAATTATTATGAATTTTGTCCAAGCATAGTGGCCTTTCCAAAACAAATGAACAGAATGGCAACTGACCACGAATGCAAAATGAGTATTGTAAGAATGCATGTTCATTTCAACATGACTTGAACCACAGCAGTACAAGTATATATGAAGCTAATAAAAGTTGTTTTAAAATGAGCAAGAGGGTGTAATTCCTGCCATACCCATCTTTCAGAGTTTACAGGAAACCCACAGGAAACCCACAGGAAAACCAAAGATCGGTGCTCCAGAGGGTTATGGGGGTAAGGGTATGAGCACACATTAGTGAAAAAAAAAGATCCCACAAGTGACTCAGAAGAGCCCTTTCCACACCCCACTCATACCTCCATCATTAGTCAGGATGAACAGAAGCCAGGACAGGCACACCCCAAGGCTACTCTTTTACCCCTTGAGTCTTGACACCTGCACCCGTATTTTGGAATAAATGGAGAGAGAGAGGGTGGGTTCCGATTTCCGCAAAAAGGTTCCGCTCAGCAGTTTCTGGTGGTGTTAAAAATTAGTATGTGCCATACACTGCAAGCCTCAACCTTGCCTCATTTTTCCTTTGGCTTATACAGTGCCAGATGTGGCTTTTACTGCCATGACAATGACACACTTATTCCTCCTGTTTATTCTGGTGGAAAGTGAATGAATTCATTCCAGCTTCACAGTGGAGTTTTGGGGGAATTTTGGGGAGTTCAGCTCTGCCACGGAGACCTATTGTATTTATCATCATGTCATATTTGTCATCAGCTGGATCCAAGATTTGTTCTTGGAAGAAAATGTGGAGTACTGTAGGTGCTTGGGTGGGAGAGAAATTTGGAGCCACATTACTGCACAAGACAAAATAAACGTATCAATTTCTGTTAGCTGTAACTTAGCAGGAGCTTAAGAAAGAGAGAGTGCTACAACGGCGCAGTTTTATAAAATAGTTGTATAAAAAAGGTAATGGGAATTCACACAAACAAAATACGGGTGCAGTTTCAGTACTTGAAACAAATGAATTATATTATTGTTTACATGATCCATAAAACCCCACCGTGAGCAAGAGCAATGCTGCAATAGCTGCAGCAATAGTCTGTTTTGAGAATGGGTAGGGATCTGTTTCCACAGAAAGATTATTTTAGGCGGTTCGTATGCTGACAGGGTCAACACGTCTGTTCCAACAGTTCTGTTTTTTATATCAGCCGTTCCACATTATTATTATTCCACAGATATTATAAACTCTGGGGGTGCAGAGAGCTATCTTTTGTGTGATCATAACAAAAACACCTTATGATGGGTTTCCCAGTCTCTAAAACTGGCTTTTAGAGTGTGCTTGTATTGCTCTCTTCCTGACCTGTGTCAGTCATCAGAAGCTGCTGGCCGCGTACGCTGGCATGGGGAATGCAGGCCAGCTCATCTTTTGGATGTCGGAGTTCCTGTTTTGCCAGAGTACCTCAGGTCAGACCGGATCTGAGTGTGCGATCTTATCTTGAAAACATTTCCTATCAGATAACCTCGTAACGACTTGCAGTGGACAATCCCCCCAGTTAAGCATCGATGACGGTTTGAGGCTGAGGAGTCTGGGAAGGCCAGTGCAATAGTGATTACAGAATGGAATAAGGAACAGGGTATGGGAAACTTTTTAAAATTAATTGTAGGCTTGGCTAAGGGAGGAAATTAGATTTTCCTTTAAACAGACACAGTCGTCATTTTAAAGTTGACTCAGGGTAGCAACGGACACATCAAACTTGGGCAAATATATTAGCTATAGTATAGCTCCTAGGTGCCAAAATGTGTTAAGTCCTGTAAAACCAACTCAAGAACCCTATCTCTCAAATGCAAAGACATTTTCATTTAAATACATAATACAATAATTCCAAAAATCAACAAAAAAATATAAGCATTAACCAAGTCAGGTATGGATCCAGGTTTGCTTCTTGCATTCTGCTTCTTTAGAGAATGTTCGAGAATGGCTCCTCCAATCACAGCCCTCTTCCTGCTTCTGTTTAAAGAATGGTCCATGCGGTCAGTCATTGCTGAGTACACAATTATAGCCTCAATCACAAGACAAAAATGTGCATTCATGTAATATTTTGCATCCATTTAAATGCATCCTTAAATGACATATCTCATCTCCTCGTCTTGGTTTGTCATAACCTGAGATTTCATGGCACCTTAAATACAGAAATAGCGACAGGTTTAAATGCTTTACATGCCATCGTACTGCTGGTGTCTGAGTATAAATATGAGCATGTATTGTGCAGTATGTAAAAATCCTTACAATGCTTTTAATGGTGTTATGACAACGCAACATATGCTCATTCACTTTTGCTCTCGCACTCACACACCATAATGTCACTATAACATGATATTACTGTGCTGTATTATTCAATCTGAAATAAAAGCCATATGTTTTCATTATGAGAGAGGATTTATAATTGAGATTTCTATTAAGGCGGAACAACTCAATATAAGCTACGGTTTCGCCCTCAGGGATAACCAGATAGCCAAATACATCTTCATTTCATTTTAGCAAAATAGCATTTCCATCACTTAAAAACATCTGCCCTAATATAAGCCAATACATGTATTTAGTAATGCATAAATGTGAAGTCTACACATAGTTGCTAAGGGAAAGACGTTTAAATTGCCAGAACAGATATTCTGAAGTTTATTGCACGCAGCTTGATTTTGAGTTATGCATGTTATGATTCTACCAGCATTATCACATGGCTTTCCTTCCAAACTGTGTGCTATAAAAAGACTGCTACTAATGAACTGGACTGGGTGAAATCTGATCAAGGATGTGTCAGATCTGCTTCTACAATCAAGACAAAATGAGTAGGTTTGCCAATTCAAAGAGCACCATGGGACATCTGAAAAACTACAAAACTACATAAAATCTTATGGTTATAATTTGACTGATCCATGGAATTTATTCTTAACGGAAAATATCACCCCATTTTGGAAAATGCATATTTGGTTGCTTATGTTTATTGTGTTAGAAACATAATTCCAAAATGAAGTTTAAAAGTTCATCATATGATAAATACCGAGAACATGAATGCCACTGTACGCATGCTTTACATATTCGGAGTGGAGCTCTTCTCAACACATTTGGAATAATCTGTCTAACTTTATGAAGTGCTGATTATTATGTATGTATTGTTAATTGACTGCTTTTTATGTCAAGCAAAAACCTGTAAATATTTTTAATCAAATCCAGAGGAAACACTGTACCCATTCCACTCAATGCCCTGAGTCAGGCCAACCAGACACTTTCCTCAACTTGTATTGTTTTTTCATTTCTCTTGTTTTCTTTTGGTTGTTTCTTTAATAGAACTACCTTAGCTGCCTTTTGGCTGTGTGCAGGGACTGATGTGGTGACTGGTGTTATTTAGTTAGGGGTGAATACACTTACACGTACATGTATGCCATTCCACTGTAAGGTTCACTGCCATTAATGATATATCCACAGAAGAACAGGTCTATGGTGCTCAGTCAATAAAAAGAGTAACGCTAAGGTGGCCAAGACATATTACAAAGGACACCTGGCAAAGTTTTAACAGCGTCTTGTCCCCTGTACGGAAGTGCAGACTGAAACAGCCTCAGGCCTGTCTCTCAGTTTAAAACACAACAGACCTCTTGAATTATGTTGCTGAATTCTGTAGAGTGCCTTCTGTCAGACTCCCCAAATACACTAATACACCAAAAAGAATGAAATAAACCTGTTTTGGAAATGACGTTCACATGCCTAAGGCAGGGTAGTCAACGCGTGAAGCATCAGCTGAGCTTAACAAGCATGCCGATGTGGCACCGTAGCAGAGTAATGGCTTAAGCACTGTACCAGACCATGACATTCAGAGCTAGGGATTAGAATCCCAGGTGGGACAGAGCTATTGAACCCTTCAGCAGGGTGCTTCACCTCATTTGCTCCGATAAAAATCCAGCTGCACAAACAAACTTGAGGAATGCAAACAATGTAAACTTGTATCATCTTAAGTCTCCCTTGAAGAAGGGCATCTGCTAAATAAATAACAAAACAACAAATAAAACAGCTTCGAGTACGGAACGTGGCTAGCTTCCCCTTTTTAACGGCGTGTGGTTTCCTTTTGAAAGAAAAAAAAGATGAAAGAACGGAGATGAAGATGAACGTCATATATTTCTTTTGTTTATTTTTGAGATTTTTGTCTCCCAGAATAACAAAGTCCCAAGCAAGCCCTGACGCAGGTCCCTCCCCCCTGGCTACGTTCTCTTAGCCCCCTTTGATGCCAAACAGGGCAGTCTGAAGCCAGGCCCAGCGCAGTAAAACAAAAGGCCGCTGTGGACGGACAGAAAAGGGCCGGTGCCTTATAAGCCGGGGGGCACAAAGTGACTTCTCAGCTGGATAATTCCATTCGCCGTGGCGTGTTCTTCAAAAGCCCCACGGAAGCGCCTAATGAGATGACGACTGCACCTGCCAATGGGAACTCGCAAAAATAAATACCCACAAATTCAGCTAATCTGAGCTTCCTAATGGCTGTCTGAGATTGCAATTTTTGCCTTTGTAACCTCTCTATAGACTAGTTCTGTTAAGAATGCCAGTTGTGCTACCCTTGAAAGTGAATGGGAATTTATTTATTTATTTATTTACCAATACCACCAAAACTAAGGTTTCTACCGTATTGATATTAATGGTATGTCACATTATGTGTGATACATGAATGTATGCACATGAATATAATACATAACACAATTATTTTTGTTACATGTAAAGTGTTTTAGTGTATATTTCTTTAAATGTTGAATGTGTGTTTATGCTTGCTCACTGGTTATCACCCTGACAAAGGCATATTTTGCTGAAACGTTGAAAGTTGATAAAGCAATGTGGAACTTGAGTATGTGATTCTCTGATTTATTAATATTTACAATCAGTAGTCTGCAGGTCTTTAACTTTTGGGAGTGCGCCATTTTGTGTTTATACATGAGTGTAGCAACACACCACGTAAAACATAATGGGCCTCATTCATGAAACTTGTGTACGATCAAATTTGATTGTAAACTGCATGTAAGAACGTTTCTAAGAATATTTTGGAACAATTTCATCATTTTTGTTTTATCTGTACTGGTTCATGGCTGTTTCCTTATGCAAATCACATGAACAGGATCGCACATAAAATTTACAAACGGCTATAATACATCATCTCATCTCTGGGATATGCACAAAAACAAAGTGTGTAATGAATCTCATATTGTTTTTTTTTTGTTTTTTTTCATGGGAATATTTTTAAGAAAAAATAAATACTTAAAGAAAAGTTTTGTGGTTGAGGCTCAATGATAATAAAATAAACACTTGAAGTCACATGCTAGTCATTTAGATGTTACGCCTTGAGCAGCTTCACTGATTGCAGAAAGATTAGAGAAGGGCTGCTCAACCGAACCAGGCCCAGATCAGGCTGCTGGAACTGCCCACGGCTCAGTGAAATCAATATCTTCCACCCAATGGTCCTTTCCATGGAAGTGCAGTGAGTGCACATCACCTATTACTGTTAGGTGAGTGCTGCTGTTCTCTTCCTGCATTGCCCAGGACTGGGCATGTACCGTACCAACTGCACTGGAACAGGCAGCCCTGGTCCACAACAGAGCTGGGCTAACTCACCTCAGGGCTAAAGCTGGCTGCCGTGATGCTGCAAGACTGCTTTTCTGTCACATTACTCACTGCAGCTGGCCTTTGTTAAGATCAAGATGACTGCCTACACCTCATCTGCACTCAGAGTCAAGATGTTTCCCAGAAAAATGCAGGCCTAACATTACTCCCAGTCTGCATCTGGTTTTTGAATGTGCTTGGTGATGCTGTTCTTCTTCTTCTTCTGCCCAGGGCTTTGGGTGCTATTAGAACCAGTGTTAATGGAACCAATGTCATCACATAGCTAGTCCACTTTATAACAGCTCACTTACAGTATAAGCAAACCAGCAAGAGCATGGCTAGCAGTCAGCTGACACTAGAAAAACAAATGAGCAAAAAGACAACTTGAACTAACCAAAGCGAGCAGCCACAGTCAATGCCATCCCATTCATACCTGTCTGGACTTCTATCAAACATACATTTAAGGTAGAACTTGTTTCACCTTTGACATGAATGCCTTTGCTATTGTCTTGGTGTAGATATTCGTATCTGTTTATATGAGGAACTTTTCATATGTACTGCATACTGTAATACCTTCATCAGGACCACATTCACAACTCTGACTGTTCTCTTAGAACAGTGCAATAAACACAGGCAGAGAGGTCAGAGCTATTACAACAGGGCCAGCAGCCCCAGTCGTGCGCTTTGAGGCTGTTCTAGGTTGGTATCACATTATGAGCATTCAGAACCAGAAGAATAACACTCACAGAACCTGTACAAATATTTTCTTTAGACCTCCCTGTGAGCAGCTTTGGCAAGTCTCCTTGCGAGAGCCTTGGAATCTGTCGAAAATGAACACTGTAAAGCGAGCAGGGGGTCAAGGAGGACTTAGTTAATAGTTCCTTTCTCTTCCCCTTCTCTGTGCATGCATTCAGAGCAGAGAGGATCCTGTGAGCTAGGGCCTGCTTTGTGATGTTAAGTGCTGCTTACACAATCCACTTGTGCCGCCCTGTGAATGCCATCAACGCACTCCACGGCGCAGCGAAATATATTGATTCATGCAAAGCAATCATCTGACGATTGAAAAACATAATGGAAATGAAGTGGATTCTTTCGAACTTAATTTTGTACTGGAAATAAATAGGAAAGTTTTTTTCTGTCTGTTTTTTTCCTCCTGCCAGCACATTTTGCATCTCTTGTCTTTGCAACAATAGTTGAATGATTAAACAATTAAAGGTCACAACACTGTAAGCGAGTGCTAATTTTACTCCTAGAATGCAGTAAATTCATTAAATAAACCTGGTCCAACATTTGAAAAAATAAATAAATATATAAAACAGTACATTTTCTAATCTAAACTCAAGTGTACCAAAGCCCTTAAAAGAAAGTATATGATTTAAGGCAATGCCTTTGTATTTTCCATACTGAGAAACCTCTGAAACATGCTTCTGAAGGAAACCAAGGTCGCTACTGTTCAGAATTCAAGCTTTTGTCCTCCGGTTCAGTACAACTCAGGCATTGTCACAGCTACGGACACAGGTGTTGGAGACCAGCTTCTATGGCAATGGCCCACATGACAGAAGTGCTAAAATGTTATTGCAAGCACACAGATATTTGTGGGCTTGCGCTTCCATTTTCTTCCATTTTATGCAGGTTTGTACCAATTTCCCTGGATTGCTACCCGGGAAAGGAATTCAGAGCCGTATAGCCACCGGCAATTTTATTTTTAATAGCCAGCTAACAGTTTGAAAAGGGAGACAAATAAACAAAGTCATGCTTCAGGTGGATGTCTTGCTCAAAGTGATGCTGATACAAAGAGCAAACTCATAGCAATGTGTAACTAAAGTGTGTCTTTATGGATGTTAACTTGTCTGAAAGTGAGCACCACTCTGCTGTGGCATTGTACAATCTAACTGCTGAAGGGCTTCGTCTGTAGCTGAGTAAATAATTTCAGCATGTTACTGCAAATCTCATCTCTTTATTTGTTTTGTCCTCTATTCTCCAATGCAATATAAACGGTCAATTATAGGCCTGTCTCATCATTATAAATCCCTCTGCAAATTATTCTCTGAAAAGCATGCCCAACCCATCTGCTGAAATAAGTTATATGGCTTCCGGGCTTTAAAACCTAAACAGCTGACACAGGCCGAATGCAAATGCCTGATCTAGGAGCCTCTATCATATGATGAGGCAGACAATATCCTGCTGAATGAATCCCTCCTCATCAAAGATGATGCTATGTCCAGTTATGCATCACCCTCATTCCCAGTCGCAATCCAAACCGTCGCGCTAAGAGTTAGTTCACTGATAGCTGGATGAACTTCCCGTGAGTCACGCTACAGAACTACGCATCGTTTAAAAAATTCTGTGCAAATATTCTTGGTTAAGGGGCTAACCACCAAACTCGTGATGACAAGTAAGAAGTGAAAGAATTATTTGCCTGAATTCCTAACTGGAATTTGAGATTGAATGCCCTCCCTGTGTAACACCATATGTTGCGTATGGATTTGCAGATGCATTACAGTGTTCGGGGAACACATTATTTTGCTGAAACGCAATATTTCTGTCTCACCACATTCTGTTTTTTTTCCTTTCCATCATACATAAGAAACCAAGTATATAAGGAACCATTTAATGACACCAAATCTCCAATTGAATTTTGGGGGAAAACCACAAACTGCTATAGACATCACTCATTGAAAATGCTGTTGTAATAGAAAACTATATTCTATTAATGATTCTGCTATGCATGAGGGCTTATTGTTGATAGCATTTTATATTTTCAAATGTAATAAACAGCTGCAGTCACTGTACTGGGGATCAGTTTCCTGAAACTGTGAAACTATTAACAGTACAAAAGGGGGCCATCCATCTCAGTGGCATTGTTAGAGTAACACTGAAACTGTGGCACAAGTTATAAGTCCTTGCACTCCCTGGATGAATCTCCTGGTGAACGACTGCACATAGTCACAGATAACGCCACTGTCTGGTAGGGGTCAGTCATCCTAACTCTCTTCCTCTCGCACACCCCCACTCTCCCCCTGTCTTTTGTCCTGTTTACCTTCTGTCTCCATATTTTTTTTTTACCTCTCTCTCTCTCCCTCCCGTAATCACTACCTCCCACTCTCTGTTTTTGTCTCTCGCTGTTTTATCTTCTTTGCCTCTTTCGTCTCTTGCCGTCCCTACTCCCATCTCTCCTTATCTTCCTGCCTCCCTCTCTCTCACCTTCTCTACAGGTCAAAGTATCTCACACACTCTCTATTATTCCCTTTTTCCATCTCCCTCTTCCACTGTGAGCTCATGACTCTCTTCTCTTCTCTCGTGTTTTCATTAACTCTCCTGCACTCTTCCTCTGTCTCACCATCTCTCTTGACTGTTCTCCACCTCTTCTTGCATCTCGCACTCTCGCTCCATCCTCCTCCCTTGTGCTCTCTCTCTCTCTCTCTTTCTCTCTCTGTCCTTTTCTCCCTCAGATTTATTCTGTTACAGTGGATGTCAGATGCAGAGGGCAGATGGATGCACCGGAACAGTCCCATCTGAGACTGATAAAAATAAACTCTCTTACCCTACATTCTGATTGTTCACTGTGGTGCACTGTGGGGCACATGGAGCCAGGCTCAGTGCTGCCTTGTCTCTCTGTTATTCATTTAGATCGGCCAATTAAACCATAAAACCCTTTCCAACAACGTTTTCAAATGAATATCTGACTAAACTCCACATTATTCACCGCTGTGTTGATTTATGCATTTTACTCACAGGCAATTCATCTGATTCAGTGACAAAACTAAGCCCTTAACTACAGGATTCCATAAATAGATTACCTTTGGTTGTTTTCTAAATATATCAAGTGCATGGAATTACTGAGGCTGCTGTATTAAGTTAATTTAAATCCATTTTTCCATTTATATTACAACAGGTTACTTTGAACAATGTGCTGTCTCTCCTGGTATTAGGTAGTGCAGCATAGGTGGCTTCTGTAGGTGAGGAATTCATTAACCTTCCATTTTGAAAGGTAGAACCAGGCCAGACAATCTCATTTTCTCTTTAACATGAGGCAATGACAAGGGGATACCTGCGAGAATCAGAGCCATCCCATGGTCCCGCGCCACGGGAGCACAGCGCTCCTGGAACGCCCAGGAACGTCTGACACCTTTTTATTTCGCTCATCACCTGTGAACGCATGTCCCCAACACACCGGTCAGCACTGCGAGGTGCAAATAGAGGGTGTGGCTGCCAGTGCAAGCATGTAGGTGCTCTGGCATGAAATGACAAATAGCCCATTCCACCTGGCCAGGTACATCACTGTGCACCTTGTGCAGTGTCAAATGTAGGGCACACCAACATGTTGTAAACTCAGCAATGGAAAGGAAACTGTTCACACGCCCATCGAAACCGAAGTCGAGCCTTTAGATTCTTAACGTGCTTGTGGATTAAAAGCTTAATGAGGGCGTTAAGTAAAACCTTTTCTGTCCCCACAGTAAATGAGGCCTGCTTGTAGGTCTTGCGCACAAAACAGCAGGCTAGCTTTACTAAGATAAGATTTTCGTAAGGCTTGAGAAACAAATGTCACTCTTCACAGAGACTAATATTACTGTAGACCTTGGCTAGTGATATAATGGAGACATGCTGGTGCAAGGCACTGTTGCCATGAAAACCAAAGATGTACCCTTTTTCTGAGTGTTTCCTTTTCCAGTTACGTTGTGTTGATACAGTCGGTCTACGTTGCCTTATGTTTGAGTAAGCCTGCGATTGTTTTTATAAACCCTTAACACTAATAGACCCTTAAACCAGAGCTCCAGGCTCACCAGTCATATTGGGATAGCCTCCAGTTTGCCCTGAGCATAGCAGGGGATGCAGACATTTCCCATAGGCTGAGGTCCAGGCCTTGTGGGAGTCTAAACCCACAAATTGTCAGCGGGGAGTTGTTGACAGAAATCTAATGGCAATCATTGAGCTTATCTAATTATTCTAGCCCATTTAAAGTCTACTCCAAGGTTAATCAATTGACCTAAGGTATATATGGACATATGTGATATTGATTTTATTTTTCCCATCACTTCACAACTAAATAATTATTGCTATTTCTACAGCTGAACCTTTTCATATGGAATTTAGTGTGCTGGTATTACTCCCCATCATGGATGTTTAAGAATCACTCCGTTTTGTGGAGAAAGAACAAACCAATAGTATGCTAGAGTAGCATGGTTTTGGTCCTGTTTCCTAATAAAAGAAAGCCTGTCTCATATCATCAGCAGTGGGAGCAGAGAGCCCAGCTCAGGTCAAACCCCCATGTCAGCCAATCAGCTGAAAGGACCCATCTCCACCAGCCCCCTGCGGTGAGTGAGCCAGCCTAGCAATCCCAGTGATACCTGACACCCGCCCCACTGACGAGCACTCACAGGTGTGCCTACCAGCAAACACTGGACCCAATGTCCATTTGGAAACTAACTGCAAAATGCTGTCGAACCCCCTCCCCCTCCCCCTCCCCCAACAAATGGTGATGCAACAGATCGCACAATGCTATGTTAGTGTTACTTTCTTTATAGTACTATGTATTTTTGCATCGGTTTCTAGCTTCATGATACTGTCCAGCATCATTGTGGGCTGAAACAGCGTCTGTGGTTGGAGTCCCAGTTCCAGCGGGGGGGCCTACATGTGACTGTCACAGTTGGCGGTCTGTCCACAGACAGGCTGCAGCGTCTTGTCCTAGGCCACACAGAGCTAAAGAATCCCGAAAATATCCGGATATAAATGACTGGCCGTGTCCAGGGCAAGACATCCACTTAAAGAGTGACACTGAAGACTGTACTTAAAAAACATGTGGTATGTGGCTTTCTGAGAACAGTTCCACAGGGAGATGATCAAATGGAGGAAAACAACATTGTGGGGCTGGTATAATTGAGCTCACCTTGTAATTACCCATATCCGTCTTGTCACTGGAATATATCGCATCTAGGAATTCACGAGAATGTAAACTTATAATAGGACAGCTCCAGACTGTGTACAGTGCGGTCAGTGTAGAGCGTGTCTATTTTGAAAGATTCATGATGAATTCCTACAGCACACAGTCTCTTTTACAGGTCCACCCCTGCAAAAAATACTCTTTCCCTCAGATTTCTTACTTACTGTTTGTGGCTGAATGGGCAGCAATTATCCCAATTGTCATGTTGTTTAATAAACCCATTTAAGTTCTGATACATATTTTTACAATCAGAATATTTATGATTCCAAACAATTTAACATTGGATTCTCTCCTACAACCTGCAGGGGTCAGTGTTTTCCATAATGAAGAGCTCCTTAAAACAGCATTCTCAGAATTAAATTAGCCAATATGGACTCAACACATAACCGTAATATCAAATAGAATACAATAATATTGCAATGGACTAGAATTCTAGAAACTGGAACTAGAATTATGATTCTTTTGGATTTGTTTCAAATTCATGCTATGACGTCCACATTGGATTTACTTTAGAAATCACTGAACAATGTTTCCATCTTTAAAGACAAGCTTTAAATCCTCACCCGCAGAAAAAACACATGGCTGACATACACACAAACCCACTCACTGATGGCTTCAGATAAGAGCCTTGCAGGCGTACCTTTGTTGAATAAAATCCCGCTATACTTGGTGGTAAAATAGACGCTCCGCGTAATTATAGAGCCAGAGAGAGAAATCGCTCATTTTGCACTTCCTTGGATGGCCGTCTGCAGAGAATTCCTCTCACCATTTATTTTGTGTAATTGCTACGCTGGATGCAAGTGCTAAAAAATGAATGCCACTTCGCTTAACAATCGGTTTCTCTCACATAGTTTACTTTCGGCAGCGCTCTTCATTAAATATATTCTGACAACAGCCAGAGCGGAGCGCGAGGAGACGTCTCTTTTATGGACATCAAAAGCTCAATCTAGCACCTGTGGGGTCTGCCGTATTATTTATCTAATTTAATGTATGTGATTGAGTGGCCAGGTGCCTGTTCATTTGATTACGCGTCTGTTCTGACACACCCGAACATCCGAAATAGGTGAAATCCCAATTCAGAATTTAGCCAGCGTGGACGTATCCTTGGAATTAGTTTCAATAGAATAATATCATTTTGCTGATAACTTCTTTTCTCATTATGTAATCACTCTTAATTAAATTGGGTAAATATGATGTTTCCACAACAACGTGTCATTTTCTAAAATAGTTATTGAGGAAATGATTATATTCGAACCATTTGTAAACCTGCGGATGGCTTGTTGGTGAAATCGATTTTGTAGGTTTCTATTCTAGTAAATCTAAATCAGTGTTGTGTTATCTTTCTTAACCAATATTTGACCCATTCACGTATTATTATTATTATTATTATTATTATTATTATTATTATTAATAATAATAATAATTGTCTGCATATGAAACGCTAGTTTTTAACAAACACTAGGCATTCTAAGTATTCTAATAGGTATGTATTTAATAAGGATGCGTACCGTTTATCAGTCTACATGCTTATTTATTTATTGATTGATTCATTCATTCATTATAATAATATAATTACGCAAATGCCTGGTTAATTTAAAATCGCGCGGCATTTAAAACCAGACAGACTTCTTAGGAGTATTTCTCTAACTGGATATTTATACCTGCAAGCATTGTATTACTGAAAAAAAAGCTTGGTTAAAATGACATGGTCAGGCCAAACGGATCGGAATATATTTAATGAAATACCTCTGGGTAAGCATATTTAACACTATCAGTATAACTACTCAAATACGTAATGAATGCTACATGACCAATTTGACAAATCTAAGCGCATGACAAAATAGCTAATGATTTGAATAAAACATATTTACTTTGCATTGAATACGCAGTAAGCAATGCCTTTTCCTTTAAAAAAAAATAGTTTACAGCTCAATGGCTGTATAATTACTATGGTTACCTTGTGGGTTTGCCAAGGGCATTCAAAATTCATGTGAAATCAATAGTAGAAATACACACACTTATATTTAAAGTTCTGCAACTGTGCTAATTAAGGAGTAATAAATAATACTTAGAAATATCTCACTCAACTCAACTTCAGAAATCGTGGGTCAAATTTACACTATCCATACTTACTTACACGACTTGTGAGCATGTTATGAATTAATACAAATCAAAAAATAAATGAAGAAATATCATGAACATTTCACAATCCCACTGTCTATGATTGACGGAAACATACTTTCAGAACCATTTTTAAAAAGCCTCATTAAATTCAACCTTGGGCTTTATAGCTTGTTGCAAGATAACGGTGATAGCAGTTTCCCATGTAAATGGGTTTATAATAAATTACCATTCCAAAATTGGAGGTAATTTCAGGTAAACATTTTCCTGTTATACTGTGATATACTGTAACTGCACCACAGCCGTCTTAAGGCCTAAACCTGAAAGAACAATAGTACAGAGCTTGATCTGAACATGGTCATCAGAGCATAGTGCATACTGTAATAAAACAACTTTGTAATACGCTGTTTGAATGCTTACACTTCATTTGCCAATATTCGCATTCATAATATCTGCGTGCATGTATGAAGTATAGTGCTATAGCGCAAATAATGTACTCCCAAGAACAGACTGTAAAATCACTTTCTGGGCCAACAGAACAAAGTGTTGGTTTAGCTCAGCTGTCAAATGTAATTTCATTACAGGGCGCTGGAAAGAAACAACATAAAAAGGTGCAAAGAGTTAATATGTATTTTTCATTGAGACTTGCTGAGCACATGGAAACAATCTAAAAATATTGTACAAAATGAGGACTCCAGTTCAGGGGAACCAGATTTTAGTTTCCACAGCCGAAGCCGGGACAGGAGAAACAGGAATAAATGACTTACCCTTGTAGGAGAGCTTGAGGCGTGGGACGTTGTGTTTCGGCTGCTGCGACCCCTCGCTTGAAGGCAGAGACACTCCACAGAGCAGCAGTATAATCCCAGCAAGGTAGTCCATGGTGGTCCCGGAGCCACGGGCTCAGGGTGCAGTCAGTCAGCCAAAAAAAAAAAAAAAAAAACCCAATAGTCCCCAGAAGAGTCGGAACCCCAGAACCTGAGGGTGAACAGGTGACAGGGGACGTGGGTCAGTATCACAGAAAAAGAGCAGGGAAACGCTCCAGAGCCACACTCACATTGCTCCTGTGACAGTGTGGAAATCCACAGCCCTTGAACTTCACCCAACAGGTAAAAACTGACCACACAGAAAAATGTGTGGTGAATCAGAATCGGGAGGCTTTGGAGAGAAAGAGGAAGAGAAAGGCAGAGATGTCACCTCGGCTGTCCCACCACTGCTTCTCCTTGAATGATTTAGACCCCAGAGCAGTTCTCTCCTCTGTCTCTTCTAGCACACAGGCAACGTCTAATCCTGTCCACAGCTCGGCTAAACTGAATGCTGCTGCACCATCAGGGGGAGGGAGAGTGAGCGAGAGATCGAGCAGCTGAGGGAGAGAGAGGGGGAGAGAGAGTGCGGGAGAGAGGTCTCTCAGCTAGGAGATGACAGAAGATATCCTGAACAGGTTTTGTCTTAGCTCTCTCTTTCTCCACATTCTTCCCCTGTCTCTTCCTCTCTCATACATTCCCCCTTTTCATGATCTTACTCCTCTTTCTGTCTGTCACTTCCTCAGTCTCTCTCTGTCCCCTTGTCCCTCTCTCCCTGTCTTTATGTCTCTGTCTTTGACAGAATAAGGTGGGTGGCAACCAATGTCTTTAACTTCCCACATTCTCACAGTGTAGCCAGGAGGGGGGTATAACTCTCCTCCACCATGGGGGCTACACTCCCCACAGTGGAGAAGATTGGGCCAGTTCCCCCCTGTTTTGGTCATGTATTTTTAGCAAGGATCACACCGTGGCTGTCTCTTGAAAGAAACAACGGAGAAAGTGAGACGCTATTCTGTTAGCACCTCCATTTCTCCCCACTTCCACCCCTCTGACTGTAACACACACACACACACACACACACAATGCAGTACTGAAATTATTTAGTCAAATCACTGGCTTTCGATGCCTCAAAAACAAGCCCTATTCATTCCACACAGCTATTATTAAATATGGCGGCTTAACCTGCAAGCTTTTATGAAAAGACGATGTTAAATTATTTTATCATCAGGTTGGACAGACTACAGATGTATTGATTTAGACAATGGGCCAAATTGATTACTCTTTTAATGTCATAAGTCTGCAAGTGCATATAATTCATTTAAAGTTTTATGACTAAATTCTCAAGGGGTTGTCACTGAGTGCGAGGAAAAAAAATGGTGTTGTCTGCCTGCATCTTGTGTAAGAAACCTGACTTGTGTAAATGTGCTATTTCTTCCCCTCAGCTCCTACTCCTCCCAGCATGACACACTGCAGTTTCCTTTCAGATGGTGTGACCAGCACTTAAGTGTTAAAATGTTTGATAAGCAGAGCCACCCCACGCCACTCCACACCCCACAATGACCATGAAAAGACGCTCCGCCACAAAGTCGCCCCAGCGGGACATTCATTACCCAGACACAGCTAGGTCTAATCTACGGGCTATCTGAGATGTTTACCCACAACAAAGACACCGGATGAAAGGATCATTCTCAAACCGTGTTACAGTTTTTTTTTTTTGGGTCAACATGACAGCTATCAGGAAATATCAAAACATTTATCTGTGTTTGGGGCCACAGCACCTGCGACGGTCCCTGCGGAACGAACAAGAAAAAAAAAGTGGCAGATAAGATCGGGAGTGACGCGCTGAGAGTTGACCCTACGAGGCCGAAGCGCTTATCTTCACGTTTTCCATTTCACATTATTACCGGCAGGTCAGAATATTTGGGCAGTGACGTTTTAATAAGCTACGACACGCCACCGGCCCTAAATGAGAAGTCACTGACACGGGCTTCCAGAGCTTTCAGCACCCGCCATTAAAAATAGAAAACCTGCCGGACACTCCCAGGAGCCACTCTGCAGGGCCAGGGCCAGGGCCAGCGCCCGGAACGTGACTCATTATGGACGTGTCGGCTGGATGCGCGCAGAAACCAGTCACG
The DNA here is from genome assembly GCF_013347855.1 of Anguilla anguilla. Classification (NCBI taxonomy): domain Eukaryota; kingdom Metazoa; phylum Chordata; class Actinopteri; order Anguilliformes; family Anguillidae; genus Anguilla; species Anguilla anguilla. The sequence goes on along the minus strand of NC_049207.1, from coordinate 15,464,267 downwards.
GTCCGGCTCGCCGACAGGACGTGGGGTACGAGCCGAGCGTTGGCGGTGACAAAGGGAGATGAGTGAGGTTCTGAAGGAGGGAGCAGCTCTGAGTACTGCCTTTGATCACGCGAGCCCCTCTTTCACCATTATCTCTTGCTGACAGAAACCCTCGGCCTTGCATCGAGGACACCTGCCCCTCCCTTTAAAGCACTCACCTTGTACTGGAACTCTATACTTATAGTGTTCGACAAAAAAGACTGCACTCAGCGTCATCATCATTACTTGCTGCATCTATAACAGTAGACTTTTGATACTGGTCCACAGAGATTAATCTTTTGTTGGGACAGGAAACTATAGAAAGTTTTTAATTTAAGCTCCTTAAGAATGGGCTCTTTATATACATGATCATTGTTTTTGCTTGAAAGATTAATGAAAGAAACAACTGCAACCATGGCAATACTCCCGGACTAGCGGTACCCACCTCTGATCCAGCCATAAGTTACAGATATGTAACTCTTCCTCCAGGAGATCTTATGTCCTACTCCTTACCGTGTAACGCTGAAACTGCATTCACTGTGCACTGACGTACAGTGGGGTGGGTGTGTGATGAGCAATATCCATTTCAAGGTCCCACACATCCATCACCAGCTACCTTTTATAGGGCCCGACTTCCACTGGTCTCATTAAAACCACAGCACTGGGAGCCTGGGGTCTCGCACAGGTGATGGAAGGAGGCCGGTCTGTCTTTGAGAGCCCTAACTAGAGCGGCACACACCCGTGAATTGGCGCAGTGCCAAACACACCCTTTCAGAGATAGCCTTGGAACGAGAGGCAGAGAACGATTCCCTCCAATTAAAACAGATCAGGCCCAAGCTACTGCTGTGACCTGGGTCTAGTCTGCCAGTTCCACTGGAAAATATGTCAGTCTATGACCCTCTGAGGACACCACCGGGTTCTGCAGGGGCATGAAAGGTGCTGGGTCCCCAATGTCAGCCATATCATGCAGGGCCTGACCACGGTGGCCACTCTCCCACTGTCTGACACATCGCACTAACAGTGCTGTCAGCAGTATTCCCTGCATCTGCGTTTCGATCAGTCAGTCTTATCAGAGGACAACGCAAATGATTACTGGCATGACAATTCTGCTGTCATGTGTTAACGACGGTTCCAATCGGGGGGTGTGTAATGCCTGCAAACTCCATAGCCCGTGGCTATAATAATTTCAACAAGGCCCCTTTTTATATCTCCGTATGGAGGCGAGTGATTCTGACCACTCGCTTTGAGTGAGAAGCAGTGTCAGGGAGGGAGAAGAAACCACATTTTCCCATCATGGCAACCAATGACATGCATTCCAGTGTTCTCTTCCTAACATGGTTTGGACTCGATTTTTGTGGTATATAATCATACACATTCCACAAAGTGGAGTATGCATGTATGAATCTGTGCTGTGTCCTCTCTTGTACAAAAACAATTTCCCTGCAAAAGAATCACATTATACATAATTTTGAGAAACTAAAAAAGATTATACCCTGGAAAGTAACTCATAATTCCACGAGAAAAGTTAGATCACTGTGATTTCTTCTTCATTGAATTGAAGACAAAGCATAGTAATCTCTGCGCAAATCTTTAAAATACCCATTACAAAATGTCCATTAAAATGGCATTAGGATTTTCCCTGAAATAAAAGGAGGGTTGGGGGCGTTATTTCGGTAAGCTCCGAAAGCTGATCTTTGACTCAGTGGCGGGCGAGCCGACAGGTCCCAGCCTGCCCAAAATGTCAAGCTTTCTGCTGACCCTGCTGACATGTCTGTGTCCCCCTTTATCTCCCGAAGCATCATGGGACGGCACTCCAGCAGCAGTTGTTAGCCCCTTTGCTTTGCTACCTTCCCCTAATTAACATTTTTCCTCTTGCTACATCTGTTTTTGCCCCACCTTTAGTTCCTGTGTGGTCCCTCTCTCTCTTGTCAGCGCTATTACATATCCTAATTTGACTGAGAACTTGCCTGTTTTGCCAGCTCTTGTGCCTTCTTGTATGGCTCTTCTATATTACAAATTAGACATTGTTCAGGAAAGCCACAGTCATGGCAGAGCAAGCTCACTCGCTGTGTGTGATTACAAGACTGTCTATTCAGCAAATCATTCTGCGCAAGTCTAGGGTGAAGATTTTATGTAATGCCATCAATGCCCTTTGGGACCACAGTGTAACATCACAGAGTGCGTATGGAAGACTTTTTATGAAAGCCATTACTCTTCTATAAAAAGAAGCTGTGGTTGTTCACTGATGTTATCTAATCATTAATCGGTGAATTCCAGCATGTTTAGTGCTAAGTGTAACTGGTGCATGTGTGTGAAGTACATGTCCTTAAGCTATGTCACTACATATGTAAACATATAAGATATGTACAGTATGTAACTCCAAATATAGGTGAATGCTAAGCAAGTGTAAATAAATTATTTGAATAGCATAACTAAATTAAATGGCCACCGTATAGTTGTGATAAAAGAAACAAACCAAAAGGTAAATAAAACCAGATACAGAGTATGAGGTCACAGCATTCTCTGCTAATCGCCTAATGGCACACAGAACCGTGCTTGTAGAATCAAACTATGAACAGAGAGGAGCCTTATTTGTCTTATTAGAGATCACTTACACTGTAACTGTGCAAAAAATGGGCTATGATGGGGATATTACACTGCATTTAATCACATCTTCAACATTAAACACCACACCCATTTCCAGCTAATTAAGGTGTTATCTGCTCTATATAGCACTGCAAGTTGTTACCAATTAACTGCTAAAAATCTTGTTTTCCCACTGGTCATTGAATTAATGAGCATATAATTGAGTCTTTAACTGTTCTGATGAGTTTTTAATGTTGATAACCAGCCAGTAGTTTGTGACAGTTTGCTCACAGAATGTGCGTCACTTATGCAACGTCACACCTTTCAGGGTGGAAATGGATGTTTCCAGTAATAGAACCACAAAAAAATGCAACCTTGGTTAAAAAAATAATAAAAATACAAAACTGACTACCATCGCCCCACCCATGGAGTGTCTGGATATGCAGGGTTTGTTGATCAGTTTCTGTAATCATGATGTTTGTCCTTTTCACACGGCCATCCTAATGTGTGTCAATTCCACACTGTGGTCACAGTTTACGCTAGAGGAGGACAGCACATCTGCTGATATCTGCTGTGCTGATGACATCTTCAGTCACTGCCTCCCTCTTTCCTTCTTTATATCTCTTTAACAGAAGCTCTCTCCCACTGGACTGACTCTGACAATCTGACAGGAGTTTTACAACAGATTTCTGGGTAAAAATGGAAATAAAAGAATGAAACACTGACCTAGTATAGCAAAAGCTGTGTTTTTCCCAAATTTAGCAATCTGGTGCCAGTCTGGAGTGACTTGGTGAAGGCACCTAAAGCATTGTACAATAAAAGCCTCAGTTCCTCCCGCCCTGCTTGCTGTGTGAGTGATTTAACTGATGACAAATCAATTTAGGCATGAGACAGACGGGAAATATCCTAAATGGATATTAATAGGCACATCAGGAGGGAATAAAGGCCCCTCAGAGGCCATTGAAGGACTGGAACTAATCCTCGATCTGAAAGTATTTAGGTCTCATGTATATGTAAATGGGAGGTGGAGATTGGAAAGACAAGAAAAGAGGCTTAGCTGAAGATTGTCTGAGACAACAAAAATGATCATTATTCACCCTGTGTAACACAATCTTTGACCCAGAGCTCCCAAAATCCTCTTGTCAAGGTGAACCGGCCACTCGAGAATTTTAAAGCGCATTAACTTTTTCCCAGTCTGTCAGTGAAATTAAAGTGTAATCTAATAAAGTTGAGAGGATGTCTGTGTGGGGGTTAAGTTTTTTTTTTTTTTTTTGGAAGCAATGCAGTACTGTTTCAAAGTACGATTAGAAACCTCAGGCTGTTTAATTAGTCATATAACACCAAGGTGTTTAGAGAAAAAGTGGTAAAACTGGAGACATTATAAACACTTAACAGTATACGCACTGTTTCTAGGCAACTGGCATGCTAAAGCAGCCGGCTACTGATCATATAGCGTGAACCATGGTCGCAGTGCAGACAGCTCTCCTGTTCAATTAATTGTATTAATTCATGTATTTATCGACCACCAAACACATTTCTAATTTACATTTGCGCAATTTGTGTGTTTCAATAAATAAACCAATTAGCATGCATGCATACATTAATGAGGAAAGCTCATAAATGCAAATCACGGTTTAATATATTCCCATTGGCCGTAACACAATATCGGTGTGGTGGGAAAGCCTGGATCTCTGACACGGGCTGGCAACGACTGCTAGACAGATAAGAGCCCTTCAGTCCATTGGCACTATCAGATCTCCTCCCCCTGTCACAGTACTTCTTCACAGCATCTGATTACAGGCTTACAGGGCTGTAAAATTCATAAAATTAACCACAGTAGCTTGAGTTTCCACTCTACTGGGAATGACTCAAATAAGGTTCAAAAATACATCCAAAAACATTTGTCAAATAAAAAAGAGATGTACCCGATCAAGCAGGCAGGGAATGTTTCCCAGTTATAAATCACACATCAGGGACTTGTGGTTCCTCAGCTCCTCCTGACACTTTTCTGGGTGTGAAATGCCCAGCCGAATTGGACATGACCATAAGGAAAACACCCGTAAATTTAACACTTAGAGCTTACCCAGCAACGAGAGAGGAGCCAAGCAGATCAGTGATCTGACTTTCTTAGATGGATTTGAGTGCTGGATAAAGGCCATTACAATGAGGCAGGGTCTGGATCGGTCAGAACCCGCTGAGAAAGCTGAGCCCCGAATGGGGCTCTCTCCCAGCCCTGTCGAACAATGTGGGCCTGCACTAAAAGCCCACCCTCCATCTCTCAGTCATTCCCAGTCTGACCTCCCATCTGCCTCTAAGTGGTTCTGTGCTGCGTTCATTTTCACAAATTACTGACTTTCTGGGAAAATAATCCCATAAACACAAGGACTAGTTCAGCAATTAACCAGCATTCCACAGACTAACACCCACTGGTCTTGTGTTAGAGCACTTGTGCTGGTAACTACTATGTCTGGCTGTGTACCTAATTTGATAACTGTCTGAGAAAAAAAGCATGTAGTAGAACAACTTGTAAAACAAACTTAGTAAAGCAACCCCGCAAAAAGGTCATGGTATATCTGTCTGAATGATGGACGATTTTCAGTTGCCGTCCCTGTGAGACATATTTGAAACAAAGATGGCATTTTATTCAGCGTCATTGATACTAAGCTGCTCTTAACAAAGTGGCACACACATTTGGCATTCTCACGACATGAATGGCACATATTTCCATCGTGATGGTGCGCAGCTGTTGAAGAAGTCAGAATTCTTTGTTTGAAAGGGAAAGCCATCCTGCTTGTCATCGAGTTAAGGATGGCTGGCCCTGTGCCACTGCTGTTTACAATGAGTGACACTGCTGCCAAAACAAGAGACCTCGATTTGTTTGTCTTAGTTATCACATCTAGTTATCACATCTTTATCTTCATCATGAAGTAGACTGGAAATCACTGAATCTAAGAGCAGAACCATAACTACCTGCTGCTACTCGTTATGAGAATCTTATCCTGTGCAACTGCATCCAGCCTGCTTAAGTCAAGGTGACTAAAGGAACAGAGAAATATCTGCTGAAACTGGGTAGCATATATTCACTTTGTGGGCACAATAGTGCCCCGAGCTGTTGGCTGTGCCTTATATTCTCTCAGAGGTCAAATTTCCCACAGCATCCTTCATAGCAGAGAAGAGGCAGAATGCACCATGCAGTATTTATGACAGAATGAAGCACATGCTGGTTTACTTGGTTACTTGATTTACTTCATCTTGATTAAAAATGGATGAAAAAAGTAAATGTGCCAACACAGAACTATGAATAAATTAGTTTGAGCGACATGTTCAGGAAAAATTCATAGCAGACCTGTCGTTTACATCCATCACATTAATGAAGGTGCACTACTGGTACTTGTGCTCCATACAAGGACGTAAGGTGAGATTTTAACAAACCCCCCCCCCCCCCCCCCCACACCCAAACAATCAATCCCTACACATTCAGGAGGACATGTACTGTATCCCTCGTTCCCTACTAAATCTACTACTATGCCACTATGGCTCCATATAACACAAGGGACATTCACGCTAAAATAACATAATGTAAATGTTGTTTTTCTGGTACAAATAAAAGAACTGTAAAATGTGCTCTCCATTTCTACAAATTAATGTAACGTTTTTTGCAATCGAAACTTGAAAAAATCTTATCTGGGTCAATATACATCATTTTTAATTGACTGTGAAGACAAATTAATGCAAACCAATACAGCAAATTCAGTATTTGTAGAGATGAACCCCGTGTTTCTGTTTTTCTCCTCCCAATCCACTCGAACAAGGCAGACCCTTCTCTGCTTTTCTCCCCCACACTAGGCTTGGTAAAAGGTCATATTAACAAACTGATGGAGGATAATGGTGTGGCTGAGAGTGGGACAGGCCTCATCATTAAATTCTCAATGGAAATGTTCTGACCCCCCTGCCATCACTGCTTATTTGCTATTAATTTAAGATATGTCTGCCTGCTAACCAGCTGAATCATGACTACACTGTGGGACTCCATCCCTGTTCCGCCACCTGCATCAATTAATGATCATTTATGAATATTTCAAACTTATTCTACCTGTAAGTACCTACTGCGGGTCCTCTTCTATAAAAAAAGGAAAGCCTTATTTCAGCTGAAGTGTACTTTCTTAACTGTCCTGGCTGCAACACATAAGGAGCCTTGCATGTGCAAAATTTAATCTACACACCTGAGGTAGTGTACTATTCTATCTAGCCTAACTTTATGTTGTCAGACTACAAATTACAGCTACTTTCATGTATGACAGATGTCAGTTGTTGTTCTTCAAGAATATAATGCACTCTACAAAGATCTAATCAATCAATCATTTGAACATACTGAAGAACATAGAGTTCCATGTGTTTCCTATCTTTTTTAGTTCACACATGGGACACCGCAAGGCAAAATTAACTTGTCATAAGCAATACAATGCTATGCCATCGCAGGCGATTCATGCAGGGGATTAACAAAGCAATTTGACAATAAGGATGCAGACAATTGTGTTACATACCAGTTAGCATTCTGCAACTAGGCTATATATAAAATCTAATATACTGGTCTGCGCAAGCAGCCAGTAACTTACAGCAAAGTGAAGACAATCACTTCAGCTTAGTGTTATTTGAGACGTCTTCATGCTTTCTACATGGAGATGTGAAATGAAAAGAAAATGCCAGTAATGCATGGTGATAATGACCATGTTACAAAACTAACACTGCGTCCAGTTACAGCACAGCTGAGGAACCCTGGGAACAGAGTATTTCCATTCCTGTCCCTTCAAACCCTTCTCTCTCGTCAGCCGACTATTCAAACCAATGTACGTCTGCGCTGAAAACGCCTGGTGATACCGATGAGGTGGAGGGTGTCGTCATTTTACCGCTGAAAGCCTTTGGTCTGACTCACGCGTCGCTACGTTGGATTCCCACCTTGGCTCTTTGCTTTTATCAGGGTAGGAAAAGATAATGGCTGCCTGTCCTGAAAGGACGGCACATGTCCAAAAGCCTGGGGGTGATGAGTAATGGAGGGGAACATTTTCTTTCGCTTGCGTTCTCCACGCCAGGCAGAACGGGAGATGATACTACTGGATAAGATGTCGGAGGAAAACAGGCGTGTGGCATTCCTCACTTCTCTAAGGTTTCACTCAGCAGCCCCGCACATAATAGTCGACTATAACACTTCTGAGTACAATGAAGCTACAGTATTGTGTTTGTACAAATCAACCCCGTAGTGGGGGGAATCAGTCCCACAAAGAGCAGGACACGTTGACCAACCTGTAAATACGCTATGCTTGCGAAACTTCCTTCACGGTTGTGGTGCAGTGAAGCATCATTCGTCTTCCCCATTCTACAATCTCAGTCTGCTCAATAATAACACAATCTGCAACCATCGCGGTGGGCACCATCTTTTGCAAACTCATCCGTGTGTGATTAACACTCTGTCCCATGGCCTTCCTCATTACGAAGAAGCAAATGGACTAGCAATGACCTATAGCCTTCAAACCCAATCTGCATCCTGTGGTACTGTGTGTTTAACAACAGCATGGCTCTTGTCATTTGTTTTAAGAGGATTTTTGATGAATGATTCCTCACCCCGTGCCTCCCGGTTCTCACACTGAAGTAAGGCAGACTGTTGGTGTTGGCTCAGATGAGTGTGTACTCTAGCCCAGTCTGAAGTGCTGTCACAAGTGGATTCTGGGAAGGCACCACATCGGAATAGCAAATCCATTTGTGCTGGGCCTACAAGTTTCTGACAACTGTAGCTACATAGAATTTATGAATAGAGACAATTCTGTACGTTACATTACAAATACACCAGTGAATAATAAAAAAAAGAACTGTTTTTGGTTTCAAGGTTGTGCCTTTTATGAGTCTGAAATCAAATATGACAAAATCTATGTGATATAGATTTTATAATATATATTTCATAACACAATGTTGCACATTGTATGACTTATTGATATGGCATTCTCATTAAGGGAGTGTTTACAAGTTTCAACTCGACAAACACAGAAATACTCTGTACGAAGCCCCCAATGTAAAGAATTTACATTTTTACGGAACAAAACAGATCTGGAAAAATCTTACCTATCTCTTCCCGTCTGCTCTCTGTGTACCTTCTCACCTTCGCAACAAGCAGCAGCACAGCAGACAGGCACTGCATTTTTATTCTGTTAATCCACTACTGAATTGAAGGCTTTGTTCTTCACGTTCTGTGATTATACTAAAACAACACTTGTCTTAATAAAAATGTTGCAGAACCTGAAACATTCAGCAATTCACAGATAAGACACGCCCACAGCATAAACATGTTACCTGCTAAAGACAAGGTACAAACCTATAAAAAGTACAAATTCTCTGCTTTTTTCACAGACGCACGTGGTCCATGACTGCACATAATGCAACTAAATGATTAAATACAAAATCATGATATAAATCTAGTACACATTGTTCAATTTCCATAGAAAAATAGAAACCATAGAAAAATATTAATGTAAAACCGTGAAAACAATAAAACCATAATGACACTGTTTGAATGCCAGATTCTATTATATGAAGATAACAAATGTGCAATGTGAAAAATGTCCAGACATGACTTTTAAAAATATGAGTAATGCCTTAATTCTGCCTCCACTATGAATATGCCAAAAAAAAGTTCATTATTGAGACTGCTGCTGCCCTCATAAGCAGGAAATATATTTTGTGGTAAAAGCATATTCCTAAAAAAACAAGTACAATGTTTTACATAAAAGTGTATAGTCTCCATTTTGAGAACATACAAACAGTAAATATTTGTGTTTCTATTTTTTTGAGGGTATTGTACGGTTAAGTAAGTCTCATTGTGCAATACCAGTACAGACTGGGGAAATGATATGGTTCCAACCTAAAACAGAAGACTGCACAGCAATGGTTAGTTACATCGCCTTGCTGCATGCCTGTGTCGTATGGCAAACTTTATTGGGGTGAAGCCCGCCAAGCGCCCCGCTTTCTCAGCTGTGCTCAGTGTGATGCTATGAAAGCACAGGAAGCCCTGAGAGGCCTCAGCAGCTTTGTTTACGCACACTGGGTCCTCCCTGCCAGCATGATTCGAAGTCAACAATATTCAAATGGCCTTATCAGGCACGAGGCCAGCCCAGAGGACCATGCAGCTTTCACATGTGTTAGGGATGCCAAAATAAGAAATACCCGCCATTTTTCAAGATACATTTCCACATGGAAATGATTGGAGTTTAAGTACTCTAAAGGCATGGTAAAAAGTAATCAATGAATCTTCTTGTTTGTACAGGTAGTCTTTGAGTTTCTTCAATATGTTTAGGCCAGTAAGAATGATGTCACTTTTTGGCCATCTCTCGTATTGTGCTGAAATGTGAGAGAGCTCGCCTAAAAAAAGCAAGCTCGTGTGAACCATTGAGATCAAATTATTTCCGCGTCTCCTAACATGTGGCCCGATGGCCCCTTGACATGTTGCCCTGGCCCCAACCTTCACCGCGGTGAACCCTGAGCACAAAAGAGAGTTTGCAGAACGGCCGCAACGGAACACAATGCGTATACATTCCTTGGCGGGATTCCAGCTCTACCTGTAGAAATGCCCGGTGATAGCGCTGTGGAGAGGGATTAGATCAATTTGGCGGGGTACTTCAGACCCGACAAAGCCACACTTCAGGCCCACGCATCACTAATCACATCCCAGCTGGACACAGCAAAATGCTCCCTCAGCCTGTCTGAGCCAACCTTCCAACGTTTTCATAGAGAAAGGACAAGAAATTCAGACAGCCAGTCAGACGGAGGCTTTAGTAAAGTATGCAAAGTCTACTCAGCTTATTTAAAGACATGACAAGTGTTATTAAAACAGATGTCTTTCTCAAATGCGCCAACCGCAGTTTCATTCTGAAACCCTCTCTCTGCAACCCTGATCATTGGAAGTCTGTTACAAATAAACCAAAGTAGAGAAGCTTCATGCTGGAGAGTGAGCTCATATCTTTAGAAATGGATCAATAAAGTTCGGAAAAGACTCATATACAAGCACTTCGACAATTTTGGATTTGGCTGCCTGAGTCTGATATCCATCATTTTCCCTTTCTTTCAAAAACCCAAACACTGTGATACTGTGACACAATGTACTTGTGATTCATTATAAGCTGGCTATTTTCTTTATTATGTAAATGTTTTTACTAACTCTCACCAGCCTGTTTAATTCACCAAACGCACTCCAACTTAAACAGTGAGCACCAGTCAGTCCTTTCAGAAAGGCGATTTAAGCATTATATGCCTCGTTTCTGAACTTTCTAAAAAACCTGTGTCCTGTCTTCAGATTTCCAACCAGACCAAAACAGAACCATGACTTCTACATATGTGTTGGTGCACTCCACATGCACAGTGAATGTGTTCTGAACAACAGTGAAAACTGCTGTTTCTGCAAAACTTTCAATCAACAGCTCCACTTGATAAATGCCAACAATCTATGTTTCATATCTAACGCATTAGCATTACAGTAAAGGCAGATGAAACAGGTTCAACTCCACTGTAAGCAGTTTCAGAACTGATTCTACAACTCAAGGAAGTGAGCTGTGTCTCAACACAAAGAGGCATATAACCTTGGAAACCCATTAATTGTAGAAGAGTAGAACAATAGATGATCAGACTAAATTTGCGGAGTCCAATTGCAAAATTTCAAGCAATTAAAATCAAATCCCGGTTATGGTTTAGGCATGTTAAACATATATGACGCAACATTTAACATCATTTTTACATTTTTTTTTTTTTTACACCCATGGTGAGTTTTTAATTCATAACTGCATTCTGTTTAATCTGCTTCTGATGCCAATTGAGTTGAGATTTCCCACTAAGGTTACAATCAGTGTATTTTCCTGTTCAGACTAGTTGCTACCCTACAGTGTGAAGAGTATTATGTTACACTGTTGAGCGTAACTCAAGCAGTGTCCCACAGATTTAAACTGTAATACTTCCTGCATATTTCTTAGAAGACAACATTGAACCTATTGGTACATCTGTCATAGGGTGCAGGTGTTCCAAAAGAGCTACAGATTTATACAATGGCTAGATGTAAATAAAATGCAAATTCATATACTGAAAATACATCCTTGTCCAAATAACAGCATGCTGTTGTGTGCTTGTCCTGTGTTGCATTGATTGGCTGCTGAATATAGAGAACCAGAGAAAAAAAATACCCTCATTTGAAAACTACACACTGATTATATTTCATTTACATAATGGAGAAAAAGAAATTATACTCAGAGTTAATAAAAGAGCATTCAAAATGTACATAATGTTGCATGATTAGCATTCAATTTTAATATTCAAATACAGCAAACCTTAATAGTGCAACGTAGCTTTACAAAGTTTTGAAGCTTACACAAGGGACACAATAGGTTTTTAAATTATCATTTGGATGATTAATAATAAGTCAGATCATTCAGTGTTCATTGCAACACTGTTCTCACATTGTGCAGAACAATAACAATAACATTATTTATTTATTTGCTTGTTTTTTTAAGAGTGCACCTTTTTTGCAATGTGTTAAAACTAATATGTGATTGATTGACGGATCCCTTGACAAACACTTTATTGTTACTGAATACATCAGCATTGCTAGTGCGATGTGTTATACAGTTTCCAAGATTACACTACCACTACAGAGCATATAGTTTCTTGTTACTATAGCGTTGATAAATAGTCACATGAATTGAAACTATTTTGGACTTGCTGAAGTTAATACATAATCCTGTGAACCAGTATTATAAGCATTTATATAATTGTAACACACAACCAGTTACCATAACCATAACATAACCTAACATGAACATTTAGGATTGAGGGCTTACCTCATTTTTCTAGGTATTCTTGGTTGACAATGTGCACTAAACCTTATATACCACTGTATAGAATTAATCCATGAAATTCCCTCCCATTATACACTGTAGCCTGAAGAAAAACCATTCTGACAACAATAAATGGTGCATTGTTTAAAATCAGGTGTTTGACTGCTGGAATCTGAACACAGCGTTAAGTCACATGATTACATTGGCCTCCAATTCATTGTACAATGGTGCACAGATGTGATGTGAGCACATGTACGTTTTTAAAACGTTTTTTGTATAAATAAAACTGATTAAAAATTTTTTTTTTAATTTGCTCAAATTCATTTTCACTTCAAGAACAAAAAACAAAAAAAAAACAAAAAAAAAAAACAATCCATTACTTTGAGTATTGACTGCACTTGGCTAAGGGCATTCTATCTATCACTTAAAGCGATTGACAACATGTGGTGCTGATTAGGAAACTGTGTCTACAATCCAAACATTTATCTTAAACAATGGTGGTGGGATGAGGGGGGAGGGGTCATCGGTTCATGGAAAACTATGGTAATGGAGGTAATAAAGTGAAGGAAAGTCAATGCCTTGTGTTTGCTGTGCCCTGGACAGAGGACAATAGATCCGGCAAATGGACGTCTGGCGCTCGGCGTGAATAGTGTGGTTCACTTATGCGGTCTCCTTATCAGTGGCAAAACAGAAATGTGGCATTAATGGGCTCTCTGCCATTGTGTCGTATACCACTTAATCACCTTGGGGAGTCAGAACTACACAGTAAGTCAATGCTATAGAATCAAGGTGAAGGCAAAGGTAAATTGATCTGTTTGTTTCCACATCAATGGCAGATGGATGGCCAGAAACGCATCCTCCTTACAAAGTAGCATCAAAGAATGTATATTGCTTTGCAAGAACACGTGCACTGCATTACTTCAAGTCCTGTGACTCAAAACACCACTAAAATGCTCATTTAGGTAAGATTAGCAACTTTTTATGAGTCAAGTCATGCTGAATAACCAAACGGTTCATCAAAACCTGGGCCAACAGAAGACTGATCTAGGCAACTGCCGATGGATGCACTTCATCCATTATGAGTGCCTGGCTATTAGGTTCATCGACAGGTTCCCCTTGAGCCAGACTGGATTTGATAGCAGAGCAGGGTTGTGTGTGCAGTCCATCCTGAGACAGATTACATCAGCATCATACATTTGTCTGCGCACACAGCCTTCAAGTTAGCCCCAAACACAGTCAGAGTTTTGTGCAACACCTTCCTTCCACCACGGTAAAAACACTTGAAAGGCTGAGAACCCATAATAGTCATTCACTCACTTGCAGGGCGACAGGGATAATGACACTGAAGCATTGGCTCAAACCCGTAACTTTCCTGAAGGACTGCACTAGTGATGTGGCATGGTCTGAGTACTTCTTAAAATCCCTGTATTTCATTTACTTGAGAAAATATAAAAGTTGGCTTTGAGGCCTTTTCTAGTTGGCAGACATTTCTCTTTCAGAGAAACTGTTGAACAAATTTGAATATGCCAACATTCTTCCACTTCTCAACCTAAAGATAGGCACATTTGAACAGATGTTTCTAATTTAATGTACAGCCACCGTATATAGGCAGGAAGGCTCTACGAGAAACTAAACCTCTGGGCCTGAACTGGTCATTGTTCATAGCGAGCACTGCGAGAGCGGGCTGTGGCTGCCAATGTTTGTATTCGCGAGTAATCAGGACTAATCAAACCGCAGTAAACACCTACTGCGACGCAGCAGGCCACAATGGCTTTTTGATGGGCTGTAATTTTCCGCTGGTCCCTGAGCATTCGTTTGCATTCCTCACTCAGAGCGCTGCTAATGTTGATGTCACCGGCATTTTCCTAATAAAGATAAAATCAGCAATGCAAGGCCCGTCCTTTATTTGCATGTCCAATAGTCCTCAAAGTATAGCCCGTCCAATGCATAGTGTTTTTCATTTAAATTTTAAATGGGACATAACAGGACGATAAAAACAGAAAATGGGAAACGGAGGGAAAAGGTGCGCCAGTCGCACATTTCAGTGCTAAGAGGTCATTTACAAAATTACACTCTGTAGCTGTATATAATATGTTGCTTGAGTGCTTAAATATTTAAAATGTTTCCATATGCATTTATCTAATAGCATGCATGTTTAGATAGCTTCATACACAGGTAATTGGATACTTGATTTTAGGTAGTCTGCCATTTTGCATTGATGAGCATTCACTCTTTCTGTCCGCATTAGGTCGAGTCACATTTCAGCTGTTTTTTTTCCCCGCTAAACACAGGCATGTCAAGTTGAGCCACATTGTTTGCTTTCAGCCTCAGGGGAAAACACTGAAGCTGAGGAAACAGACAGTACCAATTTTCTGCTAATTGGATCTCAGGAAATTGAATGTCATTTTAATTTAGTGCTGGAGAGCCAGACAGATTTGACACAGTAAGTTTTTTTTTCAGACCAGTCCAGGTGTAGAGAGGCTGGCTGACTAGATATGGCTACACATTCCAGTGAAAGTGTTCCCAACCTGGGCCTACAACTGCCATAACGCCTGACTAAGGCAAGCTCTGGCATCCAGTCATTGAACTCTGACCAAGATTATGGGGAACCGCAATACAAGTTGTCCTTCAAATAACTGGTTAAACAAGTATTACTTTTCTCTCGATACTCTCATAACAGCATATAGCTATATAGTATTGTTCAGTATGTCCTCGCTTCTCTTACATACTATTTATTTATTTATTTTTTTTGCATGGCATGGGTTGTTGGGCAGACCCGTTTGCAGAGGGAAAGCTTAGATTACCGTAATGAGGAAACAAAATAGTTATGCTTGGTGAACTCAGATATTAAAAGAGACATTATACTTAGTACAGCTGCTCAGCCCCATCATAGATAAATAAAGAAATGCCTCTGCTTTATTCTATATATCTGATTACTTATTAGAGAGCATGGAGTGTTGTCACCAGTTCTCTCTAGGGCTAAATAATGCAGACAAAAAAAAAGAAAATCTTTTCCACTGTGGCTCAATTTTGCAGGACCAGAGCTCAGCTGTTGTTTTGAAGCAAGGCCAAAGCCTCATGCTACATTAGGTAGGCACTCCTCCCTGGCAGCTCAGTTCTATCGGTGGCACAGAGCATCCATTCACAAAGCAGGAAGTATTAGAGGCATAAACCATGAAGCCCTTCGCCCTCTGGGGTCCACAATGCCCCTAGACTGGCCAGCCTCTCTCGCAGAAAAATCAGCTCCTCTCTCATCGACACTGATTGGGCACTGACAAACTGAGGACAGCTGCTTTTCTGGCTCTGTTGCATAATTCTGGCTCTGGTATGCATTTCATCCTGTGGACCCCTTTGACCTTTTCTGTTCTCCAGTTTTTTTTTCTATTATTTGCTGATTTGTTTTCTGCGTGTGCTGCTTCTTTGTCCATTGTGAATAATTTGTATGTCTCGTAAATCTTTGAATGATGGACCGGGGATGGGAGAGGGAGTTTTCGGTGGGGTTTAGATCCTCAAAAGCAAGGGGAATGGAGGAAATAGGGAGGACTTGATATCTGAAAGCTGACATTTTGTTTTGACCAAATAAAAATAAAGAAATTTTCTCATTATGTTTACCTTGCCAAATAAAGCAGCCCTCCAAAGAAAGTTGTTGGAGGCCGTGGGGTATTAGAAGAAGAAAGGAAAGGCCTTGGCCGGTTATCTGCAGAGGACGAGGAGCTGCTGAGGACCGCCGGCATTGCTGTTATGCTAGTATGAATGGGCGGCACTCGAAAGCCTGAGTGTTTGAATGCGGGGCTGAGCAGAGCCTCTTTCACAAATGACAACAATGGGCTCTCTTCCCACATCTCCGCCGCACTGTATGGGTGAAAAAAATGGCCTTGTACAGTGTCCCACAAGCAACACTTTATAGAATGGCGGCCTTTGATGTGTTCAACCCATTACATTGCAAAGACTAAACATGTTAAAATGCCTTTGAAGTGTGTACTGTAGCATTTGGTAGTTGAAGTTGAGGCGTGGTGCTTCTTTGAAAACTTGTGTACCGCCCTTTCATCCAAAAGGCCCAAGTAGTTTGAATTTATCATCCTAAAAGACAAAGTATGGTTCATGAACCGTAATTCGTACATGTTTCATTATGTCCCTGGCAAAGCAGATTGTTTACCAATAGTGTAAACTGTTTAAACTTTGTAATAAAAATGACAAATTTGCAGAGTTTACTGCAGTGAAATTCTCTGTCGAACCTTCTGACTGGGAATGGTCTGCAGTTGTTCTGCATTATGTATTCAAAAATGTTCCCCAGACTTTACAATTGTGTTTACTGTGCTTATTTGACACAGTCTAATGAATTTTGCTGAGAAAGTCATGTCTTTCCAGTATGTTAAATGGACCATGGCAAAAGTGTTGTCTTGAGGGTCCAAGTTTGAGTTCAACTCAGTACGCTCATGGTCAGTAGCTATTCTGTGTATTTGTATGTGTGTGTGTGTGTGTGTGCATGTGTGCATGTGTGCACATGCACCTTTGTCTTATGTATTGAGAGCTGCATTGCCTTTCAATAAGAGGCCAGCACCATTTCGCATTGGTTGGTAGCGTCATGACAGACATTACAGTCCAACCAAGATTTCACGATTTCTACACAATGATTGCAATAACTTGCAACCATGTCTAATTCCTTCAATATTTCTGCATAATATGGAAGAATATTCACAGAAAACCCAATCTCACACAACTCTTGGATAAAAAATGTTCTTAAACATTTGTTTTTAATATGAAGGATCATTAATGACTAATTGCCATTAATGTGTGTTGCATATTTTTTCTTCAGCCATAAAATGCAATTTATTTTTTATAGAAATTCAAGGAAATAAATTGTTCAACACTTGTAAAATGCTACACTATACCTCTGTCCTAATCTCATAAATATGTACACACATGTGTATCAGATGTGCGTTGCTTTGATCTGTTCCACTGTGTGCATTTTCATCAGAGTGGCATATAAAGATTTATATGAAGAACATCATGGATCTTACGTAATGAATCTGCCCCATTCTGATTAATACACTTGTCAACATTTGTGTCACTTCCCTTCCTTAAAATTGACCAAAAGATAACATCAATCATCAGAAAATTCAAGCCCAGTTACTGTACATTCAGCATATTTCAGATTTCTACAAGCTACAGTCTGAGAAAACTGTATGGAATTTAAAAATGACTTCTGTGACTAGGGGCAACATTTCAGTGTAACACTGACAAAATGGAAAATGATCTATAAAAAGTCAGAGTGTGACTAATGGGGAACAGTCCTCTGGATTTTACTAGCTGTACTGAAGCAGTAACCACTTTAGCCAGTGCTACCACAGAGCAATTATTTATCCCACTAACAAACCTCAGGTCCCAGCAGCCTCTGCCCCCTGGGGTGGCCCCGTCACCCTGTGGTCTAGAGGCTTTACGCCACCCTGGGGTTTATTTGACAGGGGCTAAGATTTTCTCATTTCTGAGGACAACTAATTTTTTTATTAATTTTTTTGTGGGGGGGTTAGTGCTTTTTAGGATGGTTGCTAAATGCAGCCATTTGCTTCTGAGAGAAGGCAATGGAGAACTGTAATGTACATCAGGCTGACAGCAAAAAGGATAATGGAATCCAGTTTGCCTTTTGTGTTCTCAAGTACACACTTACACATCAATCTGTGGTAATTATGGGGGAGGGAGAAAACAAAGAGATGGGGGATTTAAGTGAATTATTAAAAATCCTCATCAAATTATGTACGTAAGAGGGTGTGATGTGATGATTTCAGTACATTTATCCTTTTATCCTTCCGTGACAGGACATTTTCCATATCACCGTGAGTGTATTGAATGGTACAGAATGTGAGAAATTAGCCGTAAAACGGAATGTCCTCCATTTCCCCGAATGAAATGTTTATAGAACATTCTTTGAGTACTCGTCTGCACTGTACCAGAGATCCTGCAGTGATTTTAAATGGCATGTGGTCTCTGCACTGTCAGAATAATTACAGCACATGCCAGCAACACTGAGGTTATACCCAGGGAGTACTACAAACTGAGCTTCTGTTAACTCTGTTTGGAAGATTTTTGTGCACATGTTGCTCGTAAATTCATAGATTAACATAAAAAAGAGCCTTTTGCATTTGGACCAAAATATATTTGGAATTAATTATATAAACCTAACGGTCAGTTTGCCACATGTGTTCCTAGATTTATTTTATTTTATAAATAAGAATATATATGCACAGATTTAAAAACCCTAAAGGGCTAATAGGATGGCAATCTCAGACAAAGGCAATACATTTAACAAAGAGAGTTGTGTAGTATTCACTCACTTGATAAATGAATAAATAAATAAATAAATAAATAAATAAATAAATAAATAAATAAATAAATAAATAAATGAAAAGGAATAATGAGGAAACTAAACTTAATTCAATTAATTCAGTTTGAGCTATGAATACATTAATGGTAGGGAAGAAAAAAATTAGCACCAGCTGGAATTGAGAACGATTTAAGAATGATTTGTTTAATAAGACAAGGTTTTGTTTGATACAATCCAAGGTAGAGTAGCTCTTAAATACCATACTGAGTTTGTCCCATAATATTGTGTAAAAGAATCTGAGCTTTTCATGCATCATGCAGGACTATAAAACATAGTACCAACAAAGGCAACCCAACAAAGGGTGTCATAAGGACAGACACAGCAAAGGTACAGTGAGCAATGCAAGGTATCACAAGTGGAAGTTAATTACAGTAGATGGCAAGAGAAAAGTATTGAAACTCACATATCAGCTTCCACAAATGTTCAAGTTGGAAGAAAAAGCCAATTTATCCGGTGATTTTTCAGTATATCTGACATCAAATCCATCAAGCCTTTACTGAAAGCAGCAAGGGAAATCTGAGTCAAACTACACTCCACCTAATGAGGCGATCTCCAGCCTGCTTCACTGTTCTCATCGCTATCATTTAATGTTCACAAATGTCAAACTTTGACACAGTCTGCCTTTTGTAGTTGATGTGAAGAGGCCAGTAGAGATTTCAGAAACCATCAGCAGAGTACTGTTATTCCATCTCAGAACTTCCCTGAAATGCCAGTCATAGGTGATTTTAGACTGTGCAAGGCTAATTTGACATTTAGATATATTTTGATGTGAGCAAAAAAATGCTAAACGCTATTTATGTACAGTAATGCCAGTTGAAAGCGACATGGCAAAAAATAAATCCATAAATGACAAATCCGTGTAAAATAAAGTGCTGTAATTTCTACATGGTGAAACCAAAGTGTATAAAAATACCCTTAAATAAAAGCAGCGAATGTGCACTTTAGCCACATGTGAATTGTTTCATTACAAATCTAAAATATATTTCATCAATGCATGTAACTTACACATATAACTATTAGATTTTTTTTTCTGGAACCGAACCATAAAATATTTGAAAATGAACTCAAGGGAACGTTTCCGGATGGGGAAAGGAAACACACTGAGTCAGCCCTCTTTTTATAAATGCTTGTTTGGTCCAACCATACTTTCCCCAAGGTACATGTTCACTTAAGGTTAAATTTATATTATTTCAGTTTAACTAAAGGGCTAAGCTAACTACACGAGGAAGTTCTTTCTCTGATTACATCTGCTATCTTAAGTTTCCTCACTGACCAGTTGTTAAAGGGTATTACTGGGTAGGCCACACTCATGGCTTTCATACCACATCCATTCAAAAGTGCGCCACACCCTGTGACCTTTCATATCTAGTATATCCACAAATTTCATCTCTTACTCAAATGTCTCAGGCTACAACTCCATGTCAGAGCACTGATAATTAACATGGTACTGAATGCACAGTGTGCAGAATAGCACAATGTGCCTCACTGCAGAGAATAGTCACAACTTCTGTATTCCAGTACAGTGAACATCTCTGTCTGTGGTCATCCCTGCTTGCCTCCGTTCTGGACAAAGTAAAAAAAAAAAAAACATCATGAAAGGAGGACAAACAGTCCACTCACACAAAAGGAGACAATGAATTTAGACACCATAATAGTTTAGGCCATATTCAGGAGAGGTAATTGCAGTGTATATTTTCAAATTGGATACGTACTTGATTTATTTATATTCCCTCAAGGCATGATCTGTTCCACATGAAGTCTCTTCATCACAGGCTATCACTCACAAGTGTAAATAAAGCTTTGAATTCCTGCCAGTACAGAACTCCATTGTTGGAGCACGTATTTTAAACAAGCAAGTTCATAAGAATCACAGGGTTTTCTGTTTAGAATGGTTATTTCAACATAAATCCAAGTGACCCTTCTACTGCAAGCATACACCGCGCTGTGCTACAATTCCCACAGTTATGCTTCTGAGGTGAGGGGCTGCGGTTCATTTAACTACCTTGTATTTTCTCTCACCCATTGTTGTAATACGGTTGACTTTGCAATCTTATTTTCCTTGTAAAACAACCTTTTCTATATCGAGCAGTGGGCAACTGTACTGTGTGCTATTGTATATTTATTATTTCACTTCGTCAAAAGAGAAAATGCTCTCCTGTCAACATGTCAGCAGAGCATAAAGTGTCAGAATTGGCGAAACAGCTCATTTCCTTCTGTAGCCTCTTTGGGACCAGGGCTGGTAACCAGGTGCTAACGAGGGTACAATCACAGCAGTTCAGTGGCTGTACAGCCTGCCATATGTACACTCAGTAAGGGCTTTAAACATTAGGCAATTTGAAGAACCTAGAAGAAATGTCTTATAACTGTCAACAAAAATAAGAATGTGGTATATTTATTCCATATTTCTAAAGTGCAGAACAGAAAGGTACATATGCCAGATCAAGAGCACATTTCACAAAGCCATTCTCTTCTTTTGATATCCATTTATGTCATTCTGTGTCCTCAATAACACCGATTTATCACTTCGCTGTATGGCACAGTACTATACTTAGGCAAGTCTTTTTCATGAAACTATTTTTTTCTGCTGCTGTAGCCTTTCAGTCACAGAGGCTCATCTTCAAAATAAAAAGTCATGTCGGAAATGTAATTTCAATTAAAAACCAAAAAAATTAAATAAAAATAAAGGCCGGGGAGATGTGGGGGGGGGGACTCTTCAGATGCAGAAATGCCAGTCAGTGTAGAGTCAGAGATTTCAGCAGCCATGTATCCCAAGAGCATGGACAGCACAGGCTCACACAGACACCAGAGCTATCTATTTCACTTCAGCAGTTCATATGTGCATTAATGCTTTGTGTGTGTGTGTGTGTGCGTGCATGTGAAAGTCCCTGCAGCAGTGTGCTGTTGAGTGACATTAGTCACACTATGTAAACCACGGAATGGGGAGGCGGGCCCTGCCTGAGGCACTCCCCTTTCAACACTCAGTGCGGCCATGTTTCACACAGATGCTGCACGCAAAGCACTGACTTCTCCATAACCCCTTAAAAAACAGCTTGTCCTCAAGTAGAATTACTTTGGGCCATTTAGCGATAGATTCAATCCAAGTACAAAACTCTTTATATACTGTATATAGATATATAGCGTGTTTATTGACTAAGGTTTATTTTCATAACTTGTTGACTCATCCTTTCAAAGAAGATTAATGCTGTAATGCTTATGTGTGCGAGAGTGCAGCTCTATCATTTCAGGAATGTGATTCTGTGATAGTGAGCAGTACCTTTCAGGTTCTGCCCTATTTGCAGCTCCTTCTCAAATCATTTGAAGCTGAAGGCTAAAGCCCTGACTACTGGGTGAACACCTCTGTATATAATGTCCCCAAGCCTTACATCAGCTTTTCTACACACTGCTGGCTCCTATATTAGCAAAATAGTAGCAACAAGGAACATGTATTTGCAAAGAAATACTGTCTCATAAACCATAACCGCTTTCCAACTTATATATTTGAAATATGTTCCTCACCCATAAGCTTTGAGACCTGCGCCACGCTCGGAACCAAAAGAAACATGGAGAGAGATGCCATTTGGGCACAATGCCGCAGGTGGAGTCGTATTTGCAGAGTGCACTCAGTCTGTTGGAATGGAAGTGATGAAAAAGCAGGAGATGGTAGGGGGGACGCTGTCAAAATTGTGCTGTCCGGGCAAGTGGAAGGGTGGGTGGAGCCCAGCCTGCCAAACAGGGCTTTGTGAATCCCTCAGCCCTATCTGAGTGGCCCATCCCAGGATACGTGAGCGCCGCAGGGGGAAGGCTGGAGGGGGTCACGCACGCTGCATCCGCAGAAAGGAGAGAATCTGACACCATGTCACAGTTTGCAAACAATGCAGCTCGTCCACTGCAGGAGAGGTCAGATGGCCTGAACCAGGAGATGATTTGTTTCTTTCGACATTCATCAAAGCTTTGGGTGGGGAGGTGGTGGAAAGACTGCTCTAATTCTACAATGGCCTGGTGAATCCAAAAAGTAACACAGAGGTCAATTGTCTTCCGTACAGGTTTGATGCTTTTCTCAGGGGCGGCTGTTAAAATTATGGGCGCATGTACCCATTTCCACAAAAGAATATGCTGGAGACAAAAATACATGCAGACATTCAGGACTCCACCATACATAGCTGAGTTGAGGATTAAAATATAGAGGGTGGTATTAGCCAGGTCTCCTGACAAGTTCCCTCAAGACTCCTCTAGCCATGATTAATTACACATTAGGGTACCTGCAAGGCAACCTTAAACATAATCTATGACATGCTACCTTTGTTTTTCTGGAGTTGCAGGCTTGGCTTTGCCTGTTACTTAGTGTGAGGCAGCTCAATAGTGTATGGTGGAGTGTGTGTTTGCGTGCCTGTGTGCATGTGTGTGTGCGTGTTGGGGTGGGGGGGGGGGGGGGGGCAGGTTTAGGTCTTGTCTCAGTGATTGCATACACTTAACACAAATGATTAAAAGAATTAGCAGCACTCCTTGGGGCTACTTAGGGCAGCTCCAGACTAGGCCATTCCAATTCCACAGCTTTTCTTCACAAGGATCAGTGGAGGATGGATTAGCAAACCTTTCACCCCACAGACTTCAGGAAGTAATTATAGAACATCTCACTGCGCTCCTGGGAGTCTCAGCCAGCGTGAGGCAAGTGTTGGATGAGGCTTGTGAGCATTCTCTCTCAAATTTAATATATCATCACAGTTCAAGAGACTGAAAAATATTTCAGTCCAGTCCAGAACATACTGTCAGGCTATTCAATCATTCAGCATCTGTCCTAAAATTAGACTAAAATTGAAGCATGTGCTTCTTTTTCTTAGCTTTCTCACATCACATTATCTCACTGACAATTGAACAGTATGCAGAGATTGATATTCCATGCAGTATAATGGTTAGGAAACTGGGCATACAATTCAAAGTCTGCGGTTGTGATTCCTAGCTGGTGCGTTGCCCTTGTAACCTTGAGCAAGGTACTTAACCTGAATTTCTTCAGTAAATATCCAGCTGTATAAATGGATCGCATGTGAAAACTATTTAATCTGTGCTAGTCAATCTAGACAAGCTCATCTGATAAATATTGCAATGTAATGTATAACAGACATATTGCCTTTTCGGTTTCAGACCAGAACACTGCATATTCCTACATTCTTTCTCTGTCTGAGAAGATTGAATTCTGAGGTAGGCCAGGATAAAAGCCACCAATGTTCCATAGCTCTCTAATAATTTAGAATTTAACTGTCAGCAAACATGCGCCATGATTCCTGTCCCAGATCAGAGCCCAGACAAGGCTGTCTTGCCCAACTAGTCACCTGAGTGAGAATTCAGGAATCAACGCTAAAGTGGCAAGCCAGGTAAATACGTTTTACCATGAAGCAGCTCCATCCATTCATGCAAATACCACTGATCATATGAATAAGGCTTAAGAGTTTCCATACCTATGAAATTTTTTTGACTTGCCACATAGAATAGAATAAATAGAATAAATAGCCTCATGTTCTGTTCTGATTTATTGATTGCGTTTGTGTGTGCGTGTGTGTGTGTGGTAAGGGGTGGGTGAAAGGGGTACAATATTTAACTGTGAATATAAGTTGGGTCTATTTTGTAATATAATACACTACATGACCAAAAGTATGTAGACACCTGTCATCCAACATCTTCTCCAAAATAATTATGGGCACTGATATAGAGTTAGTCCACTCTTTGCTCCTATAACAATACTCTTCTGGGAAGGCTTTATACTATATTCTGCAGCATCGATGCAGAGATTTGCAATGCTCCGGGGTATTGTCATGCTAAAACAGGCAAGGGCCTAGCCCGAACTGTTGGGGACGCACAAAATCATCTAGAATGTGATTATTTACTGTACAATTAAGATTTGCCTTCTCTGGAACTAAAGGGCCTAACCAAAACCATGAAAAACAGCCCCAGACCAAAGGATGTCCACATACTTTTGGTCATATAGTGTGTGTACTTTAAATACCTAGCACAGTAAATTATAACCATTTTCCAGGTATAAATGTGTGGTTGTCTGCATAATTTGATACTCTAAACTGAAACAAACGAAACTGTTACTTCTGTTCAATGCATGTCAAAGGAAAATGGTTGACAGTGCCAAAAATCAGGCAGAGAAGTGGTGACAATAGACAGTGAGGGAGGGAGAGAGAGAGAGAGAGAGAATGCAAGAGTGTGTTGACAGTAAACACTCTGAGTGGCAGGTCAGTTTTCGGGGGGTGGGGCGGGGGGGGTGAAACCAGAGGAATCTGCAGCCTCTCCCACGTAAGTACAGAGTGCCAGAGCGCAAATCACGGCCATACAGCGATGAAGGACCTAAATGTGCAGGGAGAGAGCATTACAAAGCCAGAACACCGAACACCCAGTGCCCTGCACTGCTTACTGGCTACTTCAGAACATGATGTCACAGAACTCACAATACCTTCTTCACTTTTCACCAGCAGACACACTAAGCACCCTACCTTGACATAGAAACCATGGTGATGGATGATAATTGCCTTTTTAGCAAATTTACACACTTGAAACTGAAGCACCACCCCCCCCCCCCCCCCACCCCCATATAATCAATCACTTTATACAGCCTAGTAAAACTGTCTGTGTGTCACTCACTTTCAGCATGGATCTCTATAATAATTTAGCACCTTATTATATGAGTTGAGCAAATAGTATTTACTGTACAAATCCATAAAACAGTTTTACTCTGTATAAACAGTGGGAAAATAAAGGCGGACAATTGCATAATAGGTTGAATAGGTTGTTTTGAATTGCTGTTATAAAGAAAACAAGTCAACACTTGAAACAAGAATTAAAACAGATGTGTTGACACCACAGTTCTGTGTTTTTGGCTGCCTTCATTTTGGGCTGTAAATTTAAGGAATCTGTGGCTTTTGCAGAAATATTTTTTTGTCCCATAAAGGAATAGGCTAACTCAAGAGGGAAAACATTGCTTGAGGTTTATATCAACAATCCTGAGGGTAACATTCTAAAGTAGCACTTAGAACAGGGTTTTTAGAATATTTCTCAGAAATGGTACAACTCAGTTCATTAGACGCAACACTACATAGGGAAGTCATAATTTGGCAGTGTGAAAAACTATTAATTTGATTTTGCATAGGATTGGTCACTAATAAATTTCCATATCTTCATAAAGCCTAAATATTAAATCCTTAGGGCTCTGAAAATTCAGACTATATCCTGATGATGCTGATCATATCACAGCTTCAGGGCTGTGATACTGTGCCCTTTTTCCTACAATAAACCATGCACTCGTTGTACGGAAAGGGAAAAGAGGTTCAATGCAATAATTATTCTGATGTGGACAGAAATCTAATCAGGAACCCAGCCGTACAGTATCACACCACCAGCATGTACTTTAAATACTGCGTTTCATTGCAAGTTGCCCACAAATTGAAGCTTCTTTAGAGAATGAGCAAACACAGAAATAATGTGTATGGGAATTGTCAATATTCAAAATAAGTACAATGCAAGTTGAAAAGTCCTGAAAAAATGGGAACATTCATGTATCACATCCAACATCAATGCACCACAATCTAAAACAGTGCTTCTCGCAAACAAAAAGTTGTTTGAGAAGTGATTCAGTTTTGAGTAACTGCATTAGTACAGGTATGAACGGAACTTAAAGAGAAGAATTGTAAATTCACATAGGGTTTAAAGATTTGCAGTTAGGGTGATTTAACTACATCCAATAAAGCAGAAGGGCCTCAGCAGATATCGCATTTTATTGGGTGAGGGGGTTAGTAAGCGGTTATTGACTTCTCTTGATCTAACTCCTATATGCTTCTGTGAACCTCCGTAAATGAAAAGCCATTATGCTGTGAATGGGATAAGAATAAGCAACGTGTGTGCTGATATTCTGCAGACCATCCATCGCATTGCACCATAAAAGGCTATTTGTTTATTAGGGTGCAGTACTATCCCTTGAAATCTGTAAGACTATATGAGATGCACATGTAACATGAAAACATCAACCCAACCCATATGGTGTTCTTGGAACCTCGTATATAAGAGTGGGATTATCAGACTAGGCCACAGGGAAGTGCCTTGTCAGTCAGGTAATCAAAGATTCAATTCAGTCACCTTCATCAGAATCAGGTAAACCGACTATAACTTATGAATACATATTATTTTCTTTTAAGTTTTGTTCCCTATAGTGACAAAAAGTTGGAAACAAGCCATGCGATCTTCTAATAAATCAGCAACTCTGGATTATTGGACTGTATTAATGTGGGTGATGAAATGTATATGGGACACTGCACCTCACCAGTGACCAGGGTGTACTTGCTCAAGGAGGTTGCATGGAGAGCTGTTTCAAAATAGGCCCAGGTGTGTAGTCTGTTACATAGCACAGCTGTAATGAGGTGTGTTTGGCATTTCACGGCTGTGCAATTCTCGACTTGGAGCAGTTTCAGAGGTACATCTGATTGAGTTCCGAATCATCAGCTCTGGGTCAGTTTTTCTGACTCAGATCCTGTTTTACACAACGAGCCTAATGAAAGCAATGATGAGTGCCTCTTCGGAAGAGCCAGAAACGATCCCAAATTTAGTTTGTCAGAACTAGCACAATACTTGCTGCTGTACTTGCATATTTCTAATTCACATTTAATATGCTGATGTCATATCTGCATGTATTCTTCACATGCAGTACCTTCAATTTTTCTCTATGCAAAAATGGGAAAGTTTGAATGCAATTTTGTATGCTATGCACAAGGAGCCTCTTTAATTTTAATTGTTCAGTGATTTTTCCCCAGTTAATTTCACAGCAGTCCCACACATGTGACCTGGGTGCTGTTGAAACACCGTGCTGCTCGGTATGTGAAATGATTTAAACCATGGGCTGGGGCCGAGTGATTGCCCTCATGTTGACTGTGAATGGAAATCAAAACACACAGCGAGGCTGTGCAGCTATAACAGCCAAAAGCTCTTGGGGCAATGATTGGTAGTTACAAGATGCTGTACTAGCTGTGTTGCGTTGAAAGTTCAACTGAATCGCCTGTCTTTGGAACTTCACAGTCCGACCATTTGAATAGGAGCTGGAGAACTCCAGCCAGACCAGGACCGACTGCAGAGTGCATACACTCCAGAAAGCTGTCCACCTTCAGAAAATACAAGCACTGAACAATTACATTTGATCCCTGTTGAAAGTCCCTCTACAAACAGTTCTACATTCCTCTTCTCTCTGAGCTAGGAGCACAGCAACATGAGGTCACCTTATTGTATCAAAGCTTTGGCTGAAAGAAAATGGAGTGTGAGCGGAAATACCAAAAACGCAAACATTCCTCGCCTCATTGCCACCCGTGTGACCCATGGGGAAATCACTGCGCTGGTGACAGTCAACGTTTGGCCTTGAAATGAAACTGCATTAGTCTCTCTTCAAAATATGCAATGCTATAACTGAGTAATCATACTGAAAAATGAGCAGAAATAGCTAGAACTAGACCACAGAATTTGGGGACTCTATCTAATTGTTTTGTCCCACTGTCTCAAGGAAGTACAGATCATGAAACAATTCTTGGAAAAAATGATTAATGAATTGTAATAATCATCATGTGGTTTGGTGGAGTATGGAAATCGTCATGCTTCTGTCTTTCTTGGTCTGCTGAGTAACATACCACTCTGCCAACATGGATACATGCAGAGAAGCTCTTTTAAACATACCCTTATACAGAACTGGACATTTCACATTGGGATTTCAGTTTAGGATCTCATCTACATTAGGGTCTTTTCACCTGCCACCTTGCATCGAGAATGTCTTGTTCACTACAGAAACAATCTCCCTATTGTTTCAGTGACTGTACTTTTAGTTCTTACAAGACAGTTGCAGGGTGTTTATTTCACATTTGATGAAACAGAGACCGCATAAGAAATTACAGAGCAATTCAGGCTGAGGACCGAGTACATCCTGGCAAAGCGGTCCATGTTAGCATTGAATTTATCATCTGATGGGTCCCCATTTCATTACACTTTAGAGCTCATTGTTGCTGGAAATGTCAGTGCAACAATGGCACTTCCTGCTTATGTAAAGTAAGCAGAATTCAAAGCTACTAATATCCCCTAGGCATCATAATGGCAGATGGTGAAATACAAATGACCAGAGCTCGATGACTACAGCAGAGGGGAATCACTCAACACAAATGGCTCGGTGAAGGGCAGCCAAGCCTGTTCTGTATCACACAGGTCTCTTTGCGTGGATGGCAATTAGAGTAAATGCACAAAAGGGCCGCATTATGGAAGCGGCTGAAACCGTACCGTACGGTGCACTCAACGGAGAACGAACAGCTGCACAATATCTATTTCTGCTTAATGGCGCACGCTTCTCTGTGCCTGGATACCGTGCCAAGCCCAATGGCCGCCTGTCGTCACCTTCAACAAATCTCCTTGGAATCATCCAAATACAAACAAAAGGGCCATCTTTCAGCGGACCCGCAACCCTGTTGCACAATTATCGCTCCATTCGAACCGTTAATTACACATACCTGAGGGCTCTCACCTTAAAAATGACAACTTACATCAGAATGATCAACAAAGGTGGAATTCCTTTTTTCTTCTCCTCACGGTCTATGATGGGGAAAACAGAAACAGTCTCAAGAGGCTAAATAGGTGCATACAAGGAAATGCAAAAGGACAACAATATCAACTTAAATGTGATTATACAAGCCCACCAGGCCTTTGGATGTGTTCCTTTCTGATAGCTGTGCTTCACTGACTGGTTGGACCCTCTGTCAGTTTCTGAATGGATTTTTAAAAAAGTTGCATTTCAGTTACATGGCCTAGGTATTGAAGGCTGTTCCTATAGGAAGCAGCTGCCACTTTCTGCTCCTGTTTGCTATTAGAAGTCGCACAATAGGAAAGATAGACACCCAAATAGTGCCAGAATCCCTCATCCCCTCAGGAATCATTGCTTCATATTTGAACAAAATGTAGGCTGTTGACACTTGAAAGGATCTGTTTTCAGGAGGTTGCATACAAAGATGTTCTGTTTACTGACCACATATTTATGTACTTCACTCACCCATATCAAGCCTAAAGGAATATAACAAAGTCAATCTGAGGAAAAAGTATATCAAAATATTGGTGTCATTCCTCTTTTATATGAAACTGACATATTTGGATCAAGGACCATCATTACCAGGTCAATACATAAAACACTGTTGTTGAAACATCCAAGAATTGAATCCCCTTTAGGGTCCACCAATTTTGATAGATTGATCTCAGATGACAGATTTGTGGGAGGCAACCATTCCTAGCAGAGGGCACCATTGGAATTCTATTGACCTCTGCATTATGTTAGAGGCAACAGATTGAAATTGATAGATGTTTAACCAAAACACATGTGACGTCTTGGACTGCACCTTCATCCTGTCCATCAGTTTGAAACAAAGAGCCTTGATAAATGTAGTTTGTTACGAGACAAAGCATGTGAAATGCACATCAATCTTTCATATATATTTAAGGGCAGATAAAATATGAAAATTGACATAGTCTTGATACAGACTTGTTTTGATATCTCCCCAACATTAAGGGATTCAATAAGTTTACTTTCAGAAAGAAATCATATGGAGTTCTGATATTTATAAGAAAATGCCAAAAAGAAATATCTATAAAGCAATGATCTGTACCGATTTTGATTCCTCCTCATTTTAAATAGTCTATTGTCTAATTTCCCGAGAGAAGTTGATAGTTATCAGAAGAAGATCCACAGACTGAGGACTGCTTACTCAGGCATTTAAATTAATTG
Source organism: Anguilla anguilla (assembly GCF_013347855.1). Classification (NCBI taxonomy): domain Eukaryota; kingdom Metazoa; phylum Chordata; class Actinopteri; order Anguilliformes; family Anguillidae; genus Anguilla; species Anguilla anguilla. Next base: position 15,433,630 of record NC_049207.1, on the reverse strand, counting down.
ACACTTACATGCTGTAAAGAGCACTTTCGGGGAAATCAATACCGCTATTTTCTACTTAGAAAACCCAATTCCATCTAATTAATTTTCTAATTTCCTCCCAGAACCCAATTGATTCTCCAGTCAAAAAAGTCAATTTGATCTTCTTTGTACTGAGATTATTGTTTCCAAATCTTTCATTGTAGCAGCTGCACTTATCACCTATTTGTGCAAGTATTTGTACAGCTTTAATAGTCACTTTTCCCAGAAACATTATCAAAGTGGTGGATCTTCCCAGACTCAGCATTCTCACAAGTTGTGAGAAACATAAATTTCATGTAAAGTCATATCTAGAAATAACTTTAAATTCGTATAATATTTTAAGTATTTCATTTTCTTGTGTGAACTATGAACAGTATACAGTAAAAATGTATATTTAAAAAAATTTATATACTTATAACATGCTGCCATACAAAAAATGCAATGCATTGCAATGTAAAAATGCCAGAAGGTGACCTTGGAACTATCAAATGTCATCTCATCAGATTCTGTCAAGCAATTATGGAGACATGATAAGCTCAGAGATGATAAAATATCAACCAATCGTCCAGCTTTATAACAAGGGGCTTGAACAGACTATGCTGATTCTGAGATAGACAGTCCAGAGAGACTGAAGTTGGAGCTTTAAAGCAGTACCAATGTACATGCACAGCATTTCACACTCAAATAAAATCTTTATTAAATCCCTGACCAGAATATCAAAACCACCCAGGCCACAATCTTCATTTAACTGGTCTGAGTAACTTGCACATGTGTCCGGTGGGTGGAGTTTTATGAAGGTGCTTTTTGCTAGACATTTGCTGACATTGGTTATTTCTGTAGTCTCCTAAACATTCTGCAGCAGGAGATCTGCATGCAATTAGGGGCTCGCTAAATGCAGTGTGAGGCACTACACCCACTGTCTAGACTTATTAACTGACTGGTTTAGAAGAAATACACAAAACTTTGACTGGATTAATACCCACCATAAATTAAACTGTAGGTGATGTGCTTTATTACAAAAAGTAAGAATTTCATTAACACAGTTAAGCCATTTAATGGCTGGAGTCGATGCTCTTTTGCTCCAGGGTGTTTATCTATCGACTGCATTGATGGTTCTTTATTAAACTGATTGAATCCATTTCTCTTTCTCGACATTACTGGGGTGGAAGTAGAATATAGATGATGGAATTAAATCAGCAAAGTTTCAAGTACAATGAACTGCAGAATGTAGAAACATCTAACATAAACATCAACTGTGAAATATTCAGGCAACACTCAGCATTCCTACAGTAATCACTAACCACAATAATGACCATTGGAGACACAGGAATTATAAGGTTCCATTCACAGACAGCATGGCTTTCACATATCAAGCCTCAGCATTTTAAGTAACATTTTGCATAGTAGCATTGTTTTATAGTACAGGCATATACATTGTTTTGGTCAATTGAATATTTCTATTAAAAACAGTAGATTTAACATAATAAATTGTCAACATAAATTTATGAACTTTGTACTAGAATAACTGAGAAACTATTACAACTGAACTGACACTGTTAAACTTAGAATCCTACTGTCAATTTCTTCAAAACTAAAATACCTGAGGAAATAGAATGGCTAAATTAAAAGCAAGCTATACCCAATCCATAAATACATGTATTGTGCTAATTCACTTGACTTTGGGTGTCTCAGCAAAAAATAGCATTGTCAGGTGCATTTCACAGCCACACACAGTAAATGGGAAAGCACTTCAGCAACATAATTTCTAAAATTATAATAGGGCATTCTATAATGTTCTGCAAGGTACACTGTGCCATAATATAAGGAAAGAACACAACACACCTGGAAACCAACTATCATTTTTAACTCCTCAACACTGTGACATAAACATGTCACAGTTTTGAAGAGTTAAATAGAATGTAAAATTGTAAAATGTGAGCATAATCTTTAGAGTATGAAAATAACAAATATTTTCACAAATCTATATTATACTATCATTAAAGTGTTTAAAATATTGAAGCGGAACATGGGATTGTAAGGAGCTGTTTCAGGGAACACCATCATGTCTGAAATTTGGGATGCTTGAGAACAAATTATCAGGAAGAGAATGCAGGACTTAAATTCTGGAATGACAAATGATCTTGTGGAGTAGTTAATGGCGCTTAAACCACTGTATAAAATTATTTAAATAGATATAAAAAGACCATTATTAAGAACCACACAGGAAAAGGTTCATTGTTAAATCAATTCTGACAGAGTCCAATAGGGAGCAATTGCAATCTATCAAAGTAAAATATATTCCATCAGAGCTAATTAACCATTTTACTGTGGAATTCTGATTTCTTGTTGTAAAGAAAGAAATATTCATTTTCTTTTTCAAAGTTCAGTAAGGGCAAATTCTTTATTATTTCTATAAATGTAACATACCAGCTAAAACCTGTGAGCCTCAAGACCCAGTGCTAAATTATGTGAGACCTTTTGATGAAGGTGAGGGAAATGTTGTGGACAGATAATCTCAATAAACCCAGAGCAACCGTTACTGCACAGCTCACTTCATTATACCAGCTCATCATAGTCTGTTTCCAGATACTGGAATTTTAAATGCAAGAGTCCAGATAGATAAAACAATACAAAATGCTCATTGGAAAAGGGTGTTGCTCAAAATGAACTCTGCAAGTGTCTGCACATCTGAATTCTACTTCCTCGGTGAAGACTGGTTTGCATTTCTATGCTACCATGCCTTGGACATTGAAAAAGCCATGTTGAAATGCATATAAGAGATCATATTTGATATAATAAATTCACTGCACTACCAGTTCTCACCTTTTAGAATAAGAACGTTGTTCTGGCATTTCTCTAAATCTATTGCTTCTAAACAACAAAAGGCTCAGAATAGAATCAACTCTGATAGAGTATTTTTTACACTAACATGACACCTTTTAACCAGTGTAAACTCACATAAACTTGATGAACACCTAGAATTTTATTGTGTGGTGAGTCAAGAGACAACCATTCTGCATCTTTATGTATCCCATAATGTGTCAAATGTGTAAAAAAAATAAAATAAATAAATAAATTAAATTAAAAAAAAGGTTAGCAAGCAATAAAGAATAAAGAATTATCTCCTACTACACTTATGAATGTCTTTTTCACCAAAAAAGGATGATTACAGAGCACATTCAACTATTATTTGGATCAGTGTAAAAAATAAGCAGCGTGAAAAGCAGTCAGTTGTTCAAGGCAGATGGAACCTGCAAGAAAGGTCCAAGCTGACCTGTGCGAATATTGCTTTGCCCCAGACTTTTAAACTTTAAAAGATTGCTTTTTCCCCCACCCACCCCTGAAAGATCAAAGGAGCCAATGTCAGATAGGGTACATCTGGTTATGATATCTCTGCCCTTCCTGGGAAAACAGACCCACTTCATTCTGCCATTAACTGTCTCTTTAATAAATGCCTCCATGATGAATTTACTCGGACCAGACAGAGTGACGACTGGGTTAAAAATCAAAGCGAGCAATTAAAAATATCACAATCATCTTTGATCATTTTAAACTAAATATTTAAATGCTCAAATACGGAGCTGCATAAAACATAACAGGCCATCTGACAAAGGTATGCCAACAGCTGTGAGTTGTGATGTAAATTCATCAATTGGTCATGCCATTGTGTAAGTGCTGATCAAAAAGCAAATCCACCCGGAGAAATTTTCAAATTGCTTGCAGTTGCACACACATAAACATGTCATAACATTCTAAAATATGACTGGTGTGTTATAAATCTTACTTAATCAACATTTCCGCCTATCACGTGTGTTCATTTTCCTTCAAGATCCCTTTCATTTTCAGATGTCTGGTATCAAATCCTTCTCAAACAATAAACCATTTCTGTAACTGCCTCAAGGTGACAGAGGCATAAAATTGCGCACAGGATGCTGAGGACACGTTTTCATAAAGCACAGTGAAAGCCAACAATAACCTGTCAGAAAAGGTCACTAACGTCCCATTTACTGCAGCCCCAAATAACTGACATTATTTCAACCCGCAATTGGCAATATACGTCAGAGCAATACAAATAGACACACAATGTGTACAATTGTTGGTGTGCACTTACTTCCTGCAGTTACGGTCTGAACGGATGCCCTCTCCTCCCCCACAGAGTTGCTGTTATACTGTTCTGGGCGTTTTTTTTCCCTCCTTCGCTGAACTGTCTGAGAACAGAACGGCGATTAGAATTACTGAGAATTAATAGAGTGAGCACAAATCACGTCTTTCCACATTCATTTCGTTTGTAGTCGAGCTTGCCAGCGTAGTAGCGCAGGCGCACACACAGAGCGCACACGCCTCCTTAAAAATAAAAAAATAAAAAACTGCCGTGCTCTAATTTGAGCGCAACATGTGTTACCCTGGAGGCTGTGGAGTTTCACCTACACCTGAGAGCACCTTATTGCCATCGCGCTCTCTCCTGGAGGAGCTGCCGCCTCGGTCTGCAAGGGAGTCAATGAATGAGAAGGTGAATGTGACTGACTTAGCAGGTGATCGAGTGAGCCTAGCTCAACAGGTGGGTGAATGAGCAAGTGAGTGTGTGAGTGAACGAGTGAGTGAACGAAGGTGCTGATGTGGAAACGGGGGTTGCGGCACACTGGATTCTCTCAGGAGGAGAATGGGAATAGAGTGTGTGTATGCATGAGAGAAAGAAGGAGAGGAGAGTCTGGTGAGCAGATGTGTGCGGTGGTCCCAGCGGAGCGAGGGAGCGCAAGGACAGGCCACGCCTGGGCACAAACAACACAGGAAGGGGGTGGGGGGGAGTCAATAATATTCCCCTCCAATATTCCCCATCCAGTCCCGCGTAAACCGCAAGCAACACAGTGTATTTCATGACACTGAGAATAAACATGAACGCCTGAAGCAGTTATCACCGAGGCTACCATAATGGGGGCTGTCTGTCAAACATGTTAGCATATTTAGCTATTGGATATGCTTTGCTAAAGGAGAACAAGGAAAATCCCTGACTGAATTATACATGAATAGCATAGACACATAGCATTGACAGAAGTCAGAAACATAATTTACACACATTGTGACACTGAAAGTATTGCTGCGTTCTCCTTGTGGAATAAACTGTATTGTACAGAAATCCCAGAATTGTTCATGAGGCAGATCAGTTGTCAGCAACCCACAGATTTCAGACAACAAATACAGGAAATCCCCATTGAGACATACTGTAACATTGCCGCATGTTGCTCCATGCAAATGTGTAGAAAATAGGCTGACAAGGTTTTCACTCTAAAAGTAAATATTTGTACAAAATAGCTCAATCCTCTGAATGGGCTCCTTTCAGCACCTGAAAGGTTGAAATACTGTCTGGATCGCATACCTTCACTATAACTCAAGGGAAAAGTCACTTGTAGATCGAGACATTTTACTACTTTGGAGAGAAAGTGCTCGCGCCATGGTAACGATATGAAGGGCCCTTGAAATTGGATTATGCAGGAGTAGAAACAGGAATGTCTACAGTACAACACAAAAGAGCTCACTTGGTGAAATGCCAAAGGTGTTGTACAAGGAGTGAAAGAAAACAAAATGCTATAAAATCACTGTGGGAAACAAGAGAAGCCTCACAGCTCTGGCCAGTGCCTAACACTATTCCTATTATTATACAGAAAATCACGTCTCAGGAAGTCTCAGCTTTAACTATCAATAGAAGAGAACCCCCAAAACTGATTATTGTTTGTCTTATAGTTTTGCTGTTCTGAAAACAGTGTGTGTCCTACTGCGACGGTTTGCAAATATCTTTGGGTGACTGCCCAACAGTCGTCAAGAATTCAGGACACAGGATGTTTCCGTGCAGCAGTAGAGCTCTGAGGTTCATGGCGTCTGTTTTCTGGACCTGCTCAAAACAGCTTTCCTATCTGAAGGGTTCCCACAAGTCACGGAGAGGGCTTCGTTTACTGTGCCAAAGGGAGCCTGACAAACCCGATAACCGTGAGGTCCACGAGGGCGATAAAACCGCCTCCTGCGGGAACCGTGATCCATGACCTGCGGAAGGCCAGCAGAAAGCTATCCCAGCTCCCCACGGACGCCGAAACACAGCGCAGATGCATAAATCTCGGCGGGAAGTGGTTTGCGCTGTCAAGCGCTGTCATAACTGCTTGCAACATTGCTGTGTAACAGCCACCTTTGAGGGAGCATTTTTTACGTTTGTGTGCACATAACCAATAAACTGAAAACACATGGGGACCACACTGGCGAACGGAGAGGCCGATATTGATATTTGCCAGGCCTTGGGCAGGTGACCGAACGTCTGGACCGCAAGGCCGCCATGCTGAAAGGACCGTAAGGAAGCAAGCTGCGATTTGAGCCTTTCCACATCGGCACTGAGAGTTTGAATGAAATGTCATCGGAAAGGTACCTGAGGCTGCGTTCAATCCTCCCGAGTTGGCTCGCCCTGAAGTGCTAAACAGTTATAAAAAGTAATACAATTTGCAGATAAAAATTACAGAAATGTTGAAAAGCAAAATGGTTGAATAGTTGATTCATGTCCAAGTTGTTGGTACCTCTTTATCATTTAGGTAAATATTATGATTGGCTACATCGTCACCTACCATCTACGATTGTGATGCAATACATAGAAAACAGCACAGGAAAAAAATGAACTGGCCCAGCTGGATTTGATTACTGAAGCACAGAGTAGTCAATGCCTTAGCCTATTGGACCGAATTTAGATCTATTGCCTATTACATCCCATAGAGTCCAATGCTCTCCTTGCCTGAAACACACGCTATATTACAAACTGGGATGAGTCAACATCGGAAGTTTTACATTGAGTAACCAAACAGATATGGTTTATATTATATTAATAATACTGTATATACAACTAGATAATACACCTTAAACGGAACCAAAAAAACAAGCCCAGGAAAAAGTTATTGCTTGGACATTCAGGTACATCTGAGACTGTAATTTATACATAATGTGCACATGGATACATTATAATAAATTACTGTGACAGTTTTTACAAACCATATATAACTTTAGCCCTGTTCTATTAACAAATTTTCAGTTTGCAGTTTACACTGGTTACAGGTGCAACTGAGTCAGTGGTCTAGAGCCAGAATGGTGTTAGGGGTCCCTTAATTTCTATCAGTCAGACATTGCTTCTACTTCGACATACTGTAGCATCCCCATCTTTAATAAAAGCTACATCAGTTCATGTTACAGTGGCAACTTGCAATTCAGTGTTTAGTACACAACAATATCAAGGCTAGACGGATGCTGGGATAGCCTGGCTGTAGGAAATATTCTAGTTGTGTTTAATTAGATGTATGTATGCTAGTAAAACGAGATATAAGATAGAGCTTATTAATTTTCCAATAAAACCGTAAAACTATTAATTTCAAAATAATAGGCCCTCTGTCAAAATTCATCTTCATTTTTTTCAGACCCCCCTATCCCCCCGCTAAAGCTTTCGTTGGGTTTTTCACTGACAAAGCTATATTGTGACCAGGTGTACTCGGGGTCAAAATCAATCGGGGGAAACTTGTGGGCTGGCGCTCGCCACGTTCCAAAACATATTGAACAAACATAACCCCTCCCTGCCCTCAGCTCTCCAGCGTGAATGGGGCCTCATTTAGTGTTTTCAGATACCCCAGGGGTGACCTGCTCTGTTTCAGACTCAATCACCATCCCGGAGGTGCTCTGAATGCCCCGGGGCTAAGAGGCGAACTCAGAAGCCCAGAATGCGTCATGGCTACGGCAGTGTGAGCTTCAACGCAGGCTCCCCCACCAACGCTCACCTGAGGCAGTTCATTTACAATAACCAGCTGTCACGTTGAGCATCTATACCAGAAATGCACAGCCCAGGCAACTTGTGGTGGCTTTGTGATTGGTCCACGAGCCCTGAAAGGATTAGAGTTGCAAACAGGGTAGACAGTCAAAACACAATGCTCAGAAGTCAAACTAAGATTTCAGTTTAAGGTAGAAAGTCATGTGGTGACAGCGGGGGTGATGAGGATTACACAATTGACTCCAGTGGAATGTTAAAAAAACAGGGCAAATTGGTGTGGAGGCCATGTAAGTTGTTAGAGTTCATCTGAGAGGAAACTCATCTATCAGAGAATGAAAAGCAAGCATAACCCAGCCTGGGGGCTTGCTGAAGGTGAATATAAACAAGCCTGGCCTTCTTTTAAACTGCCAGCACACACCACAGGGAGCATTCAAGGATCAGGAATGCGAGGCAGTTCTCGATGATGAAGTCTGCCACTTTTGGGGATGGTTAGTCAATCAAGCTCACTTTGCGATGCTCCTTGAACCGCAATAATCAGCCGTGTTTACCTTTTGTTCCATGTGCTTGGTTTGCACTGGATGTGCAAAACTAAACAGTGGCTGGTAGTCAGCACAAACATTCAACACAATACACTCTGCTTATCACCCTCCCTTCTTCCCAGAATGCATCAATACCACCGTCAGTAGGAGGACTTTGGCCTCCCTCCTCTTCCTTCTCCTGGCTATGGTGCTGTCTGTTCTGTAAATCTGACCTCCAGGCTGGCAGCCTGACTTAACTTGGAAGACTATTGGAGCGTCCTATTCTGTGTATCAAAAACATATTGTATAAAAGTAACCATATTAATTCAACAGCATACACAGAAAGCATGTGCTTAATGGAAACTATACTCATAGCAATCCAATTCTAATAAACATTTTTATGTAAGGCATAGCCTATGTACTGCCGCTCCTCACCCAGTTATCTAAACAGATGAATAAATCGGCAGCACACAATTTCTGAACGCGCAATGAACCTGCACTGTGATGGAGTTGCTCAGAGCCCCCACACACTCAGGCAGCCCTTTCACGTGTGGAGAGCAATTACGTCGCGCTCGGAATTGATAGTTGATGTCTTCCTAAGCTGCAGCAGCTGCAATTATCTATTCACGCATGAAATGCCTCCACACAAAATATCGATTCCAGCTGTGTGGGGGTTTGGCGTGCATCGGCACACTGATGCGCGGTGGAACGGGACTGATGCGGCTCTGTTTGTTTAAAGGGACGTCTGTCCTCAAGGTGGTCAGCAGCACAGGAACCAGTTTAAGGAGGCAAAGGTTGGCGAATAGCCAGTGATCTGCAAAGGGTACATTTCACTTAATATTTCGAAAATCTTGTTTTTTAATACATTCAATTCAGGACAGAGCAAAATATAAAATATATGAATGTTGTAACATTATATTCTAAGGCAGTTAAGGATAGTAACTTAATTTCCCCCCCTTAATTTCCTTATAAATGTGAAAAATATTTTATAATATTTATAAAATGGAGGTTCATTTTTAAAATAAAATAACAAATACAGTACATTTATTTAAATACACGGTTACATTTTATCTAAAACAAAATCTGAAATTAAAGCATTTCCCCTTATGGTTCATTAATAACCAAATAGCGTAGTCATGTTGGGTTACATTAGCAGATGGATGTCTGCACATCTACATTCCAGATCTCGCCTGTGTGGAAGTTATTTGGGGTACTTGGATGGCAGACACTATTTTAAATTTAAGCCCACAAGTGCACAGTGCATTTGCTCAAGACCACACCTAATAATGCTGGCTTGAGGCTGAGGAGGCTGGTGTTGCAAGCTCTGACAGCTAAGAGAGCCACAGAGCCCATTTAGATGAGTGGAGACTCACTCGACTGTGCTCTGCGGTTAGATGTTTTTCAAATCAGACCATCTGTCCAAAGGCATTTGGGTCAAGAGGCAATATCGTTCGTTCGACATGCAGTCAGTGATCCGCCTGGGGTTGCCCATGAATTACACCAAAGTGTCCTAGACTTACTTCTGTATATGCCCATGGGACTATATAATTGAGTCAGAGTAATGGAAAATAGGTATCTGTTAAGAAAATCATTTCCATTAAGTCGTCAAAAGCCTACACAGTATGCCAACACGTTGTGCTGCTGCGGTTTGCGATATAGATATCTGACAGATGCTTTATAAAGAGAACCTTTGTGATCACAGGTTGGGATAAAGCAAATGGTTTACTGCTTATAGACATGACCTTTGCATAACAAAATGGTGTCAAAAACTGAACTAAGAGTCTAAAATTCAGAGACAACCTGTGGCAAGAGTTTATCCACAGCATAAGTAATGTATTATTTTTATTTTTTCCATGATTTAGTCTATTGGCTCCAAATGTAGTGTTTTGTTTGTCTGTATGGAGATGGTGGCCAGTTATATTGGTAATTAAACTTTTAGCATGGTGTTGGTTAGCTCAGTTAACAAATGGATGTTTTGTGTTTGATGTACGGCAGAAAAGTTATTTGCAAACACACTATTTACATACCTGCTGATACAAAGTCACACCGATTTCTTGGATAAAATACGTCTTCCACAGAGAATATAGCATTTAACTGATACCAAATAGAATATTTTTTCACACACAAACAAACAAAGACAACAGTAGACTATAGGCTTATATAGTCAAAGTATCCCGGTTTCAGTGCAGTGAAATGACACTAATCTTTCACGTTCAGTTTTTTTTTTGTTATTTGAATTCTTCATTATATACAGCTCCCATTTTTATATAAATGTAAACATTGCAAATCCCAGGTCATACTAGAGGGCTACCAGAATAGCTATTGGCAAATGGCTTCCGAGATTCAGCTCCACATTCAGAGAGAAATTGCCTACAAAGCATTGCTACACATTCTTGCATAAATATTTGTTAATGGTTCATACTGATGTTGTTTCTGGTCGTTCACTCCAACATAAGATGTTGGCGTAACAGGACATTTGAAACAGGTGGGAGAGATTTGCCTGCTGAATTTTGTCTGGCCGAAAAATGTAGCAGGCCAAGCCTGGCTGAGTCGGCACAAAGCGATGGCAGAAACCTCTGCTCCTGTGCCACATCGCTTCTGGATGTTTATTTGTAAGTGTAGACGGCTTCCTACTCACACGCTAATTGTGATATAATGTCTCACACTGGTTTCTAGCTTTTTTTTCTGCTCTTGGTTTTGATTAGCTTCAGTGAAACCATTCTACTGTATAAAGCCTTTCAATTTAGTTGGTTGGCAATATTTCATCAAAATTTTTAGTTCACTGCAATCTGCTACAATATGGTCTGTACCTTCACTGGCCATTGATTAGATAATTTATTTGATTAATAATCAAACAGATGCAAATTGTGAAATGTGCAGGTCTGGGGATAACCACGACAACACATGGTAACCTTTTAGGTCTGAGAGAAAGGCCCTTTCATGTGATTAGGCAATGGGCAGCAGCTAAGCTAATTGGAATGAGCTTCAGCTGCTACCCTGTCTGTGTGTAGGACCAATGCTGTCCACCAGGGGCAGTATCCCATCTCTCTTCCGGGCATTACAATGTCTATATATGTTAAGCATGTTTTTCAGTTATAGACTTCTGGTCTTCATGATGGTGTACACCTTCTAGCTCCAAATGCAATCTCCACAGATGAAAACAAAGGCTAAAACCAAGATTGGACACTCACTGCTCTTTTATGTGAAAACAATTGATTCAAAAGGAAACACCTGAGTAACAATTAACACTTGTCAGTTATTTGTGAACATAATTTCGCACAGATGATAAAAACAGCTGGTGCGCCCATCCCACAATAGACCTTCTAGTGTTTCTGGAGAAAGAGTTTGACAGAAAGAAAAGATTTATTGGTTGATACAGTAAGTACAGGGCATGGTTCTTTCCAGGCTACAAGGGTAAGACCTAGCACACTCTGTGGTCAGAATAGAAAATTGAAACCCATAGACGTTTGGCGACAAGCCGACTGACATTTTGCTGAATAGAGACATTTTATGCTATCCAAACATCCCTGGGGCAAGTCACAGGAAATCAAATATATTATATCAAGGGGCCATTATAAAGGACTCTTATGGTGACACTGATATGAACCGGCTCTTATGCCCTGAAGATCTCATAGGTCAACTTGGGCAAGGGTTCTTGATAAATTGTTCCAGCACCACTGAACGTAGATAAGATGGCTTTCTGAAGTAAAATACATGAATGGGAATATTCTTGATGAATACCATGGAAACAACTTATGGCAGCTTATCAACAACTTCCTGGAAGGTTAGACAGATTTTTTTTCCCCAAACTGTCCTGTTCCAGAGAATTTCAGATACCCTTGGCAGTGATACATGGATGATCCTTACAGCCTTTAGTCCTTGGGTGGTACAACACGCATATTCTCAGTGACAGGATATCCTGGGTACAGTGTTTCAGAGAGGAAACAGGAAGAGACCGCATGCACTCTCTTAATCCCAGGTCAAACCTGTCATTGTGGACATGGGCTGCAGAGATCACGTCTCTCTGCCTTGCTTCCCAAAAGTGATAAAAGAACACCGGACATTCGTACGCGGGAGAGGCAGAAATTGTGGAGCCCAAACCGACATCGTGAAACAAACTGTCCAAGAGGGCAGGAAGAACGATGGGAAATACGACAAACTGGGCTGGGCGTTGCCTCCAACTACGCAGCAACAGACGGTACTCAAACAGCTGACTCAGCAGATGAAGTGTATTTAATGTGACACGTGAGACATCCTGCTGGAACTCATCCGGCACTTATGATTACATAAAAACCATGTATAAATGATGGAGATAGAAATAGATAAAAGGGATATATTGATGCAACACATGACATGATATCAAACTGTAAAAATCAATTATTTTTGCTCCTACTGTGACTGTTCTGCTCACCCAGTCACATGAGAAACTGTCATGTGACTAATTATATTTTATGTATAAAAGTACAGTTTTTTAAATTAGATTCAATAAACCAAATTCCTAAAGTTGTAGATCATAATATACTGTATAGTGGAATGTTTTTTTGTTTTTTTTTGGTACATCTACTGTAAAATGCACTTAATTCTATCTTTACCATGTTAATACAGAAACAAGCATACTTATTGTGCCTTCTTGAGTTTTTGCTTATACTATATGACTTAACCAATCTACATTTTACACATGATGTAAAATGTATCATGAGATACAAATTCACAGGTTAGGCTTTAACTGCTCTTGTATTGAGGTCTGTGGATGTGTATGGCTAAAAGAGGATGAAGATAGCAGATGCCTTGAGAATGTCCCTGAGCTGTGTTCCCCTTTAAGCTTGAGCCGCTGTGATAGAGCACATTGTGAACTACTCCTCAGCTTGTCACAGACATAGTAGGATGTGATATTATCGGGATGATCTCTTGCAGCCGACTCCCATTCATACACATTTATCGCCCATCAAATCCAGTTTGTCCAGAGAAATTGGCCGCAGCAAGAGGGAATCGCTTGGACTGTGGCAGTGTGTTTCACTATAACAGAGAACATTCAGCCTGATTTTTTTTTTTTTAAAGGCTGCCATTATTCCTAAAGACTTCCAACAATATTTAATTATAATGTTTTCCCATTGTACTGCTATTAACTAAACCCAAACATATCTGATTTTTAAAATAAATTAATAACTCTCTTTTGTATAGGAGGGCATTTCTTATAATACACAAAACACATGAAGGCACCTGATATGTTATGCAGTATGTATTGGATTATTTCACAAAAATCTGAATTTACCTTTCATTTTATGAATGGAGCTGTTATAATATCTATGGCAATTATAATTCCACTCCAGTTTCCACAGAGGAGATCTACAGAGTCACATTTCCATGCAGTTTGCAAAGACATAGATAAAACGATAAAGCTGTCCCACAGATTACTTGGATTTGCCCCCTCGACCTTTTCTCACACTGGAAAAAGAACTATTGATGAGGTCGAAGGTAACAACGCCATCGGTTTCGACATGTGACCACAAGCTTCCACAACTCTGAGGCCATCAAACAGCCACCGTGGGCGTTGAGTGAATCCTCAGCAGATGCTTTTTGCTTCAGCTCCCAGGGAGGCACTGGGAAATGGAACATCGTGAGGCGAGCTGTGGGACCTCATCCTTCACTGCTTGTCTCTTGATAGCACTGCGGCTCCACCCCCTCTCCGGAATGAACTGTGGCGCATAGGAACGGATGCGAGGAGCCTATTTTTTTTACTACCAATGCCACCATGAAGTCTACAACGGCTGTGAGCATAGGTGGCTCAACCTACGGTCAGGGGAGCAGAGTGATTCATGCTTTTTGAACCCCAGAATGGGGTGGGACGAACATGCATCATGAGCAATCAACTTTATTATTCATTTTTATTATTGTTTTTATTATTTAACTGTGGAAAAAGCTCTTACCTGCTCGTGCAAATTCCGGTTCCTAAAATCACTGAAAACTATATGACAGCTACACCCATTTTTGGATCTCGAAGCCTCTCATGACAATTAGGTGGTTTCTGCTCATATTTCTCACCTAGTATGGTTCCAGTGTTCTGCATCATTCATTAAGAAGAAAGCCATATTAAAATGTGAAGGAAGATAGGGAGTGCAGAGAAGAGAGAGAGGAGTGACTAACTTTCCATTTTAAATTCTGATAAGCCTTTGAGTGCCGCAGACACTAGCTTAATTAAGGACCTTAGAGTGGTGAAAGATGCTGAAAACCATGCAATAAATATACTTTGCGAGAACAAAGATTCAACTGACTGCAATGTCGAGCTCTGGAGAAAAAGCAGGCCTCCTCAAAAGCCATAGCATCCACCTGCTGCTACAACCCCGCCAAGTGGCAAGCCGGTTGCTGTCAGGCCCTGATTTACGTAGCTGGCAGAACAGAGGCCCCTTGTGTCAATCAGTGAAAACTGACCTGTACCCCCAGGAAGCAGAACTAAAACAAAGGAAGCCCAAGTGGTAAAACAATTTGCTTTCTGTGCGGAGGGAGATGGGGGTGGGGAGCGCAATCCTTAGAAAAACAGGGACATTAGCACTCACTGGGAAACGCAGCAGGGACTGCATTTTAGGAGTTTGATCTCAGAGCAGAGGTCTGAACTGTGCTCTCTGGGTCTGGTGCTCAGTAGAGGTAGCACAAATGGTAAAAGGATCAGGGGTGTTGGAAGTGGTCACATTAGCCTGATGGATCTAGCAGTGCTTGTACAAAGGCAAAGACACATGTATTAAACAGAGTGGAAGAGCTGTCCAGTGGGTGTGTCCTCTCTGTGGGTGTCATGACTTGAATGAATTCCAATGGCTTTTTAACTGAAGTGTCAAAATAGCAGGCTTCTGTTGGGCCTGTTTTGTAAATTTGGCGGTTGTCAATGTTTTAACATCATTCAGATGGCTTAAACATTATGGTCCTCACTGATAGTGACCAGACATCAACACAAACAAATGTCTAGAACCGTTTGTCTTTTTAATGGTTCCCCATTTGAGCTCAAAATTAACTGTAATTCACTCAATAGGTGGTCTTCTACTTATCATGAATAAAACAAATTAACAGTTTTAAACAGTTTTTTCAATATAATAAAACTGATTATATTTAGCATTCACAAACATAAATAATTCATATTATTTAGCATTTTATATTAGTACACTAGGAGAAGAGGGAATGCATGCTCATCATGTTTCAAATCACATTCCAGAAGAAAAAAAAACAACAACAGTGACATCAGCAAAACAGGATACCTGCAGCATCATCATCACGATCATGTTCTAAAACGAGAAACAGTTCAGCCTGCTGGAAAAAAAACAGCACGGACAGAACCTGCAGTGTTACGTCACTGGAAGGCCATCCCTGCAGAACAAAGCCAGCACTGTGTGTGTGTGACTGCGGTCTGCTCCTCCGGGGAAGCTGCTGATGAAGGCAAGGGCCGCGCTTGCTGGTTGTTTGCCCTAACTGCCTCGCAGGAGAGGTGGAAACACCGACAGGCCTTCAGAGAGATGACGAGAAACACGCAGGGAAGCCACGCAATTACGAATCCCACGTGGTGTTAAAAACAGACCCTTTTCTACATCATTTCCTTTTATTCTACCGAACAGCCTCATCACAGGCTACTTGCAGAAGCACCAAGTACCTGGTAATTTGCAAATGCCCAAACCACCCTACTAGACTAACACCCCCATTCACACTTACTTATCATTATCGCTGCTTGTTTCCAGACACCCGTAGCCATGGTAGTTTTCAACTTTACAACTTTGCCACCATTTTCAAACCATCTAGAAATGTAGAAGTACTCAGTACTTTAAGGTACAACATAGGTATAATTCCTAGGATAAAAAAACCTGTAACCACCAGGTAAAACATAAAAATGTCCCCAAAGCGCACTCTATCACTCATTCCTACTTCCTTCACTAGCAAAAAGGAAGCATTTACATAATCGTGTAAATGTATTCTACATATCTTTATGAAAAATATTTATATAGTTTCAACTGTTTCATTGTGATTTTATTCAGTATTCCTCTTGTTGTACATACATATGTGTCTCCAAAATTTGTATTGTCCATCAAACACTTTTAACATGACATGGAGATTTCACATATTGCAGGCTAATTCAAGACTGTCAGAGAGCTGTACTGTAAATCACTTTGGGAAAATCCATAGCTAGATACCTTGCTTGGTCCCAGACAGTGTGGAGCAAGAAACATGTGAAGCCATGTAAGGCAATGCTAATCTTTGGTCTTGATTCGGAGGGGATCTGCAGATAATCCAGTGAGATTTTTCCGGGATGGGATGAAGACCCTCAGACAAAATTTTGACCTTTTATGGTATAATCCATGGGATTGTCAAAGTTTGCATAAGATCTCCAGCCAGGGCAGTGAGCATGTGGGTCTACAGAGCATTGTTTAATGTTCTAACTCACCCTCTTTCTCTGAGAGGTGAACATTAACACATAGGTCACCCTCAGGGCAAGTCCTGACTGAGTACAGCTGTTCTTATAAATATCTTCATTTTTGCGTCCTGACACCCTTAACATATATGCATCGATCGCCAACTTCCCTGATTGCTAAATCAATACTCACAAAGGCCAGGCAATTTCAAATCACGATTGAGTCATTTGTTCCTAGATTAAATAATTTCAGGCATTTGTTATTTGTTTATGTGGTTTATGATATTAATTATCTTACTGGTGGCATCTTAACAGTCTTATTAATGGAATTTCAGCAGCAACTTACTTTGCTTTATATAACACAGAATGCTTAATAACTTGCATAGTTATATCAAAAATTCAATTTTATTAGTTTTGTTTTCCATGATGAAATACACATTACAGTGCAGATATGTTAAAAATAATAATAATAATTTAATCAAAATCACCATCCAGATCGTAGCCCTATCAGTCAGCCATCCCACCTTCAACTTTTACAACTGATGTGTTGGTGGACAAACAAACACACACACACACACACACACACATATACACACGCACGCACGCGCGCACACACACACAGACAGACACACAGAAAGGACATTTGTATAATTACAGCATTAATTAATGAAATGAGCAGTCACAAATTACTCCTGACATTTAAGGGTTAATTACGTCCATGCAAAATAAGTGGAACTGTCAACAATTAAGTCCATAATTGACTCCCTTATGTGTTCACTCCAAGAATTTCCACACATTTAAAAAGCTGAGCTAAATGTTGCAGGCAGAGTGGCACTTTTATGCTCTTTTGATCAAATAAAATGACCATGGACACATGCCCATGAGGTAGATTGAGTTTTCACAATGACCATTTGTTTCAATGCACATATGCGTATTCAGAGCAGTCTTTCTCAGAGTAAAATACATAATAATGCATTTTGGAAGGCTTGTGTAGATTTTGTATTTTAATTCCAATAAAGTGTTACCTTTGCCTTTAAAGCATCCTAATGTGTCCATTTTTCTTGCAATGGGGAACTTTGCTCTGATATCTGAGCCTTTCTGGAATCCCAGATGACTTGTCAGTTAATGCTGCCATCAGACTGATACTAATGCTAAATGGTTTTCCTTTCAAATCCAGATCTGTAAAAGTGAAATGATCTCCATTCACATTCTAAAATAATTTCTCCGCAAGCTTGGAACATGACATGAATAAGCAATGCAAATGACTAAAGTGATTCCAATATTTAGATGTACTATGTGTGTAATATTGTAATATGTAAAGATGCAATATTGCTCTTATGAATAGTAATTCTACTCCATGAAGTAGGCATGCTGATGACCTAGTGTGAATGCACACCCAGTTCAAATTAGCTGGAGAGATTACGAAATGAGGGACACTGGCCATGCAAAATACTGGTGGTTAAATTATATTAATGAGAGCAAAGTGATCTTTAATCAAATGCAGGTTGTAAATCAAACAGTGTTATATATTTGGGTGCTTTTATCAAGTCCAAAGCCAGCATCTTTCATACTGTCTGCTTCATCAGACCAGCTGATAATTGTTACCAAGTGATAGCAACTCCCTAATCTCCAATAGGAACTCACTGCAGCTCACTAGCCTCCCAAAGAAGCATTAACTGGCAACAGCTTTCTGCAGGGAATACCTGGCTTCCCCTATCCATCAGGGAATTTGTATGTGTATGTCACAGAGAGGAAACTTAAT
The DNA here is from genome assembly GCF_013347855.1 of Anguilla anguilla. Classification (NCBI taxonomy): domain Eukaryota; kingdom Metazoa; phylum Chordata; class Actinopteri; order Anguilliformes; family Anguillidae; genus Anguilla; species Anguilla anguilla. The sequence continues at coordinate 15,415,163 of NC_049207.1, read as the reverse complement.
TTCCAAACCCATTCAACACATTGCATTTGCAGCAGTTGCATGAGTCACATCTACTCCAAGAACAAGGGCACTGAAAATATGGATTTATTTGAATAGAATGGCAGCCTAAAAGACAAATATTTGTCCATGCATGGCATTTGTAATTGTTTACGAATGAAAGGAAGAGGGGTAGGGAGATCAATGCGGGATCTGGAATCCAACAAAGAGGCCTGTTTGTCCACCCATCAATCAATGAGGGATTAGGAGGATTTATGGAGCCGATGTCTGTAGGGAACACAGACGTAGTACAAGGGTAACTGTTTTTGACATTCACACATGGGGCCACAGGTCTCTGTCCTTTGTGTCTTTGTAGTTTACTCGGTTTCATTGTGATTGGTGAAGATCTGCGACTTTGGTCTTTTTTTATCATAACTTTAATAGCATTTCAAACTGAAGTATAAATTGTTGTACAGGCCCATTTTGCTGGATGATGCTGTATTGACACACCACAGGGACTGAAATGAAAAATATTTTTTAAGAGTCCTTTGGTTGTAAGGAAATACAGATCTGTTTCTCATTTACCATCACTAATTTGACCCAACACTGATATGACTCATTAATCTTTAGACTAGTTCGAAGAGAAAAGTCAACTTTCCTATTAAATTACACTTTTTACACAAGAAAAATAGACTATAGAGCAAGAGGAAATATATATATATATATATATATGGTGTATGTGTGTGTGTGTGTGTGTGTGTGTGAGAGAGAGAGAGAGAGAGAGAGAGAGAGAGAGAAAGAGAGAGAGTGAGAGAGAGAGAAATAGTAAAAAGTATGGGTGTGTAGATGAAGACTTCATCAGCACAGGTGATGTCAGAGTAGGGATGCATGTTACCACAGCACAGGGCATAACGAAAGGAACAACTGTGCTGACATGCTGCGTGAAGAGATTTCAATTCACAGCAAGGTCGTGGGGGTGGTTGGGATAAACTGCATTCATGGTTCACATTTTATACGAACACGCATTTAATATACATGTAATGTAGTGCTTATTGGTGATGGGAATACATGGAAAAAATGGTGACGGCAACAGGCAGTTAATCAGATAAGCTTTCTCCCTGGTTGTAATTTCGCATTCTTCTATAATTTACCATGGCAATATGAGTTTTTTATGACCGTGTTTAATTTAGAATTCAGTGGCACTCAGATTTTAGGTGTAATTTAAATATTATTCTCTAGCCTCTGACCTCCTGTAAGGCAATTTGGGTTCTTATGGACGTATACATTACAGGGATTCAGGAATTAATCCTTGGTACATTTATTTTTATGAGACTCTCCTAGTTGAAAACACTATGAAATAAAAGACCTGCAAGATGCTTTATTAATAAAATGAGTTTGGTAATTCAAAAATGACAGCCATCTTGCCTCATGTCCCTAAGGATCTTTGAAGAACTCCATCATAAACTGAAAAAATATCATGGGAAGATGCTGTATTGACACTACAGATTTATTGCCTGAGATCAAAATTTAATGAATTCAGCGTTTTCACACTGGCAATAAATGCATTAAAATGGATTTATCATGCCTGCTACAGAGCTCACGCCACCTCCTCACGAAGGTAATTTACTGTAAAAAATTAAACTGTTTTCTTCAGGAGTGGAAGCAATGTTTTTGCTGTACTGCTTCATAATGTGAGGCACTGCTTCCTCTGCATGGGAACCCTTCACACTTCATTATGCAGACCACTCATGTTCAAGTGGATAAAATCAGAACCAGACTAAACACAGCAAAAGGTATGTATGCACACAACCATTCAGTGGAAATAGTCAGGCCAACTTTCAGCAGTTGATGACTGGATAATTAAACAAACCCTAAAAAGTGCATTTACATTTCAGTCAGGAGGGGTTGTATATATCTGACCGGGGTTCATTCGATGGACTAATTATAGAGGGAATTATGTTGAACTCACAATAAAAATTTAAAATGTTTTTTTTTAAAACAATAACATTGAAAACAAACCATATTCAGAAGTAGAATATGGCCATGTTTAATCACTGATTATAACTTTATGCTCTATAATGTGATTGGTCGGAAATGAATAACCACTTCAGTGAATCAAAAAACAAAAAACAAAAAAATAAATTTTAATCGAGGTATTAGGACCAAATACTGTATATCAATATTGTTTCATCTCATTGATGTGATGTGTATGCAAGCACTGATACAATCGAGCAGAAGCACTTTTTCCCATGTCCTTATCTCCTATTCTTAGCTGAGCAGTGGTAAAAACACTTGCTGAAATAAGGCAAGAAAGAACACAGCAGAAACTCAACCATCAACATCTGCAGGCCTGAGGGAGATGGCTATTGAGGCAAGACAATAAAACCTTCGCGGGACATAAACCTTTCGGGACCAGGCACACCTTTGTCCATCACAACCAGTTTCCTGTGAAGGGATGTAAAGACCCGCAGAAATTCAATATAGGGAACATGAGGAAACTCAGACCCCTTCTCCCCTGTGTGTTCTCTGGTTTTTTTTTTACGTCTTGCGACTGTTTCCAGAATACAATGCCGTGTTGAAAAACCGATCGACTTTCAGACTGGATTGGGCTGGGGGGTGGGGTTTGGGAGCTGAGGGTCCCAAGGATGTTGCAAAGACTAGATATTGCCTGAGCTAGATATCCATGAGGTGCAGATAAGGTAATGGCTGATGTAGAACTGCCATAGCTCCAAAATGACAAATTGTTAACTTTCACTCTCAGGGGTTGATCCTCTAAAAATACGTACAGAGCACAAGTCATGCTGTTCATTGAGAACAGCTGTGAATGCCACTACCCATGCCAAATTGAATGACTGATTCAAGCACGATTCAAGTATTGATGAAAATAAAATAACTGAGCACCCAAATAGTTCGTGAGTGTAGCTCACAAGTACAATAAATATGTCACTTTCTTTTTGTTTTAGCTGTGAAACAAAATGTTTAGTCCATCAGATCAGCCTTCATAAGGTATTTTATGAGAGAGGATTATGTTTCATCTCTGCTGCACTCGTTTACATTTTGAGGTTTTGTCTCTTCTTCCTTGTTTGAGCAAAATAAGTAAATAAAAGTCTCAAAAATGGTTCTTGGTGTCAAATTATCTCTGAATGCATAAAACGTGAAAGGGTAATTTTGTTGATACCTATTATTGAATATGAGCAAGCGTTGATTCAATAACAGGACTGTTACAAACAAAATGCCTTTTTACGATTAATTACTTTGGTGCATAAATAATGGTGCAGAAATATTAATAACAAAACAAAGGAACTGAGCCACAAAAAGTGACATGGTTATTGGAATTGTAAATCTAAATTATAATCTAGATATTTGTCTCTGCTCAATATACAACAGCCTATTTACATTATAGATTAAAATAAATTATAGGGGGCAGGATCAATGTAATCTTTTTCATCATGCAATTTGGCATGTGGTGATGAATAATTTCTGTCTCTCTTAACCCAAAGGAACCTTTGTTTAGAAGATCCACATTAGTGCCAGGTTTCAGGTCATTTTGAAAACCCTGATAATTGTGAGTGATAAGTCGTAATTATCTGTGTGAATTGGACATGCCCTGTACTGAGCCCAATTTGCATAAACATTTGTCATTTTGCTTCTGAAATTAATGTTGAAAGCAGTGTAGTTGCATGTGCTTTCCACCCACTGAGGGTGCATTGTGAATCATATGCAACTTTTCTTTTTTTCTGGTGCTTGGCGATGGCTGAAAAACCATCACAATCCATTTCTGAATTCCTCCTGAGATTTTTCAGAGAGCTTGCAATGTTTTAGTGATATCGAACAACACAGAAGCCTCCAAATTTAGCAAGAAACCTCCAGCCAGTTATTCTATCCTTCTTTTATCCTTTTGTATTTGTTTACCCTTAAACAATATTATGTGAATAATATATGTTGCAATTAAGTATAATTTCATATAAAATATGCACTTTTATTTATTGCTAAAACGTTTTCCTGTTTCATTTTCTTTGAGTCATGCTGCCTGTTACACTGCTGATTGCCTCCAGAAGTGTTGAATTAAGTCAAAATTCACTGAAGTGCTCAAAGTCCAGGTAAATAGAGCTATTTCTGTTATGAGAATTAAGCAGTTGCTTAGTACATGAGTGAAGTTTGTGTGAGTGTTAATAGCTTTTCCTTATGCACTGAGCGACCATCTACATTTACTCAGTCAGAGTAAACTGGGCCAGAATTAGAAGTTCCGTAGGAAGCTTTCATGTTTGCTCATATTACCATAACAATTTGTCATATTTATGTTACTAATTTACTATGTGCAGTATTACTATGTCCTAAGTCTATGTTTTTATGCTTTTTGGAGTTTTGTAGGTAACACCATCACCACAATGTCTGTCCTCTCAGCAGTAGTAGGGAAATGTAGATTTATTGTTTAACCCATCTAATAAAAAGTATACTTTCAAAATTTTTTCAGACAGCACAATAAAAACATGCATTTGGATTAATGTTTAATTATGTGAACTGATTGAAGCTACTTTGTCTTGAATACAGGATAATTAACAATGCAAATTTGCAGTTGCTCAGCACATAAAATAATTGCTTGTCTATATGTGGTACTTCACCTTCAATAACTGATGGGACTATTTAAAAATACCTAGAGAAACCAATGAGGAACACATGTTCCATACCACTCAGAGCTAACACAATATGAGTAAAATAACATTTTTTTATTAGAAGAATATCTTTACTGGGTGGCATTGTCTCCTCTCTCCTACTCTTCGTCTAGGTCTAACTGGGCTGGAGTAATCCTCGGCGAATCAGGAGAATGAATGACCACTGCAGTTCCCTGATTCCAGACTCCCAGAGGACACAATGGGGCTTCAGGTCAGGGCATGAATAGACAATACAGAAACATCACCCAAAATGGAAACACTGCTGATCAGGGATTTCAAATTACATTGTCTGAGACACAGAACACAGAATATAATTGTAGGTCCAAACAAAGGCAGAATGTACAGGTAATGATTAACTTGAGGGGTAGGTCAAATTCATTCCTTAAATCTGCATAGTTAAAATGCCACAAAATTATGCCAAGTGTTTAGTAATGTTGTTTTAAATAAAAATTTTAAGGTGTTTTTTTCTTAGTGAAATTCAGGTCAGTTAGGCTAAATAATTTTTAAGATCAGAGATCTTTCCATTTCTCTGGTTGAGGATGAAAAAATGCATAACTTTGATCAATTGTCTTGATCACTATACTGCATTGTACATACTGTAGCTGTGTAGTGATTCCTTTCAATGTCTTACATCATGTTCAAACTGCCATTTAAAACCTGTTTTCATTATATTTTATGTTGTCTTATACGTCCTTCTAAATCTTACATTCTTAGGATACTTTTTTAAAATGAATATCGCCCATTTTCTGTGTGTCATGGTTGCTTGCCCAAAATTACATGCAGACACGAGGGCAACAAGGAGCAAGTGATACGAATAGCTCCCGCCGAAGGGTGGAGAATTTATAGCTCGGGTCAAATTTCTGTCTCGTACACATTTTCCGTTCTGCAACACCATAACCTCGACTTTAGTACATGCAATAATCTTCAAGGACAGACAGTGTGTTGTTTTGCTTAGGATCTGGTACTGCGGTTTAAAACATAACACTGAAAAGTAGAAATGAAATGAAGATGGGCTTTGTTTTCTAACTGAAAACAAAATGGCTCCCCAATAGCTATAATTCACAGTTCCTTTGGGAGATAAGGACAACTAGGGTCCTGATAAGAGCAAAAGTATGCTAAGTTGCTGTACGGCAGCAGATCTGAGCCTGCTAATTGATCTGCCTTGCCCTGAAAAATGCTGATAAAACAGAATCATATCCTAGAGGACAAACATGTAACCCAACATTTGATTATTAATGGAACTTTATTTTAGATGATACTTCAAAATTGGCCAAAAAATAATGAAAATAATATTTAAAAAAATGTTTACAGTCTGCTAGCCTCCAAATGACAGATACATCCTTTTCAACACAGGAATAAGCAATACATTCTGCTGTTGAATCCACAAAAATAGTCAATCAGGGAAATGAAATGGCGATGCACAATCCATTTTATATGAATAAACATTTTCTATTAAATAACCAAGACATTTTATTTTATGCTATTTAGAAAACTCTAGCTATTAGCAGTAAAAAGCATGCAGTAGCACAGAGAAATGGCAATGAATGTTCTGAAAGTCTGGTCCAAGACCAAGCAGTAACTCAACATGTCTGAATACAATCCACAAACACAGAAAATGGTAGTGGAACAGTACAAACAGTACACAGGTGCACGCATACCCATGTGCAAAGGCAGAGATCCACACCCAAATGGAGAGTCTAGAAATCAATGAAATCTATTCAGCCCAAAAAAATCAGCAAAGGGTGGAGGCATTATAGCACATGGCAATTTTGGAGATTACAATCAGCTGCTGTATTGGGCTGCTTCTTTCCAGCACACTATAAAACACGGACATAGTTTGAAGTGTCTGAACTCCAAAGTCACAGTTAAAGTAATTAACAGTGTTTACACATTTGGAAATGCATTCTTCTTTACTTCTACCTTGGTGATAGAAATTATATTACATCACTAAATTTTTCTTTTTTAATTGGAGATTTTACTCAAAAGTTTAGAACTTTTTAAAATTATCATGTAAAATACAGTATTTGCAGGGCACATTTTCAGCACATAGTACATTCTTTTTTCGCATGACTGTTTCTGCGGTTGGCAACCTGTATCGTTTTCAGAGATCACATTTCTCCTGCCACCAGGTGAATGAGACAGCCTGGAAAAGTCCGATTCTCTTACAGTATAAACATAAATAAGGATATTGTGTCTCCAGATCAAGTAGGTGCCGGTGAAGGCTGCTTCCACACTGAAATGAGTGGGGAGGGCTTAGATCACTTTCTGACAGACAGTTCCTTTCGCCCACTCACAAAAATGCCATTATTGTTTATGGGGAGCCAGAAAAAATAAAAAAGTAGGGAGGGTATTCTGTTTTCAATTCCAGAAAAGATGCATTTTACGCTTGTACTGTACTACTTTTCTCATCTCTGATATTATGCATAACATTGGAGATTATCCCTGTGAAAATATGTTTTGTTGTTTACCCAAGTCGTCAACACACAAACATTCATTCGTTGGCTGTCAGCATGGTTCTGGGTCACCGTACACCCAACGCTGAGTAAATACTCAAGGCAATATAATATACAATGTGGTCTCAGTAATAAAACTTTTTTGTGTCCCAGAAGAACAGGTCACCTTGACTGTGAAAGGCAGTCTGAGGGAAAAAGTAACTGAACTAGTACCACCAGGGGTACGTTCTCTTTATGGCTGAAAGCAGGCCATAAAACTTATTTGGCACCTGAGAAGTCATTCACTAAAGCAAACAAAAGAACTCCCCCCGATTCCATTTGGACCAATCAAGATCTCATTTTCTTTAGACTTGGCAGTAGAGTGTAGAAATCTGGAAGAAATATATTTTTTGTTTGTTTATTCGTTTGTTTTATAATCACAGTTACTGCAGTATTGTTTTTATATGCTCCTGCTTACTAAGAAACTGATCCAGTTACCGTTCCATCACTAGGCAAGCCATGGTATTGTCAGCATAAACTGCAACACTGAAGAAGTATCATAATTTTCTTATTTAGGGAAAATAATAATATTAATATCAATAACAATATTCTGATAATGATAAAGAATGCCCTTTGTTAACAGATCTCAGCATGCCATGACAAGAGGGTGCAGTATGACTCATTAATGCACCAGTATCAGATTATTTCCAGTGTAGCGGCACGGTCACAGTGATATCTTACAAACACCCCTTTCTTCCTTCAATCATCAAGACTTCAGAGAAGCACACCGTTGTGAGTGAGCTCATTATTAGTACATCTTTAGCTGAGAGCAACCAAAAAAACATCCTTCTGATTTGGGTTGTGCACTTGTCTCCACACGCACAGAAGAATTTTATGTCTAGACCAAAAATGGTCAAAAAAGGCAGAAAGGGTGACATGAAAACTCCCTTGGAGGTCCCGAAACTCCTTTTTTGTTGTCTAACTGTTTAATACAAATGGCACTCCTCTTGTTGATTCTACTAGGGAAAATTCCACAGGTATTACATTTCTCTGCAACACTGAATGAGACTGGTAAATGGATAAGAAACTGTTGGTGTAGAGGGTGGGGGGTGTATATAGCTTGGGATTGTCAGGCCTTGCCCACCGCGGGAGCAGCAGGCGTGCTGCAGACAAATGGAATGGTGTTGTGTCCCGGCAACCGGGGATGGTTCTCAGAGACGGGCCCGCGGTGACATGACTGGGGTCTGCCGCGTCGGGGATCTAACGGCTGGCTGCGCCAACGGAGGGCGGCCCGGGGTGCAGGTCACACGGCTGCGCCAGGGACAGCTGCGGCGCAAGCCGGTGACCCCCACATACTGCAACAAGGCCGCACACGTTCCTCCGGAGGAAAATGGCGGACTGAGGGGATTTAGGGATTTATATAGGATGCCTGGTGCATGTGTGGTCTGTAACGCAATGCACTTTTTGTTATGGAATACGTGCCGGTGGCTGCTCAAGCAAAATTTGCATTTGTGGCGGAATGTCACGCCAACACACAGCTATCAAAGAGGCAATAAATTTGCACATCCTCAGCTGGGATAATGTGCGTGAGTTATTGGGCACTCTAAGATCTGAACCACAGAATGGTTGATATCTGATGTGGTTTTATGTTGCAAGAAGATTTTGGAAAGGATTTGAAAAGGAACCCAAATGAAGTGGCCCTCACAGGATCTTACATTACTTCAAACAACAATATCCGTACAGTAAAGCACAGTTACGTTTTTAACCCCACAAAACTACTCTTGGTTCCTCCAAGAAAATGCTTAAGAAAACATTGTCTGAAACAAATCTACTGTATCAAGTCGTTGCAGAGGTTTTTCCCGATTCCCTTGTTGTTTAAGCAGTCTGGCGTTAACACTAAAAATTGTGCCAGCAAAGGACTTATTCTCAGTAGAATTCAATTGCCATGACCATGACTGTCCAAATAACAGAGAAGTATGAAACAAGCTCTGAGGGAGGTTAACTGAGCAGAAACAAATCTGCATGAATCCTGTCGTGGGTTTTGAAGTATTTTTTTTTCAATACACAATTTTTAATAATTTTATATGAAAAATATTTTGTCTCTCTGAGCCATTATTCTGGGAAGTTCTGTACCTGTTTCAGATGAAGTCCTTTGCTCTTTTTTGGGCCAGGAGCACCACCCTAAGCATTGTGTGCAGTGTACTTGATCTATCCCAATTTTAAACATATTTGCTCGACTGGACTGCATATCTGTTTTCAAATATTGTGTATTAGACATATCACCTTGACTAAAATTGATTAAAATGCTACTGAGCATTTTAATCAATTCTGATAATTTAGTATACTTGAATGTGTTAACTGGCAAATTCTAACAGCACCTTGTAGAAGGTACCCCCTTTCTATAATGTCGTTCTTGAAGCATTCCAACCAATGGTCATTTTTGGAAAATAAAAAAAAGATAGCATAAAGAACAACCACCAAAACCAGTGCCATAGCAATTCATAGCAGTGCACAATGACAAAAAGTCCTATCAAAATATGTGGACAGTTAATACGTGCCTTTCATTATATAATCTTGAATAATTACAATCTTATCTCTTTGAAACCCATATCAAGACCATATGTCTGGAAATGACCCGTGCGTTATAAGGGCAGCGAACAGAAAGGCTGCTGCTCTGCCTGTCCGGGAATTAATTGAGTTTGCAGTTTAATGAATAGCAGGCCATACGACAAGGATGACCAGCTGTAAATAGTTTCGGCATTACTGATATTAATAAAGGTCATATTATGATGTCCCTGGGAGTGATTGAGCGGCGAAGGACACACCCAGGTAATGGGGATCCGTCCTCAGAGCTCTCTAGAGATGTCGCCCTGATGAGGCTAATAATAGCCCCCCTCCCACGCCCTAAGCACAGGCAGGGGTGATAACCACTGGACAAAACGGCTGCATCCTCCGACTGGACGTCTTTATAGACTGACATGTCTCTATTTCACCGGAATGCGCGCCTGGCATGCGCGTTTATGTGGAACCTATTATTTTTAGTCCGAGTAAACAGTTATCTTCACTTGAGCCGTCAGTCATCACCGTGAGAGGACCGGGGATGGAACTGTTTAATTATGAAGGCAGACCCAGCTCTTGACGGGAGGAGACATGTCCGACGCAAAAAAAATCTCTAAAATCACGCCCACCTCCCCTTCAATGTCTCCTCCAATGTCTGCCTGCTAGAAGTAAAGTTATTACCATCTCCCTGTTCACTGCTAATGTGTATATCTGTTTACATATTAACTAAATATTCTATTGGGATTTTGCAACCTAGCAGTTGTCAGTAGTAGAATCAAATGTGCCTCACGACTCCTCCATGGTGTTCATAGTTGATAGACTTATCCTTCCTGTCAGTTAATTATTGGTCCCTGCAGCAACTCCTTTTACAGGTTGCTGTGTGAACTTTCCCCCACAACTGCTTTTCACCGCCCCTCTGCTATGTAATGTCATTGGCTGGGTTCAATGTCAGAGTCAGCCACACAGGCAGAACAAGAATATGTAAATACCTTCAACAGTATGACATTCACTTGTGTAATTTGCATTTTGAGTAAGCGTTTTTCTGTGGAAACAAATATGAAAGGACAAAAAATGAATTCATTTGCACATTTACAGCGCTAGTCAACAACGTTAACATTAACACGTTTGGTTTAGCTAGAATTTTAACAAGCACCTGTTTTTTTTTTTCAGTAGGAGACAATAGCCTGCCATCATATGGCATCATGTAGCACCCTGTGCAACCAGGCAGTAAAGAAATACACTAATCTGCAAATGATTACACCGTGTCGAGGGAAAGAAATTAAATGGTTGGGAGATAAGATGGACGGTCTAATTAAGCAGAATCCACTGCACCACCGCAAACATAACGTTCTAAAATAACTGTGCATTAGATCTGAGAATGCAGAGTGCTTTAAGAGGATGCTGTGACAGCACTTGCAGGAAAATGACCCCAGCGCTTCCTGAGTGAGAAAGGGGCGCAGGTCGTGTTTGATTTGGCAGGGCCATCCCGGCTTTTGAAGGGATTTTTCCTGTCCCTCTCCAGGAAGTGGTGACGCGGGGGCAGAGATGGGGGTGGCTGTATCTAATGAGAGAGGGTTATTTCCGCTCTCTCTCTCTCTCTCTGTCTGTCTCTCTCACTCACTCACACGCACACACACACACACACCTGCATCCGCTAATCGGTTACCCACCCACACTGTTATCAGCGTTCTCTAACACTGAAAAACTCAACGCTGCTATACTGAAGAATTTAGCTGAAAACCCTGAGAATATGATGCTGATAGAATGATCCACACATCACAGCAGGTGACATTACACCCCAGGAGAGAATAGCACTGAATAAAGATATCAAAGTGTGTCTATGTATACAGGCATCACACTGTAGTGTGCAGTGTTGGAATTTTTCCATTATGTTTTCACAAGTTGCCAAACCATAGCAAAGCCTCCAATATTTCAGATCCACAACACAGACTTCACTGAATGTATGCATAATATTGACAGCAGGGCTGCTCAACCCTGTTCCTGGAGATCTATCATCCCTTTCATTTCAACCCTAATTTGGCACTACTGATTCTACGAATTAGCAGCTAAACAAGATTTATTGAATGAGGTGCGCTTTGGTAGGCCTGGGGTGAAAACCCACAGGACAGTAGATCTCCAACAACAGGGTTGGGCAGCCCTGGCCCAAAGGCTGTGAACAAAAAAATGTCTTTTTAACACCATTTTTATTAAACTGGCAGCTCTCATGCCAATTTTAATTTGTGGTGAACTATCTTGCATCAACTTTGCCTCATGGACATAAACACATCCTAGAGTATGAGCTGCACATTGTTGCCCTTAATTGATACTATTAAAATCACCTTACACATCACTGTTCATGAAACATCAGGAGGTTGAGCTGGCTTGGTCAAGAATCATAAAAGCCCCAGCCAAACGCACCGCAATAATCACTCACATTCCAAGTCACTGAGATCTATTGGCAGACCAGTGAGGCTGCCTCTTCTTTTTCTACAAGTGTGTTGCATTACATAGGGAAGTTTAAATGGGACTGAATAAGTAGTTGCATGAAGGCTATAATAGTTTTACCCATTTAAACAGAAAAACAAAAGCAAAATAACAATAGAATGGTCTTTGGTAGATACCTGAAAGAGGGTTTTATGTGCTATTGAAAGATTCTCTTTGTCTCCATATTTTTTTTTTCTGTAGGGATGGGCTGATTCCTCAGGAATTTATGGCACTGCCGTTGCATGGAGGAGCGGGGCCAACATCGCCGCATAAAACGCTTTACCACATTCACCTCTCCTTCGGAAACACCACGGGGCCATTAGAACAGAGCCGCCTTTGATGTGCACGCTAATTTGTGATGCCTAAAATGTCAGGGCGAGAGGCAGACCCATGGTGAGAAGGGTAACACAGGTGGCTAATGAGAGCATCAGGCTGCTCTCTGAGGGTTCGGAAATGAAGATGTATGCATTAAATGACACACCTTGACAGCCCTGGCATTTCGCGTTCATTTGTACAGATAATGGGATTTATTTTGCCAAACAGACTGGGGGGGCTCATTAGCATATATTTTGCATAAATTACACAGCACGGTGACAAAAGGCGCATCTCCTGCATTCCGAGCATCCGTGTTTGACTGGGGCTTTTGGCAGATGTTATTTAAAATCTACGGGTCAATGCCGTCTGCAAAAGCTTTAGCATTAGCAATCAAGAACATCTTTGTAGATATACATATTTACATATTTGTCAGTAGGTAAAACCTTGGGAACAATGGCTCTGTAATAAAATAATTGTTACTGGGCCAGGAGAGAAGTAGGTGATGTTATATGATTTAATGGCTCCCACAGATCCCTGGACATGACCGTTGGGATTCATCAAGCAGACACTACATTCTGCTCTTTATTTAGTCCTATGCACCATGTATGAATGTTTGACTTTTAAAATGACCATTAAATATTTCTAGAATCTTATTAAACTATTTACACGATGTCAAAATGTACTCAGATTTTTGTTATATTTCTTGCAGCTGTGTGTATCATGAAAAGGGACTGGTTTTTTATAACCGTATATGGACTATTTAGCAAGTCCATTCAGTGTACATTTTGCTGCCATGGCTACAATGATGGCTGTGGCTGTCATTCATCCTGAAGCAAAAAGTACTTTAGAAAAAAAGTGACCATGTAATAACCATTCATGAGAGTGATGTGCAATTTAATAGAAATGTGCACCTATATCCTGACATAGAGCACATAATATGGGAATCATCAGTCACCAGCTGAGTTATTGCTTATTCATGATTTGCAAATGTAGAAAGCCTAACTGTATAATCATTGCTTTTATTTTAGGGAAAAATTTACTTTTAAGATATCATGTTTTACCAATATTTGGCTGGCATTTTATATGAACAGTTTGGAATCTTTTCTCAGGATGCACATGATTTTTGAGTTAGTTAATTTGATTCAGTGGACAGCAGGTAAATTAAGACATGTCATGTTGTCAGTGGGAATACCCACCTGGCAGCCTGTATCCAGAGAATGACAGGCAATGCTGAGCATCAGTGACATCATTAAAATATGACAAGAACATACTATATCTTCATTAGCGCCACATTACAAACACTCCTTTGAATCTAAAAATACATTTTAGATAGTGTACAGTTAAAAACAGACAGTGGGCCTGTAGAATCTATGGTACTAGCCAGGCCTATAGCAACAAATATAATTTTGTGGAGGAGGGGCATCAGGGAGGTTAGAGGAAGTGGATCAAATTCAATACTTGAACATTTGATTGTGCCACTGATCACCGTTAGGGCCTACAATATTTTACAATAATCTTTATTTCTTTCCATATTAATGGGAAAAGGGATTTAAAAAAAAAATACTACTGGATGGTGGTTTAAAACACTGTTGACCAGTGGGCCAACTGAATATAGCAAAACAGTGATGATGACCATAGAATAATTCTATTGAATATATTTAGCCAACATTAATGATGTAACTAATATTAATCCATAGTAGGCCTATGCTACCTAGCTAGTGACAGTAATGTACGGTGGCTAAAACTAAAACTACCAAACTAAATAAAGCTAAACTGAAATTGAAATAAAAAGCTAGTGAATAATTTACTGTAGGATCAGATTTAGGTTTAGTTAATGAAAGTAAAAACAATAGTATATTTAATATGAATATATTATTATATTAAGTTTGTATTGATAAGCACTTTTTGAACATAAGGTCTGTAACTACTTAGAATTACTTGCAAGAATAATAAAGCATTTTAAATAGAAACATTGTCTGCATATGCCTTTATTTCCAAATACATAGATTTTGATTTTACCAAAGATTAAATTCAGTTGACAAAAATGACAAATGACAAATTTGAAACGTTTGTGGAAATGTTTGAAAGCACAGCTAACGATAAATTTGATTGTATGCATGTTTTGTGAATGAGGCTCATTGTCTCTGAGTTGCAGGTGTTAATTTCAAGCCATTTATGTCAGACCTGAAAAGATCAGATTGATTGAGGGATTTTGTGAGGTGTTTGAGGTGCCCAACTGAATTAGCACATCCTCCACCAGATAGGCTGGTCTCATCCTTGACCTCGCAATACCCCTGTCCTTGGAGAAGAAAAAAAAAGCCAAATGGGTTTCTCCAAAGGCTGAGTGTTTAAAATGACAGAAATAACCCACAGACAGTCCACATTCCATTATAATTGACTCTAGTATGAAAGAGCTTTTTCTATCCCTGACAGACTCATGTGTTCGACTGAATGGAGGCCAAACACATCATAGCCTTCATGTGTCTGAGGGGAATTTTCTCTCTAATCAGCCGAAAAACAGAAGGTATTGTTGAATGTTCAGGACAGAGAATCAAAAAGTAGACTGTACTCCCCACTACCCCAATGTTGCTGAAGTAAGCGACAACAAGTGACAACATTCTCTATTGTAACTAATGTTATATGCACTTTTTATATTATACTGTAGTCATAGTAACCCCTGTGACATTATATAATGGGAGACATAAACAGAAAATATATCCCATGACCTGTGTTTTCTTTTCACAGCTATGGTACATATTATATATATATATATGTATTTTGAACAATTCTTTATTTTAGGCATCCCTCTTATTAAGAAATATACATCTAACACTATACACGCCTCTACTCTTGAGGGTTTTTTCTTTTTTTTTACATTACAGGTATGACACTTGTAATATGCTAAATTATTATTATTATTATTATTATTGTTTTCTGCTTCCTGTTATTCTTCTCTCCCTCTCTCTCTCTCTCTCTCTCTCTCTCTCTCACTCATACAGCATTCCATTTCTTTTATCTTTCATCCAACTGTACTTGGTCGTGTGCATCTGCCACACACAATCTGTCATGGAGTTAATCCAATATGTGGTGTTTGGCTGGCTGGGCATCGTCAGGTGGAGTAAGGGGAAGCAATGACTCGTAACAGGGTGCAATGCACACTTCAAGTTACAGCAGCTAACTCTGCACTCCAATACAACCCAACTAAGGGACAGAAAGGTTATGAAAATACTTGTATTTATCATGTCTAGGAAGGAAAAGGACAGCAAAAATAAAGGGAATTGTGGTCATCACTATCCTGACTTACATGGTTACAGTCATTATCTTGTTGCAATAGCTATGGTGGTAAATCAGTGTAGGGGTAGTAGGCTTTAGTAAAACTGAAATGGCTTTGGTTTCTGTTGTTGTAAAGATTGCATAGTCTGTAAGCTATACTTAAATGCACATTTGGGATTTAATGAAATTAGTTCATAAAATCCATTATGTTTACCCATACTAAAAAGAACAGAAGCATTAAAATCACATTAAGAAGCAATATTATAATGAATAGTTTCTCAATTTTTTTTTAATATTTGGAGAAATTCAATTTACTTTGTGAAAAACAATTATCATCCTGTTGCCATCTGTTCTAACATGCATTTATTTTACACAGTCTGAAGAAATGTATGTACAGTGCTGTAGGATAGTGTGTTTTTTTTTTTTTTTTTTGGTTTCTGACAGGATTTTGAAACACCTATGATGTGCAATTTTATCATTGGTCATGCTGTTTAAAATTCCACAAATGCTCCCTGCAAGACATCAAATAATAACTATGACCCTATTGAATAATTGAAGACACCGAAAGTTCAAGAATTTCCACGCTTTCAGCATACCATTCTTAGCTTAAAGCATAATGTGTTCTGTCTGTATTCTGGCCATGCGAACACCCATTACACTCAAAGAACATTAAAGAAACAAATTGCCGGCTACGCTGAAGACCAGTTGTGTTCAATCAAGACATGGGCTTCTCCTTATACTTCCATCACTGACGGGCATTAACAACCTCCTGTCTTTAATGAAAATTAATTGCTGCATCTGCTTGCCTGCAAATATCGTGAAGCATTGATCATTTTATACGCAGTATTGCCTCCGCTGGCTAAAAGGAATGTCCACATGCTTTAATTATAAAAGTGATCCATTCCAGTTTGGTGTTATTGATATTCTTTTGCCAGGCTCCATAGAAAATGACTCCTGAATAAGTGGGCTTTTGCATGGAGGGTAGTTTATTCATCATCTTGTCAAATACTTTAAATGGGGCACTATTTTCACATCTATATAGAAATTTCCCATTGATCTCTTTCAAATGTAGACTGAGCCAATAGAACCTTAAGGGTTATTCTGAGGCTGCAGCCAGAAGAAAGATGACCCAATTAATTGGAGCTTGCACCTGATGAGCCTTGATGTCCATCTGACAACTCCTCCGGGTGGCTGAAAACTATGGAACCATTAGCCTAAGTGATGCTTTTCCAGCTCTACAGACACCTCCTATTTCCATGTTTCTGTCATTTTTCTTGGTCACATCCATCTTCCTTTGTTGAGCATTCCCTCAGCTCTGCGGTAGAGAGATCTTGAGGTCTGAATCCTTCTCTCTTCAGAATTTCCTTGTTTATTTTCATTATCATAATCTCCATCCAGTTTGTGCAAACAGTTACAAAACAAAAATGTTTGTCCTCTCCTCTCTGGATGGACGCCTTAGCTGTGCGCTGGCAGAGCTGTTGGGGTGTGTGTAAACTTATTCATCAGGCTGAGGAGGCCTGAGCAGCAGGGACGCCACTGAGAAAATATGAAGTGTATTATGTCCAGGGTCTGGCTGGAGGCCATCATCAATGGACTATGACACCCACACAAAGGAACTTCACAGTGCAAATCCAAGTCAACAGGAAAAAAAACCCACTATGATAGAATGCCATTTTGCATAATAAAAAATGTTTAACAGCTGTGGCATTTTGGCAACCACATAGCCATCTATTGATCTTACAGTCTGCAACAACTTAGCATGATAATCACGTCACCTTGACATTAGAGCGGTGTTGACAGAAGGTTGCATGTTAGCTGTTTTGGTGTTTGACAAGAAAACTACTTACCTCTACAGTATGTTACTGCAAGATATGCAACATGTAATTGCATGACATAATCCATGTGCAATGTGCTCTAAACATGTTTATATTAAGTACTCAGGAATAGAACTTCAATATAGGATATTGCAAAACTATAAAAAGAGCTAAAGCATCTCTTCCCACACTCAATGATGATCCTATGGCCTTTGTAGGATGATCAAAGACAGAACCACCCCATTGAAACGGTTTGCTTTCAGGAACAATTAGACAGAAAGTCATGCTCCAGGTCTCTTCGAGACGTTTAAGGTCATTGGAGTGAAACCGGACATTCCCGACCGTGACTCCAGCTGAATCTGAGGCTAATTCAGAGGTCACTGACCGCATTATATCTGCTGCCCTCGTGTCACGGTTTGTTTTAATCAGGGTTGCCACCCTCTGGTAAGTGTCCCAACAGTTGCCAAGACCGAAATCTGAATGGCAATAGAAAAGGATGGATCCAGCTTCAACGCAACAGCGGGAGCGCGCAACCTCTGACTCGAAGGCATTCAGATGTGAGGAGAAGCGCTCCAATAAAGCTGACATTTATTAAGAAAATCATGATGCAACCAGTTGGGTACCCCACACTCGTTTTGGCAGGAGGCATTCACTGGTTGCCAGGCAAGCTGTCATGGGCTTTGATTTCATTCTGTTTCCTACAGTCTCCCAATAAATTCCTCGATGGATTATATTTAATATCCATGACACTTCTCTCAAAAACATAAAAATGTCAAAATGACATTTAGGCTTGAGTAAAGCAATTACTTTGTGGACTGAAGGGACCCAGTATGCGGACATATGAAAGTGACCCCAAAATCACAGTAAATGTTCCCAACGGGTAAATATCATCCACTCCTACAGTCTACGAACATAAAGCTTGACTATTGCATTCCCATTTTAATCTGATGGGACCTTTTTATTAGCGGAGGATGGAAGGTCTGCCTGACTGAAACACTTCCCAGTGGAGTAAGGGAGTGAGACGGACTCCTGTAAACCGGCATTCCCATACAGAAATATTGTGTAATATCTCCAGTAGCACTTTTTAAAAGCTTCCTGGTCATATGGAGTTACACTCATTTTATGAGTTCAGGTTCTGGTGACACTTCCCTTTAAGCACAACCTTGACCGATTTGATCAACATGAACATCAGAGTTTTACCCTTGCCGTATAGTAGTGATTTATTTTACTGTCAACTTAGTAAGATTCTGAGGTGTGTATCACTCCATTATAGTTAAGAATCGACTGCCATGCATATATAAGGCAATTTACTGCTTTAAATTATAGACGAGGCCTTGGGCTAATTGTTGTTTATAAATAAAGCAGATAATTTTCCGTAAGAGCATGTGCATACTGTTCATTTTAGTTTGAATGAAGAACAAGAGTGAGGCCACAGTGTTCACTTCAGTTAAGATGTGTCCACTTCATAGTGTGAATGCATTTAGACTTGATTTCCCACATTCAACAATGCAGACCAAAAATGTAGATTTTAGGAGCCCAACAAAGCAGAAAAATATGTATTTATAAGCAGGCTATTCAGAAGTTGCAGCAGTAATTACAAGAAGAGTTTAATTGCAGAGCTGAATAAAACAATTAACAGTGCAGAGGTGAATAATGTCATTTGAGTTTCTTTGTTCTGCCCCTGTTGTTGCTGAATGTGTTCATTCAGCCAGATTTCCACTGTTCAACAGTTTTATTGAAAATTCCATAAAATAATGAGATTTAAACCAATTAGTGACCAGTTCAGAGAGCATTTTGGAGTATGTCAATATCTAAATAAATAAATAAAATGTAGCAAATGCTGCAGGCAAACTGAATTACGTTACATTACACTTCTTTCATAACCCAAAGCTCATATTGCTCATACATCATAAAAAAGCTAACTGCCATTAAATGTTGCATAATTATTCAAAAGAAAAAATGTTGTAATCATGCATTCATTTATGTGGTGTGTGACATACGATTTTAATTTATGAAAATTGCATTCAGGAACACTGAACACTATTAACACTTTATAAAAGTAGAAGTTCAAAATTCTGCTGCATTTTTTGTGTCCATGGTAACAGTACATGCTCCTCCCCCCCCAACACCCCCACCCAAACTGCTGAAGATTTCTTCTGCATATTCAAAACCAGCAAGATTACTATACCAGCACATGGTAATGTAGAAATACAATGAGCATTAAAGGAAATACACTACTCATGCATGTATAAAGGTACAGACTTTGAATATACATTTTTTCACCAGGTCTGTTGAATGTAAAACTTGATGGTGAAAAGAAAATATTTTTTTATTACTGGTACATTTAACAGAAAAAAAGGCTTTAATATAGGCTTTGATGAAGCGGCTGTTATGTTAGCTGGTACATTTTTTTCTTGGGACTGTTCATAGCACCAGCCCATACCTCAGTGGATGTCCTGACCCTCTCCACGTCAGCTCTTCAAAGTATTTTACAGAAAACAAGGACCAGATACCCTGGAGATTTCAAGATGTAGCCATAACTGCATTGACTCAATGTGCAAAATATTCGGCATTACAGCTGTCAGGAGCTTAAAAAATGATTTAAAGCAAACTGTGTGTGATTATTCATACATAAACTGCACAGGCATTACATCATGCTGAGATATAGTTGCGGAGCATGTGTTTTTGATTGAGTTGCTGCAGTCACATTAATACTGAAAACAACCCCATTTAGAATTATGCAATTCATTTGTGCCAGTTGACATATACAGTAATTTTAGGTTAAAATATTATGAAAAGCAGATTAACACCAAGGCAGTAATATATGAAAGTATTAAATACCATGTGATTGCATAAGTAAGATGACCCGCCTTTTCACAATCTGAGAATGAGCATCAATTATTTTTAAATAACCCCCACTCACAAGAGGGATAGATGTCGGAATTCAGTTGTTTTATCGCATTAACATTGATAAAAAATGAAAAACAATCCTGCTTACCTTTCGTATGAGGTTTCTAATGGACTGCCTCAGTCTCAGGGCTCAGTCCTGGAGCGTGGTCAGGTTCAGCGGTGAAACGACTCCAGCGGTCTCTTTAAGGCTATAACATATCATACCAGGGGTCACCAAGAAGCTGACAGCATGAATAAGTGGTAGTACATTCCTGGTCCCTCTTCTGACCTTACAATCCAGGATTCCTCTCGCACACTCGGGTTGAGTGTTTGTGTGTGTGTGTGTATGTGTGTGTGTTTGTGTATCTATGTCTGGGTGCCCTACGCACTGGATGGCCGCGAGTCCTGGACGAAAATAAGCAGCGTTTTAAAGCGAGGCGTTTAAAAGCGACTTGCTGTCGCGCGTGTGGTTGCGGGCAGACTGGTGGCTCTCCCCGACAGACGCTGCTCGGAGCAGTCGCCTGGCGCTCCTAAAACGACAGCATCTGAAACCAGTGCCGCATTCTGTTATGGAAACATGCCACCCAGCCATGAACAGATATTAATCCCTGCAGAGAAAAACCTGACACTCCTCTGCCAAGCGCTTCTCATTTCCATGAAAGTGTGGAGATGTAGCTTTTCGTTCATCAAAAAAAGTACTAAAAGCACACTCTTGGTTCTGAGATATAATTAGTGGTGGAAAAGGAGATTCTTTGTGACCATCCTTGCACTTAGCTTTCTGTAGAAAGGGGGCGAGGACTGTTTTTCAGTCCTGCTGAGTTACTATACTACATGTTCAGCAACAAGGCAAAAAACCTGATTACCATTTAGAACTGAAGGGATTTAAAATGAGACAGAAAAATACACAGCACCAAGAGTTTACAGATTCATGTACTGTATATACCGTATGCTTACAATGCCTTTAGTCCTGATTAGACCTAAATTAAAATAAAAACACAGCAATTTGGACAGAAGAACATAAAGAGCGTTTGGTTTATTAAATGGCTGCTTACTCTTCCCCATTTGAGCATTATGCACACTCTTGCAGCGTGTGCCAGGTTTGCCAGGATCCAGACACTTCAGTCCTGGTCTCCATGGCAATTCCTTTAACGGCCACGTGAACCTGCCCTCAGCATCTGTTTTCATTTTTTCCCCCCTTCAGTCGCTTTAATTGCATTTAGGAATTTGGCTTCCCTTGTTCATTTCCACAAAGGCACAAGAATATGAGTGTCAGACCTTGGCTGCTCGAGCCAGAGCACGATGAGTAACTCTGCCCCACGTTTGCCGTATTTGCAGTACAAGGACAAGCAGAGTCAGTGAGGTGTACTACAGTATGCCTCCACCCCCCCCCCCCCCACCCCCACCCCACTCCTTTCCTTGTCTTCTCGTGCTGTAACTCATCACATAGGGCTTGGTAACGAGAGAAATGGCGCAACAGATGGGCTTTAGACTTAAACCTCCGGCTGGCAGGAGCGATTTTGGGAAGGGTGTCGTGCTTCTCTGTGCCAATATTCCAAAGGCCAGCATCGACTACAATGGATTAATACTGACAGCACATAATGTGTGCTGCGCTTTATTTGTGGTTATTTGGCTTGTGCATTCATGCATTCACCGAAAACATATACTGTATATATTTCATGAGTTTATTTTTATTCAGGTTCACACCACTTAGTCGGTTGGATTTATGTTTCCGTGGATGTGCCGTTAGGATTGCATTTACATATGTGGAATAGGACAATATTGTTTATATGAGTGTGTTTGGGCACGCGTGCATGTGTGCGCAAGACTGCGTTTGCTCGTATGCATGTTCACATGTATGTGTGCGGGTACGCATGGTGGCATTCACCACGCAAGTGAGGTGAATGGAGTCTCTCAAAAGACAAGCAGTCAAGTGGCAGTTTGGGAGAGTGGTAGAGCACTGCCTGGAACCCCTCCAGTGCGCAGCTGCCACGGGTAAATTATGGCAATGCATTCTCTGGCCCTTGTGTGGGGACTATCTGTGAAGGAGAAAAACTTCAAGACCAAATCCAACCTGAAGTGGAAACTGTGACATCACTCTGCAGTCGGCTACCAAAGATTGCCTTGCTTTTACTCATACATTAATTTTGATGAAATGCAGTGACATGGTGGCTTCAAGATATATTTTCTCACTTGTACTAAACTTATTGTGCCCTGTACCATTACAGTGGAGTGCATTTGATTTATTTTGTCTGTCTTCACAGATGTTAAAGGTTTGGCATCTTATGTACCAAAACCCCTGGAAAACATTTAAGGTTAAACATCTTATTGTCAATAAAACAACATCTGTCACTTTGAAAATTATGATTTTTGACTTCTTAAGTACAGAACAGATATACTATGGATTACCCCTCCCCCCTTACACACACACAGAAAATAAAATGAGGTTCAGACCTATAACATTGCAATCTGAGTTTGATTGCATCAAAATCATAGTCTTGTAATTAATATTGCACATATTCATAATCATCCATAGCCTTTACATAATACACTGTTCCCAGTAAATATCAATTTATATAGCCCACATTTCACATTGATTTAAGCTTAATTCAGTCTTGTTTTGCACTTGACATGCTTTTGAGAAACTGCTGATTAGATTTCATTCTCTCCATATTGTGCACTTCAATCAGTTGACAGAACTGGAAAAAAGAGTCACACATAGTTCATTTTAATTTTCAAACTCTCATTTTTTAAAATATTATTTTAAAAGTTATAAATTAGGGGCTCTGGTTAACCATCGGAGCTCTCATGCACTGAGCTTATGGACAGAAAGAGGAAGTGTGAGCTAAATCCCTCACTGTGTTTGCAAGGCAAACAGCAGTATGACAAGGTCACCCTCTTTCACCATCAAACAAAATGGTGGGGATCTGACAAAAAACCACCATGCTATCCTCAGCTGTCTTCCTAAAGTGAACAAATATGATGCAACAATATAACCTCTTTTTAATGATGTCCTTTCCTTCCATGACTGGAAAAACAAGCAAAAAAAATGGAGCACTGACTTCGTCAAATGGCCTGCTTATCAAAAGATCCTTCAAAATGTGCAACGCTGCCGATGAAGACTATCAATATTCCTTAGTATCAAATGTGAACGGAATCAACAGAGGAAAACTACGCACATGAATTTATTGCAAATAAGTTTTCACCAATTTATCAGCAATGTAACCACAGAGTTTCTATCTGTAATATATGGATTAAAGGCAATGCTCACACAGCAATTTCTTAATTCTTTTAGTGAATGTAAAAGCTGAACCACTTTGTGGTTGGACTGAATTGCCTCCCTCATCTACTGTACATTCTTAAATGATATACTCAGAAGAGGCCAGTGTTTACTTGACGATGAAATACCTTACCTAAAATATTAAAGGGGTGAACAAGAGTCAAGGCTTACTTCTTTCCAGATGAACACTTAGTCGTGACGATAGGCACGTCCAATCCAAAAGTAAGTTTTGGCACTTGTGTTTTTGTTGTGGGGATCTTCATTCTAAAGTATAGCCCACAGCCAAAAATCCAGTGACCCCTGATTGACTCAATTTTTTTTCCAAATAATGTGTCTGCAAGACACAACAGCTGAACACACTCACTAAAAAGGAAGAAAAAAACAAGAAACAGGCTAGATAGTCTTGCCAATTACACAGGAGGGTTAAGCCATTCTACAACGCACCCGCACGTAGGTAAACTGATATTGGCACACCCAGTACCCCAAGATTGGCTGATCTGTGGCTCCACTACAAAAACTAACATTCCCCACTTTTCCTGTTGAAATCAGAAAAGACAAATATACCAGCTCTAAAACAACAAGCTCTCTCAAGGAGAGGAGTTTCTCTAGTCAGCACACTCCCAATCCCCAGACCACCTGGGACTACATGTCCCTGCTCGCTGACTGCTCAAGGATACTTCACCTTTCATCACTGCTTTCTGACAGGGGCAGGAACTTTGTGAGCCCATTTCCCAAAACTTTACACCTTAGCTCTTTCTCATTTGCCCACGGCAATCCCAAAATACATCAATCATGTCATTACATTGGATTTTAGCTCGCCCTCCCCATTCCAGAAAATCAATCGAAATGACTGCAGGCCTGGGGGGTTGATTACTATGGAAATTTTCACAGGAGTTTTAAGATGAACTGCAGGACTTCATCTCTCATGGACAGTGCTTGCCATTCTCTTCCTTGCTGTTGAGAGACTGGACAATATGGGGAAAAAAATATGAACACAGCCAGCATCTCAATTAATATTAAAGGGAAATTCTACCGCAAAACAACATTAATCTCATTTAATCAAGGCGTAACTGATTAAGTCTCTATAAGTTGTTGGCCTAAGCAATCCCTGCACAGAAATATTTTCTTTTCAGTAGAACAAGCACAAAATGAAACTGAACTGAAAAACCATGCATCTAGATTTTCTTTCTTTAGTGGCTACATTGCTAGTAAGTACTGTTAGTCTCACTTGAAGAACAGTTTCCAGGCCAAGTAGTAGGCTAATGCCCAGTCCCACCATTTGTATTCAGTAGGACTGCCAACCTGTGACTGCCATTGACTGACACCTGCCCCTAGCACCTACCCCATTGTCAATAGTAAAGCAGGATACTAGAGCATGCACATTAGTTTGTGGCTATATCTCTGCACTCACTGCATGTAGAGTTAACAAAGCTCATTTTAATAACAAGGACAGCTACTCTTTTATAAGGAAGAAAATAAAAACCAAGGGCGGCATTTCCCTTTAAGATCAGTTTTGTGATTAAATGTGCCGTGCAAAGCTTCAAATACAGATAAAGTTGTATTCTCTGCTGCCAGACCAAGCTACTGTATCCATCTGATCCACCCGAGCACAGTGCATCAGAACCACATGTGCCCTATGGGGTGTTTTCAATTCTTAACAGAGATATTCGGCTTTATGTTATTTCTCAGCACCCAAGACCTAAAATAAACATTTGCATTGGACACAAATATTGAAAGCAACAAAAGGTCAAGATTAGACAACTACTGAAGCTTTAAATAGCTTTGAGGCTCGAGTGATTGAAACATAGGCAAAATGCACTGAAACTGCGTATTTCCCACACAGAAATTTAATTAGGCTACATGTCATAAACACATTGGACTGCATTTATATAAATGGACTGCATTTATATAGCGCTTTTATCCAAAGCATTGCATAACCACTTGAGACAAGAAGTTAAAGTTCACGAGGAACATTTATTCTGATAATTATATATATATATATATATATTTAATATATTCAATTTTTTTTTTTTTTTTTTACTTTTCAAAAATGCCACCTATTTCTTCTGAATTGAATCACTCTTAGGAAACTGAAAAAAATGACACCATAACATTACCCTCGACCTCATCCTCTAGGTTTGTGCATCAACGGTGGGCACATACAGTACATGGGGTAAATTTGGCATTTTTGCAGTGCAAACGGAGGCTTGACAATGAAACAAAATGAATAACATTAAAAAACTGAAAACTATAGTTCTATAGTTCTAGGGGTAATACAACTAGCCTAATCAGCTAGCTAGATAGCACCACCAAGAAGGGATGAAGGGGGAGAAAGGGTGAGATGGAAAAGGAGGGAGACTAGGAGAGTGATAAGGTTGGTAGAGGGATTAAGAGCAGAAAAATACCAAAACTACAGCTAACTATTACATATCACTATAACATGGACAGTGATTCTCTAAGGCAAAAGAGTGCTTCGCTCAGACTCAGACTTAGCAGGACAGAATGCTTTTATTTGCCAATACATCAGGTTCTCATAATGTCATGAAGGACCTGGAATAGGGATGTTAACAGTTAATCAAGTAACTGTTAATAGTTAATAATAATGTTGATTGATTAATTGTATTGATTAAATGGTTAAACTTAATTACACCTTTTCAATGAATAGCCTAATGTTAGTGATTAGATTTTAGATTAGAAAGATGTTTCTCTGTCATTACACACAAATCTCCTTGACTGGTGGAAAGAGTCACGGTTCCCTCGACTGGCAGAATTCGCAAAATGTTATCTGTCCATTCCTGGAACATCGGTGCCGTCTGCACGAGTCTTCTCAGCTGCCGGTCAGTAGAATGCACACCAGAATCCATCCAAAGCACACATGCATACTTATATTCCTTAACAAAAATGCTTAGGTATTAAGGTAAGTAATGACACTGGCCTATGAGCTATGTTGTTTATGTTACGGCTATATGTGACAGCCTTCAGGAATATTGCCTATTAACAGTCTTTTGCTGAAATAGTCACACCAGTAGTACTGCATTCACCTCATGTAATAGGTGGCTAAATCATGACGACAGCCCACCAGCTGGCTCACCTGCTCTAAGTTTCATTATGGCTAACTGCAGCATAATAGTCACAGCTATGGTCAGTTTCCTTCCCTCTCTTTCCCTAAGCACATTTTTTTTCTTCTCTATATCCAAATAAAACACATTAATCTCAGTGAGGACAGATTCCATGGGCCAATAAACTCCTGAGTAAAGAAAGACAGGCCTGAATAAGCAGGCAACACCCAACATGAGATGTGCAGATAAAGAGAAATTCACACTCTGAGCTTTCCTGTTACACGAACAGACATTCTAGAATCCAGCCAAGCACAGACAGTGTCCAGGCTTCCTTAGGAAACAAACTGGACTGATCGGCATGGCCTGTGCCAAAGCACCAAGCAATCCTGCTCAACGTGTAATTGGTTTCAATGGTACTTACAGAGAACATCTAATGGTGCTGAATGTGATTGGGAGCTGGACCAGAAAAAGTGCTGAGAAGATCCCAGTGTCAGCAACCTCAGCACCTACACTGTACACTGTAGCTTGAGTTATAGGGACCACGAGCAACCGTTATGGAACTTTCCTAATGGAAGTAAAACTCAGTTTATTCAAGAGTGCTGGGACTATTGAAACAAGCAAGCTAATTTATTCTAGACAATTCCATAAAGCAGACAGAGATTTGTTTTTTAAGTTTTTTATGTATTCATTTATTTATTAAATGTATTTTATAACTTGAGAAAGTTTTTGTTGATTCCATATGTGACAGAGCGAACCCTCTGTTCTGGACAGGACGCTATTTTTTAAACTGTGTATCTGCTTATGGTAGCGGTTGTTCGGCACGAGTACACCGCTTTCATAAATGTAGTGCGCAGCATTAATATTTGCCGGTTTCTCAACTCAAACGCATTCACTACTGTACATCTGTTCACCACCATAATGTACTGCAAATAACTTAAACATAAATATCTGGTTTCAAACATGAAATAGATGTATTTTAAAGATGTTCAATAAGCGCAATGTTAGGAGCTGCTACCAACCGTTTTTTGTTCCGTTTGTTCCATCATGTTCAAACTGCAATGACGTAATCCGAACGTCACGATTCTGTGCAATTTTATTGGAATCGCTGGTCAAGAAGAATTGGCTATTTTTGAGGGGGGGAGACGGTAAAGAGCAGCTGGTAATATTTTCGCGTACCCAATTAGGTATGTGATTATTATATATAAAGTAGCAACTGATAATATATAATGATTTATATGTGTAAAAAAATAACGTAATTTCTTCTGTGAGATAATTGGATATTATATGCAAATAAAATGGATAATGTAGAGTAAGCAGGTCAGCTGCTGTAGGGTGGTTGGCAGTAGGTGGGTGTAATTGCATAGGCTGATTATTTAGTTTTTGTAAATAGCCTATATAAATGTTTGTACAATTGTTGGGGGCACTTTTGTAAATAAAACACCCCGCTTGGGTTGTACAAGTTTGAGTCTCATGTCCAAAGTTCACTGTAAAATCAGCCAACCAACCATCCTTGTAACACCATACAATAGTAATTAAAGTAGAAGGTTTTTTTATATTTGAGAAAATACAGCTCAGTGTTTATATTGTTGCTTTACATAGTATTTATTTTATTTTTCTTTGAAGACTGAGTCATTTGAAAGGGTTCGGATCTGTATATTGCTTGGCTATATGAGAAGTGAAATTAGGTGTAGCACTCGATATGTATTAGTTACATTAGGTGGGGCACTCAGTATGCATTCATTAAAGTCCTCCGTGTGTGCTTGTTACATTCAGTGGAGTACTCAATACAGTGTGCATTAGTTTCATTAGATGGAGTACTCAATATGTGATTGTTTCATTTGCTGAAGTACTCAATATGTATTCCTTACGTTAGGTGGAGTACTCGGTATCTGTTAATTACATTAGGTGGAATACTTGGAATGCTCTGGTTTTATTTGTTGGAGCTCTCAGTATGTTCTCGTTTCATTAGATTGTGTAATCCATACCTGTAACTAATACATAAACAGCAAAATTGTCAGTATACTCGTCTATGATATTGTACTTTCAACTTTAATTAAAAAGTCCCTTTTCATCATAAATAATGTAAAGTCTGTAAAAGTGGACTTAACATTGAGAAGGTTGCTGTGTATGTTGCGAATACAGTACTCACTTGTTTCTGACCATGTCAGATCCAGAGGCGTTTCCAGTGTTTGGGCAATCAGAAACACATATGCAGTCGCTGCTGAAAATGTTGGCACTGTTCTCTCGAAATCTGTCTTCAGTCAAACTCCCAGCCAACAGCTGTCATTCCAATGACATCCCTGTTTCATTATGGTCATGTGAATCACTCTGAGAGGGGCCAATTCCAAGAGAACACTCGGTATGTCACTCTGTTTACAGTGAAGACACGTGGGAAGATCTGGAGGCTGACGGTAAGGCTCCCCTCGGCCATCACTTTTCAATTCTGTATCCAAATTTCACTTTGGACCTTTTGATTGTTTATCCCTTTGACTGTTAGGCACTGGAAAACATTAATCGCTCACCACAGGGAATAATCTCAGGACCACCCACCTGCTGTTTACAATTCATCATCTGTACTGCCACCCTGAAATACTTCAGACAGTTTTTCATTCGATTCAGTTTCCATATTCATGCCCATGTTCCCCTCTCCTTCCCTCGGATTCTCTTCACATTTGGCTCGCTTTTGTGGTGCAGCAATGCTGACTCAAATGGCACGTTTGTAATGAATGCGCAATACTTGTGTGGTAATATCTGCTTTGACTAGTTCTTGTTCCGCATTTCCAATTGTTGTGCACTACCTGAATCTGGATACATTTAAACGTGCTGGCAAGGTAGGAAGAATTTAATTGCTGATTAGATCATATGAAAGATTTGAAAATATGAAGAAAAAAAAACTGCAAATGCATGCCAAGGTTAATATATGCTTTATTTCTAAAAGGGACTAAGCGTTTCCTGTATGAGAATTGAAAAGCATGGATGTAGAATATTGTGGTACAGTAAGCACAACCCATAGTAATAGTAATGGCCTATGTTTTGCTCTGACCTTAATCTAGGCAATACATAATGTATTCCATAGCAGTATAAAGTAAGCAATGAAAAAATACAGATTCAAGGATTTCTCACACAGCTTTGATATTTGCCATCATGAACCTTATCAACATTCCCCGGGACATCTGTAAAGGACTAGTTCCCAGCACATCACTGTAATTATGGCCCTGTTGAAATGTAATATGGACGCCAATTTGCTGAAATGCAAGTAATCCTATATCTTCTCTGCAATGGCCTAAGGAAAAAAGGGATCTGAAATGTAAACCATATAACATGGCCACATATTAGGCTACAAACTAATAGCATCTTGAAAACTTTATTTACTTATTTACACGGCATGTGCAGTAAGGCTGGGAGATTCTATGATTTTCTGTCTGATTTTCAACCCCCTCCCCCCTCCTCTAAGTTGGTGTTTTAATAATTTTTTAACGTTAAAGGGCACCTTGGGTTTCTTCTTGAAGATAAAATAGGAGCAGTAAATCCTGAGAAAGTTTTAGTTGGACACAAAGCTACAAACTGTACTTTTTGCAAGACTAGCTCTACGGACTCCCAGTAAAATTTTGGATAAACTTCTGAATCATCCTGCATATCTCCAAAGCACTCCATTATTTGGCCCCAACCCAGTCTCTCCAACTTTGTTCTGATCTACTCACCCTCGTGCTTATTCCATTCCTCTGCATGTCTTACTTCTCCACTTTCCTGCCACTGCTCTGTTGGCGATCACACTTTCTGTCTTGCAGCATATCACAGAGTTTCAATCCACATTCCTGAAATTCAGCTTTTCTTCTGAAAAGCTGCATTAATATTTGTCACAAGCTTAAGCTTCTGCATAATTATCTTCTTGTGGTGGTGCATTTCCCCTCTTTATTTTAATTGAGTCTAGAAAGTTTTCATGTGGAAACCGGTCTGTCAAAACATTGTATAATCATAGTTATCCAGACAGGACTGAAGAAACTATTTCACATGTCTTTTTGTTTCCTCTAATGTCTTTTGATGTGTAGCAGTTCAGATGACAGAGGTCATTAACCTAAGCATAAAGGCCTAATGGTTTAACTTTAGAATAGGTAATATATTCAGAATATTACCAGCCTCAGGCCTAGGAGGACCTGGGCCAGGTGAAATCCACTCTCCTTGTCCAGCAGGATTATAAAGAAGTCGACATGTTGGCGTGCATAGTCAGCTCTGGTGCATATTTTATTTTGCATTACATTTTCTATTTTCCTCTGTTCGGTTATACAAAATAAACATACAGCTAATATTCCAATGGCACTTTGCATTTCATCTCTAAATCCATGCACTGTTACCTAAACCATATGTTTAGTACAGCTCACAATTGCATTTATTCAAGACTACATTTTCTAATTAGCTACTTAAAAACTGTGATTTGCATTCATTGGTTAATAATCTGAAAAGTGCATTTGTTAACAAATATGCAAAAATACATTTACCTTCATTTTGTACGCAATTACATTGACAGCGCTGCAAAAAGCTATTACTGACTGACAAGTCACATAATATTTAAAATATTTGCAACAACCTTTCAGGATTAACCCTGTGCCTCAAACAATGAAAAAAAGCAATACTTCCTCAGGGACGTTTTATTGATTTATGAACTCCAGCATGGCTTTAGTTCATAAATCAATAAAAAAATTGTTCCTTAATTTAATTTAACTAAGGATGAGGCTATTTTCCAACCCTCAGGAACATCTATATGTCAGTAAGATCATGTAGTAATGTTTTGTTCATTTGCAGTGGAAATTGTCCTAAAGCAGGTTCAGAGTGAGAGTTGGGAATATGTTACATTTACTCGAAAATGACCCTGACATGTGTGAAAGGTATGTTGAGAAACTATGTACAGTATATTGTGACCTTTCACCGCTAGCAATATCATTTGCAGTACATGGTGTCATATTTCAGGCTTTCCAGAAGCATTTCCTCCAGTTAAATCAGCAGTAACATTCAACATATTTGTAAATGTCTAAGCTTCGGTTGCAATGTGCGAGATATACAGTATGGTTTGTATTTGGACAGTAACAGTTTTTGTTGTTTTGGCTCTGTATGAAACCATGAATATGAAATCAAAGTGCAGACTGTCACCTTCAATTTGTGGGTATTCACATCCATTGGGTGCTCCATGTAGGAATTATAGCCCATTTTATACACAGTCCCCTGTATGTTGGCAGATTTAAAACTATAGAAGTCAGACATACTTGTCGTCAACTTAATCCAAGAGAATAAATAATTAAACTTTTATAAAAGAACACAGAAGAAGCTACGAAGAAGCTAAAAGGGGGCAAGGTTGTAAGTGGTATAAAAAACATAAAATAATTTTTAAGAAAGAAGATGTCTGTTCTTGCTACAGTACCACAAGACCCAAGGTAATCAGCAGTTTATCCGCCTGTTTTAAGAGAAGTACAGATATTCATGTTCGACTGCTGATATCTGCAGCCACCTGTACACAAGTTAAATGGCCAGTAATATTGTAAAAAAATTGGAACCCTGCTGTTCTTAGCTATGCCTTATTGAAGTTTCTGTGATAACTTAATTCTGAAGCTTAGTCCATTTGCTGAAAAACCTGCTTGTAAACCTTGACAGAGCTTTGTTTGTGTATACAGTAACTGTTGTCATGTGTTCTCAGTTCTGAGCATTTTCATAAATGGAAAATGCTACATCATTAGAGCCTGTTAGCCTGATTTATGGAATCAGAAACGTCATATGACTTGAGGCTTGCTCAATGAGGTTTCCAGATTTTGCAACAATGCCTACTATAAAAATGAGACGGTTAAGGCATGGGACGGACTCAAGGTTATCCTCCATTCTTCTTAAATGTGTAGGGTTGGCTTATAGCTCCTGAGGTCCTAAAGGTCCTCTGAAACCTGTTTGCCATACACTGAAAAAGACATCCATCTTCATATGACTGATGAAAGAGTTTCCCAACCAGTGAAGAGGTGTCATGCTTCCAAAGCTCAATTTGCGTCTCGTCTGCTGGTCCCCCTTTGACCCACAGAGGAATTCCTCTTCAGCAGCAGAGCTCTTCATTAAACGCTCTTGTAATTCATTATAATATTCAACCAACTGTAATCTATATGCGGCCCGAGTCTCATGTGGTCTGACCTGAGTTGCTTCATTGATTATGTTACATCCTTATGTTCCCAGACTTACTGACCCGGGGCTGTGAAATCCAAACCCTTCTACGTGTGCGTCACTCAGTCTTTCGGTCACTTGGCCGTTTTATTTCTAGGACTCTTCCAGTATCTGCATGCGGATGCTAGAAAACTGCAGTCCATTTGAATCCAAGCTTGTTATACATGTGACCATGGTTTTGGTCTTGGGTGCTTCTTTGAGGGGAAAAAAGGAATGCATGTTTAGCAAAGACAAGGATAATACATTTTCTTGACCATTACAGCTAAAATTTGTTTCCTGTAATTTTCAAGATTGATGTAATGTAGTCATTGAATGTGACACCGAACGTTTTTAGTTAAATAATTCTAGCATATGTTTTCAGGGGTAAATTTTATTTCCTCCCCATGCTAGTCAGTGCTCATTAAAGGTTTTTGAAGCACACAAATCCACAGTTTGTGCATTTTAAAGCCAAAGCGATCCCAGGTGCTACCCAGCAGGTGTTCTGGGAGTGGTAGTTTTAGCTCGCCAAAGATCCATGTGTTGGAGGCAAGACAGATTCCTATGATGATCTTCAAAGAGTAAAGGCACATTTCTGCCAACCCACTAATACATTAATATCATTTCACTACAGAAAGTAAGCTACGCACATCTTAGTCATATGCAATATTGACATGTTTGTCCAAATTAATTACACGTAACAATTCAGTTACTTGTGTGAGCTATTCTGCTTCCCTCCTCCCCAATCACACTTAAGTTAAAGAGAGTTGGAGATGTCACGCTAGATTGTTCTCTCATTAAACCAATAACATCAAATTAAACATTTCTTTCTAAATTGTTAAGCCTACGGGGAGTCCTTATTTCCATGACACAGTAGGAGAAGGATTAAACCCAGGTCAAACCTGGGTCAGCTCATATTGAATTCAGGAATTCAGACAGTGCGATGCACCAGACAGTACGGTAGGCAGTTAAAAGCCTGCAGCAAGTGTGTGTGTACCTACCTTGGGACAGCAGTTTTAAAGGAACAACAACTATGTAGATTTAAAAATAAAAAGAAATGCTCTGTAAATAAGACATTTCCCTCTTCATTACATTATTGTGTGACTAACTATCGTGAGGTTTCTCCACTGAGATGGCCTTGCTGTGAAAGCATTCCAGAAACCCAAAAAAACCTCTAAAGTACTTTCAGTTACTGTTATGCCTCATTTTGTCTGAAAATAATCATAAAAGAAAAAAGTAAACATTCAGATTTTGGCTCTTCTGGAGCTGGGATACAACAGTATGGTATAAATGACTCAGCCACAATTCTGGGCTGTGCATTTTTTGTGGAAGTTTGTTGATTCTTATTCAGGAAAATCACTTTTCATATTAATATGTTTGGAACCATTTCAAGCTCATTTACATCAGTTATATTCCAGAAATGCATAATTCAATATGAAAAGTTTTCTGTATAAATAATCACTCTTCTATAATGTCAAACTCTTGAATATAATTCCTGATTTACAGCCAAATATAATGTAAGTAGAAGGAAAACCCAAACTTTTACGTTTTTTTGGTGCAGTCATCTTAAGTTATGTTACAGCATAC
Source organism: Anguilla anguilla (assembly GCF_013347855.1). NCBI lineage: Eukaryota > Metazoa > Chordata > Actinopteri > Anguilliformes > Anguillidae > Anguilla > Anguilla anguilla. Next base: position 15,380,657 of record NC_049207.1, on the reverse strand, counting down.
ATCTGAAAAACAAGAACTGAATATGTGGGTGGATTTGTTTCTTAGCTGTTTTGCTGCAGAGATGCAAATTATTAAGACTGCATTCGGGGCAGCATAGCTGCTGTCAAAAGCATAGACTTCAAAGTGTGCAGGATGTATAAATTCATTGTTCTTTTGCACTGACCTGTCATTGAAAGTCAGGGCACATCTGACAGCTCCTCCTTCTCCTGCGTGACCTATGGTCATTTGCATCTGTAACCGTGGAATTGCATCTGCAAGTACTGATCTGGGTCCATCATCATGGGGAAGGCATGTAACCCTGCTCTTGTGTTTGCCTCTCAGGCTCAAGATGCTGCTGGTCCTCGGAGAGGGCCTGGCCACACCTCTCTCTTTCCATCCTGCATAAGTTGCATTAACACAGATTTGGTTTTGTTAATGATGGGCGTGTCTTGCAAGGCGCCTGTTAAATGAAGCAGATGCAATGTGCCCCCTGCTGGCCAGGGTAATGCAGAGGGTACTGAGAATGCAGTCAGATATAAATGAGATTCCAGCCCACAAGAAATTGCTCTACACGATTATTTATTTTTTGTTTTCGTTTGTTTTGTTTTCTTCAATTCGATTTTACATTTCTGTTTGTATTATACCGTTCCTGATTTACAGTACTTACCAGCACAGGTTTTCTGTGCCAAAAGGAGTGACCAAAGTTTTTAGGTTTAAATGTGGAAAATTTTGTCCCTTTCATTACAACTGGTCTACAGAAGAGGCATTAATGTCGAAAAGCAGCTGATATATAAAGGGATTTGCGGTTTTCAAAATGGTGCCTGATTACACTTTGCTCTGTCTCTGATATCCTTCTGCGACTGGAGAGAAGTCATTTGTATTGTACAGCAGGCAATAAATAAACAATGGGTCTGCTAGCGCTCTGAAATGCATCGCTTGAAATATTTAGCGGCTTTGTCAAAAAAGAAGAAGAAAAATGTCGAGGAAGGATGTATACTAGAAACAATTCGTTATTTAATTTCAAACACAATAGAGTGCAGTATACAATATTCCAGAAAAGATTCTGCCAGGGATATTAACTCTATACCAGATATTAGTGAATATTGCCTGGTTCTTACACAGAGAAGATGCATATTTAAAGACAATTCCACCTCCCATAGTCTAGAAATAAGTGCATCTGTTTTGAAAAACCTTTTGGCAGTCTAAGTGCCAGGAGACAGTGCAAGGAATACTTACTACGTCACAGCTGTAGCACATGCATCCTGCATTTAAACTGCTTCACATTCATTAAATTACAATATATGAAAGATATATTTTACATGGAACAAAATTTGTAAGTTTGTAAAGGTAAAACATTTTCAAGAAAGTAGCACGCTACATGATAAATCACTAACTTCATATCCAAGACCTATAACATGTTTTGTATGGTAGTTTGATTTAAAATTCCCCTTTGTGTGCAGTCCTGTGACAGCCCAAGAACTCAGGCAGGTAGAGATGGCCAGCATTGAGCTCTCTGGGGCTCCATGGCAGCAAAGAGCAGACATATATACAGGGAAGAGGAGGGCATCTGGCGGGCAGAGGAAATGGAGGAGGTTCAGATGTGAATTGGAGCACACGTTCTACTGCTGATCACCAGGACCAAGGGAGGAGGACAAATAGGTTACAAGACTCAATCACCAGCCATCAATAGCAGGACTAAGCCTCAAAAAGAGGGGGTGGTCTTAGTATAATTCTGTACTTCCCTGTTTAGCTGGCAGTTTAGGGGACCAATAGAAATGTATGTGCCTCGTAACAATGGCTGAAAGCTGTACATCACTTAATTCTGAACAAAAAGCGGCTAATCTATGAAAACACTGCCAATTCCAAATGACATGACATTTTCCATTAATTTTATTTTGTAGAGATATCAGACATTCTGCTTGCCTGTAAAAACAAATAAGGCTTAATTGCTGTTTATTATTTTTGTTTTTTATCAGTTCAGCATGAATGCTGTTACCATAAATGATAATTTGCTTTGCATAGGCTTTACTTTACAGACAAAAGTCCTGAGTAAATTTTCAACTGTTCCTTGTTGGCCTTTGGACAGGGTCTCAGATATGTGCATCAACCCGTGTCCAGATCAGTCTGATCTGTCTCCTGGTCATCACAGTGACGTCCAACTTATCAAGATCCAGAAGACGGACTCGCTTCCCTAAGTACCCAGTCGAAGTCTAGCGACAAGCCACTGTGTGCTCTCATAAAGTTGTTGCATGTAAGGCTGCGGTTCATGATAAGTTCAGATCACACTCAAGAAATGAAGCGAGGCGTTACCTTGGGATAAGCAGTTTGTGTTTCTACCATAATCTCAACCGACAAAGTCTGTCCCTCTGGGCCTCAGTACTTGCCTGCAGGGTTTTTACTTGTTGGCAAGAGGGTAGATGTCTTATTAGACCATTCACGACAGCTGAGAAGCATGCTCCTGCCTAGTCCTCAGGGATGGGTCATTGGACTGTGGGAAATAAAATAAGGACATAACATCTGTACCATAAAAAATGCATAATTTTCACCAATGACGTTACAGAGCACCTGCAGTGTTTATGACTCAAAACTGCACTTTCAGTATCCATCTGACCATCTATAAATACATACATCTGTATGTACTGGCAGAAATATTTTTGAAACAGCCTTCCAAATGTCCTCCCGAATGTGTGAAAGATGAGGGCTGAAATAAAAAAAGACCTCAATCACGGCTTTTGTTCTGTCTCACTTGCGCCGCACACTTTAGATAATGGCAGCATGACACCTACCGCGGCAGGGCCAGTCCATTACCAGGCGCTGTGCTCATTATTCAACCGTAGTTTACTTAAATGGTGCTCCCATGGGAAATGGAAAAATGACAATCCCATTTAAAGACGAGGCACACAAAGGAACCAGCTGCATGAAACATTCCGATCAGACAGCCAGACTAATGCAGAGATGGCAATGGGATGTAGGCTTAATACACCCAACAGCGTCCCACCCCCCATCCTCCACCCCTTTTTACAGATAAAGCAATCTACACTGGTGAATTACAGATACTCACTGACAACAGATGGGAACCAACCTGAGATGGCATCACTAAAGACCTAAGATCTTGACATCTGCCGGTTGTACTTATTCTATAATAAACTGGGCTGAGTACATAAGAGAGGACAAAGGAGAGAAGACAACTCAAGGAGACAGACTTCTATCCACATGACACAGATCTAAACGTAGCCACAACCACACTCATGTAGTACAATGAATGGATTTTACACAAAAATTTGGAACACAACATAAAATTATTTGGTTGGGTTGGGTCGATTCACATTTTTATTGAGTTGGGAAATGAGATCTTAGTTATACATACACATACAAAGAAAAACATACAGCAGCAAGTGCTGTTTACACATAGTGAAGGCTGGAAATTATGGTTCTAAAATTCGCCAATATGAATTTGTGTCGAATGGATGCATTTACAAAGAGCGAGGAACATAGTGAAGACATGTCAGAACACTTCCCTGCTCCTACAAACACAGACACAGACACACATACAGGCACACACACACACACACACACACAAATAGGGTTCAGAGGCATTTCATCAGAAGAATGCCCTGTCTCACTCTAGACCAATCAGGTGGCATTGTGATTTGTCTGAGCTCAGCTGTCCAGCGACCATTAGCTTCCAGAATGTTTTTTTTTCCATCAGTGACTCGTCAAGACAAAAACTGTGCTTGATTTCCCATTTACTGTTCTCCTTGTGCTAGTATAACCTTGAACAAAAAAGCTCAGTTTATTTTCAAATACCATAATCTCACTTGTAGGAATCTGGATTCAATTAGTTCTGATCAAGGTACGGCCTACATGTATGATTTATACTAAATGTGCGGGTGGAATAACATTTTTTTTCAGGTTATGTTAATACAATATTAGTATTCTAAAAAAGGCACTGTACATTGTAAAACATGAAATAAAAACGATGAGGATCTAAAACCTCTTTATAAATAAAAATAGTATTTTGGCTACTGACACACTAGAAATGACTTATCGATCTACAAAACATCAACTTTATACAAAAAATATGCCACCTTCCTTGATACAACCAGAATGTTTGGTTTACAGTGATTTGATTCTCATTTATTAATAAATCAAAACTAAAGCATTCATGCTCTGCTGTACAAGGTAATTGGCCTATTTACAAATATTTGAAATGGATGCATTTTCGTCAGGTTATAGCTCAGCTACTCTGAACTCAGAGTACAGTCTGGCGGTTTTTTTACTTCTCTCACAGTCCAGCAGGCCCTTCCTCTGCCGTGGATCAGTGTGGCCCCTCGGCGCCGCGGCCCCCGCGGGTTTCTGCAGGCGTGGCCCCCGGTGGGAGGTGGTGCCTCCTGTTCCTGCTCTTCCTCATTTCCTGCATGTGTTTCCACTTCCCCGGCCCCGCCCGGCCCCGGGGCTTCTGCTTCCTGTCGCGGAACCAGAGCGTCTCGCAGTACTGGTCCACGCTGAGCGACGGCCCGCCCATCAGGCGCAGGTAGTCCTTGTAGCGGTGCCGAGCCTCGGTGGCCAGGTCCTCGGCCCGGGGTGCCCGGGGCTCCAGGTGGCCCTGATCGATGACCCTGAGGGTGATCTTCAGCAGGGGGTGGGTGAAGGAGTGCTCCTGGGCCATGCAGTAATACGCCCCAGCGTCCCGCTGGTGCAGCGTCCGGATCAGCAGCCCCAGGTCCGTCCGGATGACCCGCTCATCCGGCTTCACCTGGGGGGGGTGGGTGGGATGGGAGGGTAAGGGTCAATCGGACATGTTCACACGCACCCCAAGATACACCTGCATTTTCTTAACAGTGCCCTAGTAAAATTCAGCACTTCAAAGCCACCAGTTTCACACACAAATGGCACATTACACAGCAGTACTATAACACCTGCTTTCAGTTGGGGATGGGTGGGCAACTTGAACCTGGAGTTTTACAGTTCTCGTCTGCATTCTGTTTCCAGAAAACCTATAATTATTTAATTGTACCAGTCATTATAGTTAATTAGGCCAAATAAGCATGTGTTCAGGGCCTGGGGATTAGGTGAAAACCACCTACTCAACCCCAAAAACAACACAACCCACCATTTGTCAAGAATTTAATAACATTGATCACACTGCACCCTATTGAATGTTCATAAAAGCAGATGTATGCACAACTTTAGTTCTGCAGGCTAATGACTGCAAACAAAGTTTGATAACAGAAGTAAAGGCTGTGGAAAATCTGAAAGGTCACCTGCATTAAGATGACCAGGGGCAGGCGGGGGCGTGGGATATGAGGAGGAAGTGATGTCGTCAGGAAAAGGTCAGCCTCTTACACAATGCTCTAATGGGTTTTTTTTATGTGGTCTCTGCTTTCCTGATTCATCACGTGTCACGGTGCTGTCAGGGGCTAAAACTATACAGCTGCACCCGACTGAGGGGGCTCTAAGCACTCTGCAGTCAAAGGTGATTACGCTAAGGTGAAACAGATTATGGGATGGAAAGCACAGAGGGGGGGGGGGGGCATCTCTGCACATCCTTAGACAACAGATAAATGAGAAACCCTTATGAGGTGCTGAAACGACCTAACCTGATGGAACAGCCAGCCGCGAACAAATGATGTTCCAGTGCATATGTCGCCAGAGCCTGTGACCTTCTGCTAGCACCGGTGTTGTGAAACATTTACATGAAGAATACCGACATGCATTTTTAAAATCTCTAGGAGTGTGTCTCTAGGAGGTAAAATCCAAAGGGCTAAGCTCTCAACTGAGAGCACAACTGTTTTGCTTCACAATTTTCATTTTCCACAAGATTGAAGCACTAAATTAATTCAGTGTACTCTGCCACTCATCACATAATATTTGTAAGAGCTCCCATTCATCCAGTTCTTTTTCTTCCTTACCAGTGTTCCAACACATTACTCCAGAGTTAAAGTGTCATATTCAAACGAACATGGTCTCCCATAAAATCATGCTGTCCTCTCCATAAGGAAAATCAGACCTAGTAAACAATTCACTACCACAGCAAGTCTGGCTCTGAATCTTTGATGTCTACCCCAGGTAGTTGGAATTGGCGAGAATCGCCGGGGAAACAGGAGGCATCTGTGACTAAAGCACAAAGGCTCTGTGCTTAAGCGTGCCCAGATGGAAGGAGAGAAAGGGTTTTTTGCGCTCATGCTAAATCACCATCGCCACAGTCTTTCCGCTGGGGCAGACCTGACACTGCCAGTAGTAAATAATGGTCTGAGAACTAAGGAGAGGGCACAGGTTTTATAGGAAAGCACAAACGCTTTACGCTTCTCTGATTGAGAGGGCATCTGTACACAGAGCTTACCCTGCCCTTTGAATAAATCTTTAACATATTAGAGCTCTGTAAATGTTGTTAAAAAATTCCATGTATTGCTGAGAACTGGCACGGTTATAATTATCCACAATACATTTGTCTAATACATTATATAAGAATGAGGGTGTGGACTTCCTTGGCTGGTCTGGGTCGAACTGACCCGACTGGCCAAAGGAAATGTGGCCATGATGAAGCTCATTAGGATGCAGAGCGTAGCCGTGGGATAAAACACAGCGTCATCCACCTGACCCCCGCGTAACGGATGAGTCCTGAGGAAGGGGATGGCGGCAGGGAGGAGGCAGACCGTCAGCAACCGCGGACGCATGGGATGTTTTTCCGAGTCACCGAGAGGGGATGAGAGAAGTGGGCCGAGCCCTATGGGGGGGGGGTGGTCTATCATCTCTGATTGAGGCAGCAGAACGACCCCCTGACAGACTGGGTTCCGCTGGGTAAGTCCCAGTCTTTTCCCATGAGCCTCCATGTACCGGCAAGAGTCGAGGTGCGGTTGCTTGTGCCAGGACAGGGGGGCGACAGGGCGAGAGACACCCTCTGCTGGGTCGTCCGCTTCCAACCGGCCCCTGTGGCCCCCATCCCACCCATTCCTTCCTGGCTGGGCCACAGCTGCTTTCCTCAGACTGTCAGTGGGGTATGGTGTCAGGCCCAAAGCCAAATGCTAACCCTGGGTTAAAGGCGGTGTTACCGGTTTTCCAGTAACAGTGGACAGTTATATAATCTCAATGTGCCCAGAGCACTTTATACAGAATGCTGATCAGTGGCTGTTTTTGTTTTGTTTCTTCCTTTGGGGAAATCTCAGTCCAGTTTGGTCCTGTCAACAATCACGTACATCAACAGCTTCTTCCTGTGAATATATTTTTATAGATTCATTTTTACGCAGGAAAACACACCAGTGTTCCTGGAGTGGGACACAGGTGTGGGGAGCAGCTGCAGAGGGAGCGCCAGTGTCGCGTTGTGTGCGGAAATGACCGGAAGCCACCTTCACGTGATCAAGCAGCAGGTTAAAATAGAGCAAAAAAACACACAATGCCTGTGTGGCCTGCACGTGCAGAACGTTCACACTGCAAGATGTACGAATACTGAAAGAAGACCAGAAGAACATGAAAATCAGCCATGTCTCTTTAAAGTTTCTCAAAAGTGACCACCGGCAGAAAAAAAATTAAAATCCAGTGACCGACTTTCTGGACATGATTTCCCTGCTGTTTGCTTTCCTCTGACCGTCCACTAAATCAAAGTCCCCGGCCTCAGACGCGCTCGTCCCAACGGTCCGCCATCGAGCTGCTGCTAATTAATTCGGCAATCGATAACCAGGACAACCTTGAGTTCTGTAAAAGGCCCCGGACCCGTGTGTTAAGGAAGCAGTTAAAGAGCCGGGCTATTAATCACCAATGACTGCTGGCTCATGAGCGAGAGGGAGACCGATCCTCCCAGCTACCGCGGCTGGAGAGCCTCATTATGGCAGAGGAAGCATTTCTGTACGAGACAAGCTATTAACAATACTGCCTTTCGCAGCGCCATATCGCAGCCCGAAGACGGATAAGCATACAGGCCTGCGTCGTTGGTGGAAAACGGCAGCTGAGTCAGCAGGGCATCGATCAGGAGAATCAGTAGAGTTCAGCAAGCCGCAGCGACTGACTGCACACACCAGGAAGTTCACAGGCAAACTTTACGGTCATTTATAATTCTCCTTGAAGCCAAAGCCAAAACTTCAGATTGCTTAGAAAATAATTCAAGCATGTGACAGAACTAAAAGGCAAGCGTTCACACTTCATTAAAACAATCTCTGATTTAATGGTTGTAGCTAACTAGTGCTGACTTTTTGCTAAAAAAAGAAAAAGAGTGTTTTTCCAGAACTGTACAGAATGTGTCCACCTCACACAGATAGAGCAATCTATTGTCTTCCAGAAATATGAGAAAAAGAAGTTTCATTGTTTTTGGACAGCTAGAGTGAGATTATGAGTGAGATGTATGTTTGACTTCAGCCACAGTTTGTACAGTACTTCAGTTTAAGAAATCTGCAATTCTTTTTAATTAATTCCATGCAAAGCAAAGTGTGTGTAATTTTACACAGAGCTAAAATATATCTCTTTTTTTTAAATCCCAGGCATTTAATAAAACGCAGTTTTACAAGATTCATCTTGCAGCCAGCTAAATAACCAGGCCTCCATAAAAAATGCAAGAGAGCACAAACTCGCATGCATGCAGTTCATCACAGCGTTTACACTGTATCACATTGCACCTTTCTCATACTTCTTTTTTTTCAGTTCAGATCCAGACGCACACTGCAGCACATGGGGGACGCAGCGGTCGGAGATCTGTTTTTTTTGGTTTTTTTTTTTGGCGGGGGAGGATTGTAATAGGAAAAACAGTCGGGCCTTCTTGAAGTTTCCACACCTGTCTTTAGTGTTTGCGTTCCTCTGGGACTGCCGGGTATTGAGCTGTCAGAGGAGGCGTTGACTAAACCCCCCGTCCCTGTCATCCCGTTTAGGAGACGCGTGTCATCTCGCCCTTCTCCCTCCATCTCCTCCGAGGTCTCCCCCTCTTTCCGGTGCCCGTCACTCCTCGTCTCCATCTGAGACGGAGGGCTCTGAAGCATCCACCGCTTCCAGTGAAATACATTCGGCGCGGAGCAGAAGGAGGTGCCATTGGCAGGGAATTGGTTTATTTGATATTGTTCCCCATCCTCCTCGTGCACTTAGCCAGCCACCCTCTGAATGGTTTGTTTTAACATATTTGTTCTTGGCGCCACCGCTCATTTCTGGGGCAAAAGAAATATGTTCTTCAAGGTACATGACTTTCTGCTCAGTCTGAGAGACACGGCTACACTGAACTCCTGCCCTTGAAAACAACGCATTTACATTAGATGGTAACGTGTTATGGGGCCACACTAAAGAACACTGCAGTGAATGTACTTGCACACACTCTCTGTGGGTACACTTTTCAACACCAGAGAAAGATCACAGACCATTGATGTGGATATGCTATATTGGAGACAGAGGTCATTCTCATGACATGTCAAATGAAAGGCATGGTTTCTAATAAAAAACAGGCAGACATTTCTATTTCTCATTTTTTGCCCCGCCTCCCTTTACCCCTTTTCATCCTCTCTCAAGTAACTGATGTGTAACCAGCAGCCACACAGGGAATTCTGAAGCCCAGACATCTTATTGAATATCATTGATACACTTTTAAACTAAACACAGCATGTTCTTTAATGGGGTGTGTGCCTTCACAGTGTAATCCCGTAAGATTATTTTTGAAGAGGCTGTCTCAAGCAGCTAATCCCTCTGCAATCAAACATTCCATTTCACGTTTACAGCAAAAAGAAAAGTAATTTAGCTTTAGCCGGTAGGATCAATTTTTAGATATATTTTCATTTTCTATTTATTTATTTTTTTCATATATACTTCAGGTCTTTGGAAATCAACAAAGGGCGGCACCTCCCAAGCTTAATTTCCAGCGCACTTCGGTGAGGGCCATGGCCTCAGAAATGGAAATGATACTGGGATGGCTGGGAGCCAAGGCGTTTGAGCACACGAGGCTCCAATTGGCTCTCCTCATTCCCCTGGAAACCATGTAATTGCCAACCCAAACACCCAGGTGATCCCGTTGTGAGTTATGCAGTCGGGTGTGGTGCGGGTGGCGGTTGCAGTAACATGGCGATTTTCCAGGATAAAACGCCGAGCCTCCAAAAGCAACAATTCACTGATTGACCTTACACGTGACCTTACACGTGTCACATGTTAAAAAGCCATGATTCAGCAAGGTACTTCCCCCGCGAACCAGGCGTGACGTCCCAATTAGACACGGAATTACCCACCTAATCCTCCGTGCACAGAAGGGGATGTGCCCAGTTTCGCAGAACCTGCGAGGAAGACATTAGTCACAGTCTCACCCGACCTAAATCTCACCTAAAGTCTTTTTTTTTTTTTTTTTTATAATCTCAGCTCAGCTCAGCTTTATAGCCACTTAATATGGCTATTTAATCAGTTCATTGGTTGTGAATATTATGTTGCCTCTAAAAACACAAGTACTACTTAAAAACACAGCGAAAGGTTGGTGGTGGAGGTACCAGTTACAGTCCCTCGACATCACACTCAAAGGAGTGTCTGATAAATTCTTGGCACGTTCAACTAAACTGTTTCCTCAGGCTTCCTTTTTCCAAATGGCAGTCTTACAGGTAGGCATTCAGTTACTGGAGCATGATTAGTAAAATGAATGCCCGGCTATTGAAATCTGCTATTTCATTGAATGGATTATTGTATGGAAAGTGCTTATTTTCTCAACAAAAAGAAAACAGCTCACAGTAATGCCATTAGGGCTCTGACGGGTGAACGAGCTGGATGGTTGCCTAAAGGTTCAGAGGAGAAGCTTGGTTCATTTGGGGTCCTAGCGCTCAAGGTTTTCCTATCATCACTTTCAGAAAACCTACTGAACCGTGCTCTATTCTGAGAGCGATTGGCCGGCTGGATTTCAGCCCCTTTACCTCAATGCAGGAGATTAATTACGTGTACATGGTAGCTCCTCTTGCTCCACGGTATCGGAGCTCTTACTTATGGGTGAATCCCTCTGACTTTAGGTGAGAGGCCCTGCTATACTGTAGAGCTCCTTTGGTTCCAGGGTGGAGTCTATTTGAGAGCTGCTCTAGATCCAGGCTGCAGGCGCTCTTATGTGCAGATGAACTCCTCTGGCTCAAGAGTGGAGTTACACATAGTACAGTACAGCCCACCCAGATCCATGATTGAGTAGATAAGATTTACAGGACAGTCCAGGGTCGGGTCCTACCTCCTCCCGGTGATCGGATCCAGACCTCTGCAGGAACCAGCGGATCAGGGCCTGCTGGGACTTAGGGACACACTCCAGGAACGTAGAGTTGTGCTCCACTCCAAACATCAGCCTCTCTTCGGCCTGCACCATACTAGTGGCTACAGGGAAAGCATCGACACGGTTCTACATTTACACACAGCTTTGCCCATATATCATCACGCATTTGAATCTACTGCACATGCTGCCAAAGGTAAAGGCAAAAACAGATCATACTCACTCATACAGAAAGAATACCATGCAGATACTGTGACCAAAGGCGATGGAGAGTTTACATTCATCCATACAGTATGACACATTGATCCTTTGGCATTACATGGACTTTCCTAAAATGGTACGTTGTACAGAAACGAAACGATTAAATACACTTACAGTCCTCAACGTCCCAGCACTGGCTGGCAGGATCCCCGTGTTTGATATCCTGTCTCCTGGCCCTCCTGTGAACCCAAACATGAGCCCGACTGGTCAAACTCATCCTTCATTGGGAGACCAGGGTTTCCTTTTGAATGCGTCCAATCACATTGCAGCACGACGGTAAGAGGACGGTGCATCCTGAGTTGCCACAGAGTTAATGAAGCGATGCCCGAGGGCAGGTAAAGCTTGGTCTCCATTGCCATTTTTGCTGCTGATTTAAAGAGATTTTTCTTTTTTACCCTTGATAACCCATGTGCATCAGTCTTACAAATATGACAACTGCGTATGACAGTGATAAATATGCTGGAACTATATCTTCGAGGTACCGGGGCCAGGCGTTTGGGGAAAAAGCTGAAATGTCAGCATTGCCCTTGCTGTTGTCCTGTGGCATTTCTCGACCCCGTGTTTCCTTGCCCTTCTCAAGATCAATTTTCAAAGATCCAGAAACGCAATAACACAAGCCACCCTGGGGAGCGCAGAAAGCTCGTTTCTGCAGAAATAACAAGGCGGTGTCACTCGCTGCCGCGTCGTACATGCGCCGGACCTCCACCAAAACAACACTGACAGCGGACATTAATCATTGAAAAGCCAGGGCCTGTAATCAATTTTCTGGCCTCGAAGATAGTACACAATACCCCGTGGCACAAAAGGAACGCCTCCGCTGCCTAACTTTCTGCCAAGCTAAATCTCATTTTCCGATTCTCGCCGAGAACAAAACCGCGAGGCCTTGGGGACAGAGCCAGGGCCTGGATCAATCTCCAACCCTTCAATTAAAAAAAAAAACTTTGCACCCCCCCCTCCCCTCCATATACCTGAGGTGCACGACTCCCTGTTTCTGAGGGCTCCGAAAATAATGAGCCTCCAAATCCATTTGGCACCAGAACAAAAAAAGCTCCATTTCTTTCTAATGGGCATCAGCTGACAAGCAGACTCTGGGAGTTACCATCCCACACCTCCACACTTGGCTTTGAAGGGGGGATGGGTTGATAAGAGCGAGGAGACAGGGCGGAGGTGGAGGGGGGTCCGGGCGTACCTCTTGGAGGCCGGGACGTATCTGGAGCAGGACTGGCCGTCCCAGGCGCAGTAGGGGTCCCGGGCCAGGCAGCACTCCGCGCACGCCTTCCCGTGGATGTGGCAGCGGTGCAGGGACACCTGGGCCAGCCCGTCTCTGGAGCCGATGTACAGCTGTTGCTGTGGGGGGAGAAGGGCAGGCACGCTCTAATGCACACGCTCAGTGAAAGCCCAACGGCAGGCTGATCAGAAGTGAAGCTGGAGTCCAATCAGTGGATGACTGACACTACGGTGCCCATCCCAGCCGATTTCCATTTCAGGAGCACAATCCATTTGGGCCACAATTTTTGCGAGGCTTTGCTCCGCCACACAGGCGTGACGCGGGACGGCCCTCGGGGGCTTAACCTGGCGTGTTGCTCGGCAGTGGGAAAGGCCGATCCTGGGAAACGCGCCAATCCTAACTGTGAACCCCAGAAGAGCACCCTCATCATTCTAAATTCCTGTCAGGAAAACATCTTAACCCTCTTTTCGGCAATTAAATTGTGGAGACTTGCTAACCGCTGAGACGCGAAACTGGAGTTAGAAAGCGAACCCAGGGCCTGCTGTACTCCCGTGCGGAGTAAACAAGGTGCATCTTTTGCAGCCAGGGTGAATCATAGAGTCAAATCCGTTACTCCTGCCCTCCTGAACTTAGGCTGAACTCTTATTAGATAATAAAGTCCCCACAGAGTGCGTGGGGCAGGGGCCGGCCGGGCTATCTGTTTGCTGTTAAAGCACACATCCTGGTAATTAGCGATAGGTCTGAGAGACGGCCTTCAAAGACTCCCAGCTGCAGGGTTTCTGGCCCATGCTGTTGGGAGGCGACACAGAGGAAGTCGGGCCACGGCTGTGTTCTTTACCCACTAAACCTTAACCTGAAAATATTATTTCAAAAAATATTTCTGTAGTTTTATTACTATTTTGCCCTTGTTTCACAGACCCTCCTGTTGAGAATGTCATACGAAGTTTACTATGCATACCACTGAACTATACAGCTGGATTTGCGTTAGTTTCTTCAAGGTTACAAAGTTCCACTTGGGAATTCTGTAACAATCCTTGTTCCCCTCTGTGTATTTACCAAACAATTTTGTGGAAGACATCTCGGCAGAGCACATTAAATTCTATGAATTCAGATAGTATAGTGCAAACTGATGGTCATACATATGCATGTCCTTACCTGTTTTGAGGAAATGTCCATGTTCACGATCGGTGCAGGGATCTGCAGTGAAGAGACATTTAAAAACAAGTTCATATTGCAGAGTCTTTACCCCTTAACCGAAACAACACTAAAAATCACTTTTGCTTTTATGACAAATAAAATTTAGTCATAAAGCCACATGAGCTGTGTGGATGGGAGAATCAATGTTGCATTGTGCTCTAGTAATTGTTGTTTATTCAAGCTCAGTGGAGCCAAAATGGAGGCACTGATAAGGAAGGAGGGGCGTTGATACAAAGGCAACCTGCTGACAGGAGGATGAGAAGTCATTTTAAAGACGTCTGTCTCCCAGTGGAGGCTCAACACAAACACAAGACTGTGTGACTTGATTGGCTTTGCTCCACCTACCCGAAGGGAGCCGTCCTGGAAGCGTTTGTTCTGTATTTAGATATGGTATTAATACTTCATAAGACCACATGATGTGTCTGTAAGCACGAGCGCGACTCTGGCTTTGTTTAGTGGCTAGATGTCGTGAAACGTGCCTCCCCGAGATTCTCTAAGCGTTCCGCCAAAAACAACATTGTTTTTGCTATACCCCTGTCAGGACCTGGATAAATACTTCTGATTATGAATAGGCCCTGTCTAGACAGTGTTTCCTTGAGCAGAGTTTAAAGGTCAGGTATTGTATCTCGTATCGTAGGACTATGTAAGCACACTCGAAGATGTTTTCTTTTCTTCTCCGCCCTTTGCCACATCTGGCGAGACGAGCCGCAGCGCTTTATTCATTCCACCTCTCACCTGGAACACCTGCAGCTCCTCCAGCACCACCTCTTCCGTCGCCCAGTTCTCCTGAGTGATGCTCACCACCTTCAGAACCGTCCCCACATCTGGCAGGGAATACAACACAGCTCCGTTCAGGCACGCTAACCCTGTCTGAACTTATCGTCCCTCCACTCAATACTGAACCCACAACAATTACTCAGGGCCAATGGCCCTCCAATGAGTGATAAAATGAGGAAAAACACTTGGTTGGCAGTACAAGGCATCTATAATCCTGGTTTACGAAGACTCTTGGTGAGAGGCAATCTGTCAATATTTATGTGTTGCATTTTTGTTTGTCACTTATTATGACTTATTATAGTTCTGTATTTCAGATATCTGAAAACAATACACAATCCAAAATGGGAATGGTCTGATTGTCATCTCTGCTGTTGTGTCACAATGAAACTATGTTAACATTTCAGTCTGATCTACCAGCCTTTCCATTGAATAAGGTGATAGAATTACTGTAAAAGAGGAAGTTAGACAAATACATGATGAGTCACTATGTTTTACTACTTTTTTCCGATAAAAAAACAGTTTTAATATCAGATTTCTGGCTAAACAATTTAAATAGTTTTAAAAGTGTTTTGCAGTGTGCTATAAATGTCACTCACTCCAGGAAATGCCACAAACAACAAAAGTATATTGTAAAAATGGTCAGGTAATTGTGATTTGACTAAGAGACAATGCAACCAGATACACACGATAGTGAAGTAAGAAATATGAATTGCATCTCTTTTCCAACAACGTCCAAATCAGAAACAAGTCCTAACAAGTCTTTCCAAAAATAAATACTTAAGGGACTGGCTCCATCTGCTGGTGAACTTAACTAACTACACAGACACATTACTGTCCAAGAAAATATGCTGCAAAAAGCTTTCTGGGTGCCCTTTCAGACAGCTTTGTGCCCATACCTAATATAAGAGCACGTCCACCAAAGCTTCATTTGGGTCCGTTTCAAAAAATCATTCAGTACTGCAGACTGCAGACACCCTTCAGTTTTTCTTCCACTGTAGCAGATGCACTATGGTAAATTGCATCTGTATCTTTTGCTGTTAGTGTGTACATTTTAAGCATACACCACATATAAAGACATAGATACTACTGCCATAACTGCTCAGTATGGACAATATACCCACTGACAGGATAATTTATCAAATTCTGCGTGTCTACACTGCTGGGGGAATTGAACCCGTAGACCACAGAACTGCATTCAACTGGAACAGCTAATCTGTGTTACACAGATTTGGATAGCTGTTCCAGTTGTAACATTTTTGAGGTTTTAAACTCCAGCTAAACATTCCGTTGTCCCCATATTTTGATGGCTGTGTTGTAATCAAGCCAATATATAAACAATGCCAAACAAAAAGTACTGACAAGGTAAAAATCTGTTTTATACAGTGCATCAAATAAATCCATTCTGACCTTGGAAATGACATATTTAAAAGATATATCAGCAGAAAAAGCCTTTTCTATTTTTTCCAAATAATATCATACCTGTCCCTAGAAACATGACAGCGTATTGTCCATCCTCAGCCACAACACGGTCCACAGCTATCTGAGTCAGCCTGTAGTCCACATTGACCCGGGTGAACACGGGTGCGCCAGTGACTGGGTACACAGCGTTGTACATTAGCGGGTGGCTCTTAATGAAGCTGATCACTTCATCTGGAAAATCTTTGGTTGTCTTGAACCGTGGGTCATAAGTTTTGCTTGGACACTGCAATAAAAAAATAAAAGAATAAAGTGTTTATTAAGCTCAAGATGACATCATCAGAAGTGGGAAGGCCTCACTGTAAGCTTCAACGTGCTCTCTGAATAACTTAATTGGTGTTCTACTGACTGCTGTCTGCAGCAAAATTTACAATGGGGTTATAATTCCTGTACTATTTGAAGGATACAATTGTTAGGAAATTTGGAAATGACAATGTCTCCCTCTAGTGGTGAATGAATAAAAGCAAAATGACAGTAAATACTGCATAGGCTTCAATTCAGAGTACAGAATTCCATAAAGTGCATTGTCATATCAAATAGTAGAATTTCTGTTTTATGAGCTGCAGTACATTTGTGCAACTAATTTTAAAATAGCTCACTAGGATACACCGCAAACACCAATCAATATTTCAATATGCATTCATCAACTGCTTCAATTGTTCATTCGTTACATAAATAGGCACTGGCCATTTACGGTATATTACCATCAAAAATAAATATGATTAAATCATTTTTAATTTACTGCACAATATCAATTTAATTAGTCGTTTAGCTGTCATCTTCCTTGTATCCCAGTATTCAAAATTATCAGCTGAGAGTAAAGACCTGTTGATCATTGCACACCATATGCACTTTCTAAAAGAGATATGCTCTGTTTAGGAAAATCAGAACACATAATCAGTTGAAACATACAAAGCAATCCAACTTACCAGTTACAGGAGGGTTAACTGTCTTTACTGGGGATAAATAGCTGCGGGAATTAAAAATTGGATTGGGTCTCCAATTTTCTTTTTCTTTTTTAATCATATTTTCATGAACACAATTTTCTGGACATGAACTTTGCTAATGTAGAAGGAAAGTGTACCTGGGTAATACTGTTTGCGGGAACTGATCTACTGCTTACTATGCGCGGAACAGACAGATCAAAGGGAGGCCGAAAGCGCAATCAGATTCATTAGACAGTGAATAATATCACTGTTCAAATAAACGAGGCCAAGCCTTGGGCTATTTTGTTAGCAGGGCGAACCATCTCCCTTTGTAGCGCACTGGTAAATAAAGAATCCTTCACTACCGCCACGACAAGGACCCGTCCTGACAGGATCATTAATATGCTGCTAACACTTGTTTTCATTTCTGAAATGGTTACTTTAGATGACCCTTAGCTAAGACCCCCAGGGAGTCAGCAAAGAAAGATATGTTTTACTGCAGTACCTATATATAAACTATTCAACAGGGTCTATGAGGGCACTGGACCATCTCCTTTCCACTTCAGAGTACAAAACAATCTTTTTGAGAAGCACAAATATGCTGCATGTCTGCATGAAAGCTTTAATGGATGCCACCCTTAAATCTGGCCAGTACATTTACCCTTTGCCCTCTGGCCAACGCCTTGCGTTAGCTGAGCAGTTGCATCTGTAAACACTGGGACTGAAAATAGATTCACCACAGAGTTAACTTAATTTGAGGGTGATAGTCCTACGGAACAACAGGAATCCAATAATGTTGCATGGATTAAGACTCGTTCTGCATCTCAAGAATATCAACAGACAAAATTATAGAACTAATTTTTTTTTTTCCTGCAAGGTTGTTCTTTCAGTTGTCTCTCCTCTATAGTTTTGCAACCAGGGATTTTCTGTTCCCAGTTGTCATGTGAAGGGGAAAGTCACTTACAGTCCCAGGCCTCGGGTACGGTATCCTCCCCTCGTACTCCACCCAGCGATGGTCGGGTCCCTCTTTGTGTGCGTACGGCCCATTGAATACGGCTCGGATGTCAGCCATGTTGTACACACACACTGCTGAGCCCTTGAATACAGAGCTAGGAAACCACCGCTGATTTAGTCACATTTCACCTTTCTCACTAGCAGGCAATAGACATTTAGAGAACAAACCATTACCCTATCACAATGCAATTAGAAACCACATAATATTTTCAGGACCTTTTTATACAATTAAAATTCCATTGCTATGCAAAACATGCTTTACTGCCAATGTTTTGACTGATTTCTAAATTAATTCTTCAACAGAGGACGGTGTTAATTAACAGCCAATTATAAAATTATCAGCATGATACTGTTTAGACAACTGCATGAAATGTGTGGTCTTAATATCTCTGAAAAGCCTTGTAAATTCATATGAATTAATGTGAATTTAACATAATTTCTTTACTTAGAAAGTTAATATGGTTAATATTACTTCCAAACCAGTGTGAAATACTAAGAACGAAAATGGAAATGTACTCCCTGATTTATATATGCATGTCGGCTGGTTCAAATAATTATGTCATATTATATCTTATTCAGAAATGTAAGAAAGCACTATTTATGAGCTACTTCATAACAGTTTAAGCGAGCACTTAAAGATGCGTGAGTCAGCTGTGGGATATACACATGCCCAATCACAGGGCAAAGCCACCAATGAACATTTACATTTTGGGATTATTTACATTAGGATGCACTGCCTTGTGGGGGCTGTATGGGCAGAGAGCATGTAACTTCTCTTCCTTTGGAGCAGGAAGCAGACAGTGGATGTACCTTGTGGTGCTGAAGACTCCATAGACAGTGGGGTTTCTCTCATCTCTAGTAGGGAGCAGAAAGATGTCCTCTACAAACAGAATGAAAAAAAAATGGAAGCTGAGGCCTTCACTTCCTGTCTTTCTGCTCGCAACACACAGAGCCCTGTCGGCCGAGACTTACGCAGCTCGTCAAAGTGGGTGTCTACTCCGTCCGGCCCTGGTATAGAGCAAACCAGCCTGGCCTTGAGGAACGTAGTCCATTTGTTGATCAGACTCCTTAGTCCTCCCATATCGTTCTGAAAAACAAACGTTGCTATAAAAGATCTTTACATTACAGGCTTTTCCCTCGATTAGCACACACAAGACACACTTGAGCATGTGGTTCATTTAGCTGAATGGTGTTCTGGAGGAATTTCTGAGCTAGCTCTAATTAGTTCTCCAGGCAGTTAGGAGGAGCCAACAATGAATTATACAAATAAAGAACAGGAGAGAGGTGGGGGTTTTTGAAGTAAAAACAACCATAGCAATTAATTATTCAGTCAGATTTGCATATCATTATGCTCTGAGGTTCCTCCTCACAAAGCAACATCTCCTTCCTATACAACATCCGCAGAATCCGCCCCTTTCTCACCACCTACTCAACCCAGCTCCTGGTCCAAGCAATGGTTCTATCCCGCCTGGACTACTGCAACTCTCTTCTGGCTGGACTACCGGCATCTGCCACCAGACCCCTGCAGCTCATTCAGAATGCTGCGGCTCGTCTGGTCTTCAACCTCCCCAGACACTCCCACGTAACTCCCCTGCTCACTACCCTCCACTGGCTGCCTGTTATAGCTCGCATCAAATTCAAAACATTGGTTCTAGCATACCAGGCAGTCAAGGGATCAGCCCCAGCATACCTTCAAAAGATATTCAAACCCTACATGCCAGCCAGATCCCTCCGTTCTGCTACCTCAGGACGCCTAGCACCTCCCCCTCTTCGCACCTGCACTTCCAGAACACGTCTCCTCTCTGTTCTGGCCCCACGATGGTGGAATGACCTCCCTGTGGAGGTCAGAACAGCTGAGACTGTGACCCATTTCAAACGACGACTGAAGACCCACCTCTTCAGGCTGCACCTCTCCCCATCCCTTCCCCCCCTGTAAATGACTAAACTTAGGGTTGTAACTAGGCAGCTGTTTAATAGGTGACTTAGTTGATGCGCCAGTCTTAACGACTACTTGTATTTTTATTTATTTTTATTTTTCCATAGATTGCGTTGTTGCCGTTCTCGTTGTTAGTGTTAATCAGTTTAACCACCAGGGTCCAGGTTGAACTATGCGGTTGTTCCCTGTACTTGGACCGGTACTTCTCTCTAGGGGTTTCGTCATACTTGTTCCTGGTTATGGTTATACACTTTGTTGTAAGTCGCTCTGGATAAGAGCGTCTGCCAAATGCCTGTAATGTAATGTAATGTAATGTAATCTCCTAAGAGCATCAAGGGGAGACCCTTCAGTGGATTTTCCTGTCATGCTTTTGAATGACCTGAACAAATGATTCTATAGACCACTGCGTGACCGCTAACCTAAAGGTAAAAGCCAAGCTCTCAGTAAAGCTACAAAAATGCTCTCCGTACAACACACAAAGACCCTTAAGGCTTAATAACACTGTATTCTCAAAGCTTTAATCTTCAAAGATGGCCTAACTCGTGTTATTCCAATTATCCTGAAAAGAATCCCGCTCTAAGGAGTATTACAGCTTGCTCCTAAAGCAATAAAAGCCTGTGTGCTTTTACACAAGAATTTTTGCAATACAGCCTGGAATTTTTATTGGGTGGCTAGCTTGTCTTCAGAGCCGACAGAAGAAGATCGGTTCACAGGGTGAACTGTGTGTCACTAAAAGTAATTTCACTACCATCCAAAATGAACACAATGATTAATACGGAACGAAAATGTGTTTGTAATAGATTTTTTTGTATTTTTATGTAGTATTTACCAGTCTGGGGTGTAAAAGTGTATTGAAATTCTAGTCTAGATCCATAAGCAATAGGCATGCAAAATATATTTAAACATGCGTACAAGTCAAACGTGTACAACTAGACTACTACAACACGTGGATAAAACCCTTTTTCTGTAGTGAAGCCAGAATTGCCAGAGATCTAAAATGGGGATGAAATGCAGATGAATTTAACCTAATGCAAGATCACTTGGCTATTTTTAAATGGATTTCCAACATTGTTTTCCCAAACATGACTTAAATGAGCTGTGACGTACCACTGCCACATGGTTCCATACTTGTTGCTGGAATTGCAAACTAAACCAGCATCAAGTAGAAAACAGGCCCCATGATTTACTGTTTCAGAGTGTTATGCCTGATGTCTGGAGCCTCTCTTGTGTCAAAATTAATTGATGAGATGATGACAATAAAGACAAAAACACATCCCCACCACTTCCCTATCTAATTGCAATACCAGATGTTCAATATCCTAGCTAGTCCGCATAAACCATGGAATCAATGACTCCTGCAACTTCAAACAATGATATGACAGGCAAACGAATACAGAGGATATTTCTACCTCATTAATAACCCCCCAAAAAAGCCAATGCATATTTGAGGGTTTAAGAAAGAAACCTAGGAAAAATGTTTGATTGACTGTGTCAAGCACACATTCCATGTTTAGTGGCTTCCTGACAAACATAAACTTGGTGGTTGAACTTCAATAGTCTCCTGGTTCTCTTTTCCATAGAAGCTTTGCCTTTCCTAAGCATCGTTTAATACAAACCAGGAAAACTATACAACAGACTTGCATAAGTTTTAAGAGCTGCTGCTTTCTTCTGGACCTCTGCGACTAGCAGTTTAGGGGGAGTTTAGCGGTGATTTAATCCCCCCTGACAGGAGTGGTTCGACCCTCTTTCAGCAGATTACAAAAAGAAGAATGTACCAGGAAGCTCCCTTCCCGAGGGGGGTTTAAACACCTCTTACGCAAGGAGCTGTGCTCAAGACCTAGATCAATCAAATCAAAGCTGGTAATTCCACCCCTTCCTGTGCAGGAGAGGGAGCATCCACGCGCGGGCATGAGGTCCGTCCAGCCCCCCCTCCCGAGACTCACTCTGCAGACACGGGCCACGCGGGACAGGACACTTTTATCGCCGGAGCCCCCGTCCCGGGACGCCTCTCGGAAGAAGAAGTAAATCTTGTCGTCGTCGGGGTTGTAGGTGTCAGGGATGGGATGGGCCGCTATAAACTTGGCTTCTGTTGACAATTTATGGTGTTTATTTTCATCGCAATTCATAGCGTGAGTCAGATTTCACACAGCTTTTTTTTTTTTTTTACTTCACGTACAGACAGCTGAAAAGTCCACAAAAGAGGTGACGTTCACAGGTGTGTAAATTGATCTACAGTCCAAATGTACATTTACAGTCAAGTTCCAGGGCTGTCCCTACTTCAGCGTGTCATCTTGCCTTCTACTCCTTTAATGTCATTGCTAAGACTACTCTGCACAATAAAATGAAATTATGTCTCTGACAACCTCCATTTAATGCGCGCATTACTTCGCAACTAAATTTAATGGAGGAATTATTCCCATTCATTCGTTCAGACAGGGGAAATAAAAACGTGTGTGTGTGTGTGTGCATGTTACATTAACATTATGAACATTATATCTTAATCTGTGCAGCTCTGTTGGTCACTGGGGAGAGTTTACACTGAGGTAATGTGCGTCTGTTCTCGAACATAGAGGGGCTTTTGTTAGTACTGTACTAGGGGTGTTTCCAACAAAAATCTAGGAGGAAGAAAGGGTTTGAGTGGAAGGCAGGAAAGAAGGATCACAGCAGTCCTCCCTGAATGCCAGCGAGGTGTGTCAACATCTGGAACCCCATGAAACCGGCTGAACGTTTCAGTGTATCATTAACCCAGACCAAAGGCCTCTCCCAGCCCTGCCTAAACAGACAATGTGCAGCAGTGCAGGGGGGCATGGCAGTGGGGCTGCAGAGTCACATCCACTGGAAACACAATAGCACTGGGTGTGTGTGGACCTTCGTCATCCTGTGTAAACCCGATAGAAACACCACAAATGAATGTGGTGTACTCTTCACAGGGAACATAAGCACAGGAGCCCTTCAATGTAGATTAGCTCAGTGATGCTCAACTCCATTCTTAAGGGAGCTGCAGTGTCTACTACTTCGCTTGTGCATTAATTGTGCATTAAAGCCTCAATCTAAGTTATAATATATATACTGTGTATGGGACCTCAATCTAAGTTATAATATGTATATAATGTGTATGGGAAGTACGTTAGTTCATTTGAAGGTTGTGTTGGATAGGGAGTACAATCACCCAATCACCCACCCAAACACCCAATTATCATCACTATACTGTGACAATACAAGGCCTTCCATTCATGTAAATATTCACTCAGATCTGGATGTTAAATGGAAAGTTCCTTTAAAGGGTAGGAACTCAATGAATGAAAAAAAGGAGCGATAGGGACCCCAAACCTGTCTGATCTCTCTCTGATATGAGCAAAAGTGTCATGGGAACCATGCCAGGAATACTTATCAGCAGTGTATTAGCACATTGACCAAATATGGTCTGATCTTAGGACAGATTCTTCTAACACTAGAGAGCACATTCTCCAACTATGGAAGTGAAAGTGACTGAACATGACTAGCGTGTCAGATTGCATTCGTTCCGATTGGAGCTGAGCATAATGTGATTAGGATTTAGCTTTACCGTTGATCCAATAATGCTCCGATATGTCCGTCCTGATGTAATGCTGATCGTGAGGAGGGCCGAGGGAGCGGGAGAACGTCGTGTCCCTTCCAAGGAAGTCGGACGCCGTTCCAGCATACAGATACTGATCTGTAAGCAAAAAAGAGCTCAGGCTGATCAAAACCGATCAGTCAGTTAGCCAAGGCACAACGGCATGATGGGAAAACCTTTCAAGACCAATGAAAACTCAAGCTCAACAGCGCTCAAGGTTGGATCACGATAAAAAAAATCTTGATTCGTTCCCCGTAGACAGTGTAGCTTTCTTAAAGTTTATAAGTTCATTATCCGTTCAATATGAAATGAGTAAGAGGCACACCAGCAGAGCTGTCCCAGTGGAGAACGCATTCAGAAACAGTAGGGAGTGCATTGTTGCATCAAGTTTTGAGTTCTCATATATTCGCTTCTGAATTCAAACAAAGTGCTCTGTCTACTGCTATAGGGGAAGAAAAACTAAACACAGGGAACTGTGGTGGCTTCTCAGCATGAGTCATGTGTACATTAACCATTAGTCTTTCCATTCTGGTTTACAGCCATATACAACAGACACATGTTTATATTGGCAGAATAAAAACGGCTCTCTACTTGAGACCACATCCTTTATAAGAGGTTTGCTTGGTCGCTTCTCTTCAGGTCCTCATATTGGTACCAGAATAGAAAGAAAATGTATTCAGATTGCTACTGACAAGCTGCAGAGCGAGCACCTATTGGTGAGCTGCTCAGACACTTGGCCCTATAAACACTGCAAGACGGAGAGACCTGCACATCCAGCACCTTAAAAATCCACAACTTTACAGCATCACAAAGGACACTATGCACTCTGTGCTCTTTTCTGAAGTGGCTAAGTGGTTCAGGGTGATGTTTAAACAGTGGGCCACAGGAGCTCCAGTTTAGGAACTTCATGTGCAACTATGCGAGGACAGCATTTGAATGTGAAGTATAGTCACGCCTCTCAAAGTCTATACAGTAACCACTGAATAACCCAGAAAGCAAGGCAAGAGGGCTAACACACCTCCCATGGAAGTGAACTTGCGAAACACAGGTAAAAGAATTACAATGACCACTTAATAATTTTGATTGCTTAAATAAGAAATCAGATAATGACTCTTTCAGATATAAGTTGCCACCTTACCCATTGTTTAAATTCAGTCCAGTACACCATATATTTGCATGTATATCGAAAGGTGAAGGACAAAAAAAGAAAAGGGGCAACAAAAAAGTCTGCACACTACTGCAATACTCCCATGATAAATGTATTTACACATGTGTGGGCGCAAATAAGGTTATCATGGGGGCACTACAGCAGCCTGCAGACTGTTCCTTTTGTACATTTATGTTTAGCTCCACAGTTCAATACTGAATTTTCACCAAGGCTTTCAACGAGAGAACCAACAGGAGTGCAGCTCTCTGTGTCAGTGTAGGCCGAAGCCTGGCGCCAGGCCTGCAAGTGTACAAAGCCTTAAGTCCGTAGAGCCATGAAGAAGCTCTGTCTCTGCTCTGCCCTCCAAGCATAGGTGAGAACGGGCCAGCAGAGGTCATAAATCACATCTCTCATCAGAGACGGGAGCCTGCGCGTCGTCCCATCCTCTTAATCACCCAGTCTTTGACCGCCGCCCCTTCAAAGCGAGGTCCGCGTCATCGCCGACCGCGAGCGGGCCCGAGATTCATGGCCCTTTAATGGCGCTCAGATCATAAATTCTTTCATACGCAGGTCAGAGAAAAATCTCTCGGCATGAATAAATAACGGCGAGGCGGACAGATGAGGGGAGATTAGGAGGATTATTTTTTCCCCCTGTTTAACGCGGAGGCCATATATTCTCTTAATCTGCCCTCCCCGAGCGCGTTTCAGAGCATAAATGAGTTTGAACCTCAAAGGGCCGCGGGCGGCCCACCGGCCTCTCCGATCTCTTCATCTCCGCTGGCCTGTCTAAAGGTCAGCGGCTCCGGCTCTATGATTAGCCTATTGCTATTTGTTTTCAATAAAATATGAATATATATTTGCGGGAATGTGGCTTTTTGGTTCAGAGACGCTCAGCTGAGACAGACAGCGTCCGCGCGAAGGTGGGAGGAAGGACGTCGATCGGAACGGGAGGGATAAGGTCAGGCTAGCGTCCGAGGGGCAGAACGGCAGTGGAAGGGTTTTTCTCACCTGTTAGGACCGAGGCAAAGGGCTGCCAGGGGTCAAAGGGGCACTTCAGTCTCCCAGGCTCAATGCTGTGCAGATGGAGCTGGAATGTGGCATCCTGTGATGGGAGACAAAGTTTATTCAATATGGTGTCAAAAACATGTCATGTCTGATACATCAGATAACACCCATCTTTCAAAACGTATTGTTTTAATAATATACTAAAGCATTTCGCCATGGAATATTGACAGGATTCCATAGGAAAATGAAATTAAATGAAAGCAATAATTTATTACAGTACATCCTCAAACCTATCACTGGAGAATCAGATCTATACTGAGGCCATAGCATTGCAACAAACTCAATAGGCCAGAACTAGTTATGTGAATCTAACTTGAAATTTTAACTTCCAAAATCATCGCCTTGCTCGCTGTAAAAAATAGACAAACCAAACCACATGAAAAACACATTTTGTAATTGTATGGCGGTGCAGTAAACATGTGGGCCAGACTGCCAACTTTGAAGCTGTCCATCATTTCTGCAGTGCCCCTACCTCTCCACGTCCGCCAGTCTCCACAAAACCACACATCGGGAGGAAGGCCCCAGTCCCGCACGCATACACATGAGTCCGGTTGTAGCTGTGGAGCACCCGGATGAAATTGGCACACTCCGTCTATAGGGGGAAAGAATGAATGACTGGCTGACTTAAAAATGAAAGTCACTACATGGAGCGTATTAGCATTTTTGAAAGTAGAAAGAATACAATTAAAATCAACACGCTTGAGATTAATTAGCCAACTGAGCCAACAAGTCATGCAGTTGAGTCAAAGTCAAAGTCACTTAATTTTTAATTTGTGAAAAGCAAACTTCTGTAAGACGTCAGTTGAAATTTGCTAATGAAAAATATTCCTAGCTGAATATAAAGAAAAAATCAGACTTACATGAGGATTTTTCCCAGCGAAAATACACGTTTCCACTCTCTCTCTTGATGCAGGCCAGCTGATCTGCAAAAAAATATGCATAAATACAGCATTAGAATAAATTTTGCATAAGCACAGCCGGTCTGTGGCCAAAATCCCATTTCCCTTATCTAAAGTGGGGAATCATCTTCACATGCATTTATCTAAGTATTAATGAAAACTGCCTGCAGTAATCTTCAGCCAAACAATGCAGTCTTTGAATGCTGTCAACGACTCTGCTATATTGCATTCCATGACCACCATTTTCCATTCACCGTTTTTGAGCCCCACCCATTTCCCCCTATATGTCTGAAACATAATGAAAGCAACGGGCTGCCATGTGAACAAAAGGAACTCTGGAGATCTGAAGATCACATTACGTGCACAACTTACATTTCGAAAGCACAATTATCAGTATAACGGGCATGTATTTCCAGAGAGCAGGCCTACAGTACCGTGTGGAGGGCAAGCCATCCCTCCTGCCCTGCGTGTGCACACATGTGTTATAAAAAGCTTAACTGATTAACATGCAATCCTCTGACCTTTACTGGGGGAACGCGTCACCGTACATAACACCGGCCTGTGGAATCCATGCAAAACACCTTATAATTACATACGGACACAGGTTCTCGTGAAAGGACTTAAACTGAGGCGCTTTGAAGCAGTGTGGAGTCAAAATGTGAGTCCAGCTCCGACTGTAAAAGGCTAACACGCACCACCCCCACCACCCCCCGCCCCCTGATCCCTTCGAAGTGAAGTACAGCTCTCCGCTAGAGGCCCAGAATGGTCGTACTATACTGGGGCATGGAACATTGTGCACGATTAGGTCGGAGATGACTGCTTGCTTAGGGTGAGCGAAGCTGAAGAGATCTGTACACATCTGTCCCTGTGTGAGATATGACATTCCTGTTCTGCACCTTCTTTAATATTACAGGCCAAATTATATTGGTATTGGATATTAATTCATGTTATGTTAAATGAACGTATGTGTGTGTGTCTGCATGTGTGTGAGTGTTTGTGTGTGTGTGTGTGTGTGTGTGTGTGTGTTACTATCAGAGTTCAGGATTAGGGCCCATTTTGTGAGTCCGGATGGCATAGTCATTTGGGGAGCCTATGAGTTTATCCACAAGGCTAGCAAGGCAATCCTACTTCATTAACATGTATCAGAGTGTGCTTTTTTAAACTCAGTAAAAATAAATGTTGAGTCAATATGGAGGCATTTCACCTGCAGATGATCTAGTCAGACTCAGCTGAACTATCTATTACTGCTGTAGATAAGTACTCCAAGACTACAGCACAACAAAACATGACATGACAGTACAAAAACAATGAATTTAAATTATAAAGCACACATTTTTAAAGAGAACTGTCAGTCTGTGGTCCCTCTATACATTAGGCTGTAGTGTGGGAACATGGAGAAGCCGTGTGTTTATCATAGTTTATTGGATTAAAATAAGGATCAGGGCCTCAGTACCTCCCTGTCCATAATCTCTGGTGAGATGAGATATTGTGTGTGGGTATGTGTGTGTGTGCATGTGTACATGCGTGTGTGTGCATGTGTGCAGGTGCATGTGTGTGTGTGTGTGTGGTGGTGACGTGTTTTTGAATATTCCGTATTACTTTAAGGGTACTTCATCACATTAAGTCCTTTCACATCAAAAAATTAAGAGTGTTGTTTTATTCAACTCATATCCTTAATTCTCTTGAGAAATGCAAGAGGGGTTTAAAGCACTGCATTAATTATTATAAAACATACAGTTACCTCTCTGTTAGAATTAAAATGTTTCCAAAGCATGCTGTGACTTTGCAGCTAAGGTAAACTACAGTAATGCATTATGGGCTGTCCATCATTTAGTATGGTCCAACACTTAAATCTGTCCATGAAGGTCATTTACCAGCAATGCAATCCCTACTGTAACATTGCATAGGAACACTTCTGTCACCAGCGGAATTTCTCCACCTGTGTTAGTTCATTCATAGTACCTCTCACAACCTGGAAGGCTTATTCACAAACATGAAAAAAATTAAACCAGTCCTCAAGAGAAACATCATTCATGACCTTTTCTTTATGGCTAGCCTCATAGCACAAAGAAAGCCATTTAACCTGACATCGATCATAAAACCCATGGTCAAATAGTATATGTGTTTTTGCCACTAAATTGGATTTATGCGAGCACAACATCATCAAAATGTTACAAGCTTGTTTCCCCAAACACAATTAAGGCACAATACAGTATCGATAGGAAAACCTAACAAATATTGAAATGAAAATATCAGCTGTGGGCTTTTAACCCACTATCCAAACTCTTAAATGTATGTGTCTTCAGCAGGCTCAAACAGTACAGCGTTGCAGCGTTATCTCCACACCATCAGTCACCTCAGTGACAAAGAGTAGACACACACTCCATCCATCCATCCATCCATCCATCCATTATCTATACTCGCTTATCCTGGGAAAGATCACCAGGGGTGCTGGGGCGAGAGGCAAGAGTGCACCATGGACAGGCTGCCAATCTATCACAGGGCACATACACCATTCATTCACACACTCACACCTATGAGCAATTTAGAGTCTCCAATTAGCCTACCTGCATGTCTTTGTTAAAAGTGTGCCACAAAAGATTTAGAAATGCTTCAAAATTATGAATGTTCATGATTTTACTTTAACCAGTAGACTACTACTAATAAGCATCTATATAGATGAGGCAATGCTGTAGCTTTAGGCATGTTGAAACTATTCTAGCTTTAAAGTAGGTACAGTAGAAGGCTTTGTTAAACATCTATGGATTATAAAACAAGACCTTATCATTAGAAATGTTGAAAAAGGATTAACTTTAAAAGACACTCAGTAAAGTACTACATAAAGCATTGATGAATAATTTCTAAGGAAATACCTCAGCATTATGAATACTGAAAAGGGTTCCAAGTTAAAGCCTGTATTGCATAACAATTATACATAAGGCATCTATGAATGATTTTGAAAGCAATACCTCAAAACTGTGAATGTTAATGATTTATTTTTAAAGGGTTTCAATAACTCCAATACTTTACAACACATAATACCTGCCTCCATAGAAAATAACACTTCTCCTCACATTAGAGATTTTTTATGTGTCATGAACATTCACACTCCTTTTCAGTAGTTATTCCACCATTGTTTCACAGGGACAACACTACTGAGATATCTTCAAGTCTCTTTAGGTGACCTTTCCTCCATACAGAATTGTTCCAAGATCCTTCAGATCTTTCAGGCCGCACTGATTATAAATTCAAGCCACAAATTTTCAATAAGGTTTGAGTTATGCTTGGCATCATTATCTTACTGAAAAATCAATTTGCATAAAAGTTTGAGCTACCTGTCAGGAAGCCAACCGGGTTTTGGCCAAAATGTCTTGGTACTTGCTGGAGTTTATCATTTCACTGATCTTCAGAAGAAATCCAGGATCCGTAGATACAAAGCAACCCCATAATATTAAAAACCAACCACCTTGTTTCAGAGCAGGTATGACGTTCTTTCATAGGCATCCTTCTTCTGACGCCAAACCAAATTCACTTCTGGTATGCATGGCCAGAAAGCTGAGTTTTGGTCTCATCAGTCCACAAAAGCCAGTTACAACTGAAATTACAATGTGCTTTAGAAATCCCCAGTTTCTTATTTTTGTTGATTGGCCACAACAGCCCATTGAGGGGAATCAACAAAAATAGAAAAAAAGCAAGTATCAACAACCCTTTTCCCCTTCATTGTGATGGATGGTGCATGGGTTTACTTGTGTTACCTCATTTTTATACCCCTGTGAAACAGGAAGCCACAGCAGGCCACAAAACAGTTCCCTAGGACTGAGATTACATCTTCTGTATTTCATTTAAAACAACCACTAGAGGTAAGGCATTGTGACATGCATATTTTTTTAGCAAAAAAGCATGTTAAATAGCATATTCTTCTCTCAGCAATATAAAATAATATAATTTTCCATTTTTTGAACATGGCATGTATTGTTTACAGTAATGTACCCAGTCTTCTTTATCAAGCGTATTTAATGCTTTATGTTCAATTTGCCAATTTTATTTTTATTATATCATACATTTTCAGTAAGGCACTCTATAAAGCACTCCTTAACCATTCCTTCACTGAAAACTTCATATTACATAAAACTGTATTGACTAATTGAAATGTACTCAAATTTTAAGACTGAGAACCTTACACTGCAGACTGAAAAGCTTACACTGCAGATCATGAATTTAATTTAGAATATTTACTGAGGCAACTGATATTAAGAGTCATGCTCAAGAGCATAACATCTTCCCTCAGGTCAAAAGTCGAGTTCCATAACCAGCGCTCCATATTTCTGTGATTAAACATTTTAGGGAGTTATTTGCTGCAGATCTGAAGCCATTTGGAAAGGCAATATTTGCTCTGGAAATAAGGGGAACGAGAGAGGGGAATGTATCTACGGGAGATTTTCCTGGCAATAGGGCCAGAGCACGTTGGACAGATGGGGAATTTGGCTCAACTTTCCCATACCTTCGCCTATTGGCATGCACTAGGCAAGGTTTTCCAAGAGCAAAAAAAAAAAAAAAACATTCTTAGACAAAAGGCTACAGAAACCCAGTGACAGTGGCCCCACTTTAAAAAAAAAAGATTATCATAATAATAAGCTATCGCTCCTGCATTCCTTCAAAAAAGGGAAGAGAGAGACAGAGAACCCGTTCTTTAAAACCGCAGTTGTCATGAGACCTGGCATTCTGCCGTGGGTCTGGGTTTATGTGAGTGACCGTGGCGGTGAGGTCGGTGTGTGACAGGCACTAAATCTTCTCCCACAACCCCCCACCCCCCACCCCCCCACACCCCCCACCCCGGTGACAACCGTGTCCCATCATGCCACGGCCTGACTCTGCATTATCCTCACGCTGTGTCCCCGCACTCTCCGACAGTGACTGACAGCTTTCATTGGGCCGGCAGCCCCCAGAGAATTAATTGGCCTGTGCGCCAGCGTGGGAATCTTTTTTTACAC
The DNA here is from genome assembly GCF_013347855.1 of Anguilla anguilla. NCBI lineage: Eukaryota > Metazoa > Chordata > Actinopteri > Anguilliformes > Anguillidae > Anguilla > Anguilla anguilla. The sequence goes on along the minus strand of NC_049207.1, from coordinate 15,348,978 downwards.
GAGTGGGCGGGATTTGTTTGGGCTAGAAAGAGCGATCGGGAGGGAGAGAGAGAAAGAGAGAATGAAAGACGAGGTAAAGTGGGAGGAAGTACACAGCGCACTACGGTAGAGCGTTAGAAAGACAAAATGAAAAGAAAGAGCAGCACAGGAATGAGAGGTTACTCTCTATGTCTCACTTGCCAGACCAGAAACCACAGATAATGAATGGATTCAAAATGCCTGCATTCACCAGCGTGTATGCGCTGCAGGAACCTGTGGTGACGGGGTTGTCCCAGGCTATAAATCACTGGATGTTGTTGGCTTCCCATGACAATTAGAATAAATGCAGTTATTAAGCTGTGGTACATCATGGTAACCTGAATAAAACTGTTAATCTTAAAAACCCCACAGTCGCATGCAACATTACAGGCTGTAGAACTTCCAGGGATTTGGCAAAGTCATTTCCCAAACATTTATCGGCCTAGCTAAATCATTTATCAATTTACGGCACACACTTTACTTAAGATGTTTGACATGTTTATTTAAAAAAGCAATCTGGTGCAAAACAATGTTATCTGGACTGTGCTGGTGTTGGTGATGAGGAAACACCACTTGAGTGAAGCTAAAACAAAGTGATAGAAATCAAATAAACACCCCTAGCACTCCAAGACATAGCTCGCAGCTGCGTATACAGATCTGGGCTGGAAAATCCACTGCACACCCTGCAGAAAACGCCAACATGTATCATAAAACGCATGTCGCTGAGGTGGAGAAACGGCAATCATGTTGCTGGGACCCCCGTGGTGCTGCTGCGACCCCAGAGCTCGACGATAGCGATGATGTGTAGCCCTGTATGCAGACTGCAACCCGCTCTGGGGGATCATTACTGTCTGCGAATGGAGTCTGTGTCGCAGTCTATGTCAGACAGCCGCTTCTCAGAGTAGACTGCCAGGAACCATGAGAGATAGATGCTGCGGCTTCTTCTTCACGTGCCGGGCAGCGAGAGAGCGCTTACTGTATGATGTATCGTTTTCGCTCCAGGCCTGAGCTGGACAGCGTCCCACTGGCGGCCGGCCAATTCAAACGGAGACGAGGGCTGAAATCCTCCACCGCCACGCTGTCATTATTTGCAACTGTCTGGCGCTTCGTGGTGTGAAAGCACAGCGTGAACGCTTCTACCGCGTATCACACAGTGTGACTGCAACTCCCGCACAGGTCACAGTGCGACTGTTCCCGCCCTGGAGTTCTCTGCCTGGTGGCTCCTGACCCTTGGCTCACAGCATGACTGCTACTGTACCGCAGCTCAGAAAGTTGCAGCAAAAGCTGCTTTTCTGCTGTAACTACATGACTCTGCAGCAGCTTTCTACAGCAGAAATGGTGCATCGGAGAGTGACAATTACACATTGAAGCTTGTCGCTAAATTTCATCTGGAGGATAAACGGCTACTCACCATGGCGGTCTTGGCTTTTCTGTGCGCCTCGTTTGAGTCGTGGGAAGATTAACTGTAGCATGTGTGTGTTCTGCTTGCTCTCTTAACTCCTGAGTAAATTCTACATGTCTGGGCAACAACTGCTTTATAACTAAAGGACAACACACAATGACTACACAATGACAATTGTTCTTATAGTTACAAGTAGTAGTTACTAAAACTTTGAACTTGGAATTCAAAACAAATAAAGCATCAAAAAAGTGATACTCAATTACAGAAATTATCACTATAGAGGTGTAATTCCACCTTGCCGTGAACTGCCTGTAGGTAAATGATACTGCAGAGAAAGGGATATGAGGGGAGTCTCGAGCTTGGGGTCCTGTTCTCATACTGTACCTTCTTTGGGCTCCTGTTGAGGTGCTCCAGGTCCAGCATGAAGATGTGGTCCCTGGCCCCCAGCAGCAGGCGGCCCCTCTCCTCATCCAGCAGCAGGGTGTGGGAGTGCAGCCCCTCACGGAAAGGGGCCACAGTGCCTGAGTGAAGCAGCTCTGGGGAGAGGACAGCAACTCATCAGCTTACTTTGACACGCAAGCACACACACACACGGACGCGCGCAGGCACGATGCAAGCACACACACATATGCGTATGTATGCACGCACACATGCACACACACACAAACACCCACACACCTACTCTTACAGGCCTATTACACACACACACACACACACTCACACACACACGCATGCATGCAGGCGCACACACACACACACACACACACACACACACACCTACTCTTACAGGCACACCACACACACATGGATAAGTCAGACAGCCACACTACACACTCTCATACACACACACACACCATATTCATACAGGCACACAACACACACACAGAATCTTGTGTTGTACACACACACACACACACACACACAATCTCTCTTTATCTCTCTCTCTGACACTCAATAACTCATAACTGCATATGGTCTGTTTCCCGTTTGCATGGTTAATATTTCAATTGGGAACAATGCCTTTCATCATGGCAGGGTTTAGCAGTCATGCCCTGATGGCTTCTTAAAGGGCACGCTGCTAAGGAACAAAACAAGCTCTTGTCATGGATTTGACTTTTCACTGGAATGTACATTTTTCATTTAAGCACAGACACAAAGTATCCATGGCGTTCCACCAAAAGGACTCTCTGAGACACCATTAATAACCAGATTACTGATGTGTGGCCATGAAAAAACAGGCTTATCAAAAAGGCTTCCATGATAAGGGAAATGTCACATGCAACCCCCCATCATAATTACAATGCAGGTGTTGGTATATATGACTTTTGGTATTAATAGCGCTAACAGCACCACCACTGATAAAAATCTCATCAGAGTGTAAGAAATCATTGTTCCTACTCAGTCCAGTTCTGGCCAGTGAGACAATGGTCATCTCACACGGCACCATACTTAAAGTAACCGTGACCCTGCACAGCTCCTGAACATGTCTGTCAGGCAGGAGTGCAGATTCTATCACGATCAAAGTCCCCGCTCTGATGCCAGAGACTCTGAAATGACGCATCCACCGTACAAGGTCTCCTTTTATACAGCAGGCCAAATCTCCTTGGCGACGAAACCACATCTCCTTGGGGGATATCTTTCTGCTCATAACCTGAAACTGAACCTGATTTAAGTATTTTTGAACCTGACTGGCATGACCACAGATTGTCATCAACTTTGTGTTTTGTTTCCTTCAAGTGAAAAAGAGCTTTCTTATCCTCTCACTCTTGTTTGCTGATAACGCACAAATTGCTTTTAAATTAATTCTTGATGACCAACACCTTGATTATTGAGCAGTAGTTGAATGATAGCCTCACTGCTTTGATATTACTGTTTGGCTCTTGTTTAAATATTGTAACTGAATGTGTAGACTGTAAATTCAAAACCTCAAGCATCAAAATTTTAACTAAGTCAGCAATATTTTTATATTGTTTTTCCTCACTGCTATTCTAAATAAATCACACTTCCCCCATGCATGATAATGTGTCTAACAGTTGGTAAGAAATCACTTTTTAACAACTCACTCATGCAAACATGAATCATTTATCAACTGAAATTAACTAATCTTTTTTAATTTTCACAAAAACATTTTGTATTTTGCCTGCATGACATTTATAGACAGTAGATTTCTCACATTAATTATTTGAAGTCACTGATCTAAAACTACACATGTAAAGCACATCATATCATTATGTTTTGAGACAGCAGAAATCTGTTTCCAATTGTTGTATGTAGGATTTGTGACTTGTGAACCTATCATACTGACAAAGGTCAGTGGTCGAAATAATTAGGGCTTAATGTTCTTATTGGCAAAGACATTAGCTTACGTAAAACAAAACAAAAAAAGTTCATCTTGGGAGTAGACTTTCATGCAAACTCATAAGCCAATAATCCAACTGTTATGACATAACCAAAAGCAATTACTGATATAATGGCAACACACAAAAAGTGCTGCTTAGTTAAGAATATCTTTTATATCTTCTGTGTTCTGTGTTGTCTTAACAAGTCACTACTCAATGTAAGAATTCAACACTTGAACCAAGCTAGTTACATTTTATTGAATAAAGATCTTGTCAGAATCAAATCAGTCACTTGCTTTCATGGGCTTGCAGTAGCAACCTTTTGAAATAACTTCTGACTCTGGGCCAGTTGGAGAAATAATTGCCTGCTTTTGGATCACAGCACAACCTTCCTCGGTAGGTCTTGCACAAAAAAAGCCAGTGTGAAAGTAATTCTGTGACTGTAAGCTGCAGTTAGCCTAGCCTTCAGACAGTCTACTCTCTGCGATCCGCACGGAGACCTTTTGGCCTATCTGTGAGATTTCTGCAGAGGCCATGACCGAACAACTCCAAGCACTATGCGTGGATCCATGTACCGAGCGCCGGAACATGGACGGATCAAACATCGCCACGGCAACCCCACAAAGGAAGGCACAGGCTGAAAGGACAGACAGCGCGATTTGGCCTCCGGGCACAAGGGGCTTAGCAAGTTTTTCACAATCAATATTTGCACATCCATGGTTCCTCCCCGGTACGCCACTGACAGATTAGCTGAACCGGACTTAGCCTAATCTAGATTGTAAACAGGCTGAGCAAAGAGCCTGTGAAAGACTACCTAGAGCCCTGCTCCAGCTAACACTTTATCTAAAGAGCTCCTGTAGGGTACTACGTTTCATAGTAATTCAACATCATCTGATTAACACTTCCATTGAGAACATAATCCTTCCATTTATTTGCACAAGATAACGCCGCTCAGTTGACACTTGCGAGGAGAGACTACAGGCTGCCTTTCTTTGAGAAACACTTTGAGGCTACGGTGACGCAAGTCTTGTTCTGATGTATTGTTTTCAGAGTTGTAGGCAAGACTCTTGTTCTTAATTACAGAAGACGCTCTGCAGTAAATCGGATCAATGTTAAAGAATAATTCATACAGTATGAGTACAGGATGTTGAAATCTGAAAGAACATCATAGCTCAAAAACCCATTGCTCTGCTAATCAAATGTGGCTTTAGAAAGGGTCTGGCATTGTGAAACGTCCGACCAAAACAACACACTACAGCAAAAGTTTGTAGCCTGACAAAAAAAAACAAAACAAAAAAAAACATCTGGAAGGATGCATTTTCTTGGTATTACAATAAACATGGTGCATAAATCAAAAATACTCTACAGTAGGCTGAAAATGCTATACAAATGTAAGTGTTTGTACATGAATGCAATGCTGTTACCAAGCCACCCAGAATGAAAAGAGCAGTTTACAACTCAACCCATGATAACCCTTCCAATGTAGTTAGATTACCCAATGCAGCAGAACTCAATTCCTTCACAGAAGGCATGATGGGAAACAAACCAACAGTCGGTTTCATTATCCTATATCATAGCATACCAAAGAAATGCCACCCACTGTCTAAAAGGGAATCGGGATAGGAAGGGAGAGCTGGGTATTCATCTTAGATCAAAGAGACAGACAGGAGATTTTTATGGGTTTCACTGGGGATGTGGGATTCCACTGTTTAATTAGGAATTAGGTAGAGCGGATGTCTCTATAGCATATAGTTCTTTCTACACTGTTTGGAAATGCAAAAAAGGACAGGGTGAGAAAGCGACTGAATGAAAACAATGTAGCTTTTCTAGAAAACCCCAAACTCTTCCCTGCCTCAAGCATACAGTCTACACACTGAGACACAGTCACCCAAGATGATTGTATAAAAGTCTTGTTTTACTACTTAATAATATTACGATTAATGGTAGCATATTTGTTGACTGTGTCATTTTTTTTAAATGGAAAAGAAACTCCCAAATAATGTCTGCAAATGTTTTGCTCACAAACCTGGATTATCTTTTTTCATCTTTACACCAGGTAATTCTCAAAACACAATCATTGATGTAGAAAGGAGGACGACTGGATTTTACATGCATTGTAAATTCTAGATGGATAATTAAGTTGTGCATACTTTTGTATGGAGGTTGTTACACAGAACCCCCCCCCCCCCCGCCCCCCCGCCCCCCCGCCCCTCATTTAAAGATTTTCAGATTTAAACAGAGAAACACAAAGGACAGGTGACAAAATACTCATTAAAAAATGAGTGCATTCTAGCCATTTGTCTTGTCCCAATCACGGCACGTGTCCAGAGTCTATTTCCGGAAAGCGCACTGTCTGACCCACAGACCCACAGGGGACTTGCTCTCCAGGTTGAAAGCATTTGTAAAAAATGACACTGTTTCCCTGGGTCCTGCTGTAAAATTGCCACTTCAAACAGCCTAGAAGCCAATGTGTTGAGCATCCAATAGTCTACTAGGTGCCTGGGGAGGGAGAACAATGGAACGGCATCAAAAGTCACTAGCTCTATCACAACTGCTATCTATCACCTCTTGGAGCTAAATGGGAATGGCTGCACAGTGGAAACTTTGAAGAACGACTGAAGATTGGAAGTGTGATCTCACAAAGCATCTGTTTTTTCACGGGATAATTCGATAAGTGTTCCTAGATGTGTGCCTTTTATGGACACTGCACGTGATGCCGGGCAGGCCTCAGGCAATGTGACGGCTGTGAGAAGATGCCGAATTCTAACCTCTGTTGTGTACAATCTCATAGTTAATTTAAACATAACTATTGAAATAAGTAAAGAAAGCATGTATTTCCTGGGTTTTTCTCGAGGCTGATTTACCCCTTCAATAGAGTAGATTTAAGTCAGCCAGCATTCTTGGCTGAGGCGAGCATGCTGTTTTTGAAATGTGAATTGACACAGAGATGAAGGATTCAAGTGGGATCTCAGTTTGACTTGGAAGACAGGCAGCGGTCAGGGCTTGAAACCCAGAGCTGCGGTTCACAGAGACTGTGGCATTAGCCCCGCTGAATGCTTTAAAACCAGACAATGCACTGATGGAATCTTCTCTTTTATTTGTTTCTCTCTTTTCATTTTGGCTGGGCTATCAATCATCATTAAAAGCATTTTTTTTTGTTTTGGGGGAGGGGGGATTTAAGAAACAAGGGTGCACACCAACATGCAAAATGATGGAGACAGTCACATTTGTTTTGCATTCTTAAATTCTGTCAGTTTTTTCTCTCCCAGTTCAGACAGCAACAAAACAACTGCCATATATTCTTTTCCTGTTAATATGTTACAGGAACACAGCTGCCATATTATGACCTATACTTATTTTTTATCTAGTTATAACTGACTTAATTTGAATTTTTATCAACAGTTTCCAAATGGTGGGAAATGGTTGCTTTTAAAAAAAGATACAGTGATACAACCAAATACACTTGAATAAACATCAAATATTAACTTTAGGAATACTTGTACTGTAGCAGCTACATATTTCACAGACACTCTAGATGGCAAATGACATAGTTTCAAATGGTACTGCAATTATATTAAAGCCTCCTGAGACCCAGCATAAGTATTTAAAGACCCAGTTTAAGTATTTTAACAAAACATGTTGCACTGAAAATATTTTCAAAAAGTATTACTTTCATTCAGTCTTCCTTATAGTGTAGGTTTCAGTACAGTAGAATACATGGTTCCTGAGATTAAGACCAGAGATTCATGTCCCCTAGGTTAGGCAAGTTTATTTTTTTATAATATTGTAAATGTACAATTGTGATTCCATAAACACTGAGAGATTTCACGGTGTTAGACCTGTTGCTAGTTTGCCCATTTTAATTAACTCTAGAGGAAATACTACCTTTTGCGATGAAGCCTTTTCCCTGCCTGTCATCACCACCATTCAAAATACAAAGATGCTGAGATGCCATGCAGAAAAATGACCTATTTGGTCACAGAGGGCTCCATCGCTGAGGAGTTATGGCTGTTAAACAGTTAATTAAATACAGCACAACCCACTTGCTCCACCTGAACTACCTAAGGGCGCAATCATTCACATGCATATGAACAAACTATCAGAGACATTCAGGATTGCTTTTTGGATTGAATATATTTCATAATATCTATCATTGCTTTATGGCCGACCCATTGTTCTGTAAATTTCCTGACCTCCAGCAATAATATTGATAGTCACACACTCCCCAGCAGTCACCCACAAGACTGGAAAGATGAAAACTGTGGTTAGACAATCACTTTTGGGGCCCCGTATGTTGATATAATTCACAGCTAGGAGCTTGAATTGGCAGCCTCAGAAAGGAGAGCCGGCTGTCAACGTTGGCTCTGGACAAAATCAGATATATATAAACGAAGGATACGTGACAGAAATCAAATCAACAGCTGAGAGGCTTTGGGGGAAAGACCACCTTAGCTGTTGATAATCCTTCTGTGTGAATTTTAAACGTTCAATGTACACACAAGATAGCCAGCTTTGCCCTTGGCTATAAATCACCGTTGGGTTTAGGCTGTGAGGTAATTCTATGCATATACAGGGGACACAGTCACTCTGGCATCTCTGTTACATGCACCATCTGGCCCATTCCTGCAAATGAGACCACTAACCACCAAGCCTTGAAACCACAGCACCATATATATGGCCTTGTGTTATATATATGAATACATGTGTTCATCCATGCCTTTTAGTAAATTAAGAACTTTGACACCATCCTGTTTTTCAAATGAACTGTAATTCAAATATCCAGCCTCCTTCAGCAAGATTCAATAAGAAAGTTACACCAGTCGATTTCTCAGAATAAGGTGCTCCCATACCTTTGTACCCCAGTGTGACCCTGGGAACACTCTGCTTGGCACTGTCCGCCAGAAGGGCCGGCAGAAGCAGCCCGAGTAGACGCATCCAGAACCGGAGTGGACCGGGTCGTCTGGAGCGGGTGGTCACCCTGCCAGCCTCCGTGTCTGCATCCATGGTGAACACCAGCCTGCAGCGGAGTGGAGTCTTCAGCCTTGCGTAGGGAGAGCAAGACCAGGTTAGATGACAGCCAGGGAGGGGCCCAGATCCATTCAGGAGGGGTGTTGGGTGGGGAGTAGGGGGGTCTGTTTAAAAATCTCACTGAGCTCTGGAGAACCCCTAGTGTGCGAATACTCAGCTGTTTACCATGGGCCCTTCCCAAGCATGTCAATTCACTTTGATAGGTTCCACCAGTACCCCCCTAAAAAAACCCCTACCCCAAGCTCCAATTCTAAGCTTGTCAGCTGCTGACTCCTTCGAGCGCTTCCTTTTGTTTTCCAAAATGCTCATTCCTAAATCCGTTCCCCCATGCACAATGGGCAGCCTGACAATAAAAGTAGCCGTATTCGAGGTCTTTCCGACTGTTGCTCTTTCTCTCGCATTCTTTACCCCCCCTTCCCCCCTTTCTCATGCTAAGCGGTGTCCTTAGCGGTGGAGGGACTCTTTCGAAGGGACTCCCTCGGTTAATGATCATCGTACTATTCTTTTAGCCCATTCTGCTGTTGTTAATCAGCTGACCGCCATTGAACTTGTGGGTAAAAGGAGACGGCAATGATGCTGCCACACCGGCCACCCTTTATTTCAGGGTCAGAGTCCCTTTAAGGAAGTATCGCTTATGGATGCAGTGGCAGTTTTTAAGGCGACTAACCCCCCCCCCCCCCCACCCCTGTTTCGGGATGGCCTGCGGATCACGTCCCACTAAGGTACAGATCCCATTACCCATTATCTTTCCCACAAATCCCAACAGACAAAGCCTCATGCCATTCGCCTCACAAGGTCTAACAAAAACAAATTCACTTGAAATACGACATTCCATTCTGAATTGATACAAACAATTTCAGGAATTTATAAAGGAAAGAATTCAATTTTTAAATTGGATACCTTTTCTACTTATCATATGTTCATGTATCGTGCCATTGTTCTGTCTACAGATGCACTGAATTTCCAAACTATGAAGAAAGCATGCAGGCTAAGCCATTGTACACATCTTGTCACGGCAAGAACAAGGCAAGGCATTCTGCCACCGGATATTCAGTCTGTGATCCACCCACATAAACTCACAGATATCATATCACTTCTGTTTATAGCCTATGAAGTCTACACAATACAGGCAGGAATGGAAATGTCACTGTAATCCAAGTGGCGCCATACATCTAAAAAAGTCCAAGACATAGGGCTATAATGCAGAAAGCTTGTTTACTGTAATGAGGGGATGCTTTATTTATTCCTACATTAAACACTTTGAAATTCAACAGATAATGTTCCAAAGTATAAACATCCCCAGGGTATAGAATTAGTCTATACATGCCTTCTGACTTACTCTGATTTGCCGTAATCAACTTATATCCCCCTTTAAAGGCAACAGAGAAAAATGCTCACATCAGCTCTAAAATGCAGCAAGTAATTTACATTTTTTATTCTCCATCCAAAAAAGGCAACTTAATTCTTCTGCCTAACAATACTTGACTTGATGTGTGGAGTAATACTGTATGGCTCCAATTCAAACTGCTTAATGTTCTCCATACTGAAGGCACAGTAATTTAGGTTCACCTCAAAATTAAATGCATGCTGTTTATCATGTGAAGAAACTCCATTCCATTCATTTTTTTCAAAAGAGATTACTCATTATGGAATAATTGTGCTGCAAAATCCAACTGGATTTGATATTACCACAACTTCAGTTGATGTGTAATTAGGCCTATATCCATTAACTATTTATTGGACAGTAGTAAAGAGAGACTGGCAACATAACCTAAATTTTCCATGCTGAGTTTGCAATAATGTGCCACATTCACTCAAATCTATGCGGGCCTTAGCATTAAGAAGAGTAAGGAGCCCTCACTTAGGGCAAACAACAGTGCGAGCCTTCTTTTCTTCTTCAAATAGCAAGCAGCACAGTACAAGCATGGGTAAATGCCCTCCGTGTGTGTTTCCGAAAGAGGCAGCCTGTGAAATGGGTGTTTGTGTGAGCCGATCAGCCCACCTCTGAAGTGACGTAGGCTATGATATGCCCAAGTGGGAGCAGCTCATGCAGACTGCAAACTGTTTGTGTAACGTGCACACAAACGGTCCCCTGTCTGAGTTCCTCTGCCACACCGAAGACATTGGCACACGGCTCTAATGATGCAGGGCCCTGGGTCCCAGGAACAAAGATAAACTGCATAAAAGTCAAGAGTACTCACTAAGAAGCATTTATGAGAATGGAGTGGCTCGGTTTGGAAAAATTCAACATGGGCGATCAAACGATCACTCAACAGGTGCCAAATGGGTAAAGCAACATCCGAACGTCCAGGGACGATACGCTTGACTTAGTGTTACGATTCGCAATCTTTGAAGCACAAGCAGTTAAAATCATTATGGTCATGCTGAAAAACCAAAACGAATGTGCCGCGGCCTTTATGTATGTAAAAGAGACATGTTTGATCTATTCAGTGACAGAAAATTCAACACTATGAATTCAACACCAATCTCTCTTAACACTTATATAATTCTTTTTTTTCACAGGAAGGTGCAATTTTATAGCCTCAGACTACCGAAATGGAACTGCACCAAAGAGACATGAACTGCCTCATGGTTTAGCAAGGTGATCAGTAAAAAGGAAAATACAGCAAAAGTGAACTGTTTCCAAAACCAAAGATATTTTTTGCTCTATTATTTAATTTTCTTCTCAGTAGTTAATCTCAAATATCTCAAAGCTTCGAAAACTTACACTTAAAGGCAGAGCATTTACGAGTGTGCCTACTGTAGCTATTCATAAAAGTAATTTAATGGGGAAAAAGATACAGGTTTTTTGTTAATGCAAAATTAAACACATTTAGACATTTCTGTGATAAAATCTGGTTTTAAAAATAATCATAACAAAAACACTCATTACTTGAGGCAGGGAGCAAAATCAAAGTCCTTGACGCAGAGGAATTGTTTTTGCAGACAACAGAAACTTGTTGCTCCCTGGTTTGTAATAAGCTTGCCCAGACTCAAAAATAATGCTGTTTCTGTAACCTTGTATACAACAGCCCCCATAAGTAAGTTTTGCATGCCATTTGAATCAATTCACAAGTCTCACTGAACTCACACTATGTAACCTCCAGTTGGTGTGACATCTGTGGAGAGAGATGTATGCTTTCATTCATAATGATTTTCGAATGTCCCACCCAAACAGCAAACACACCCAATATGAAGGCAGCTGCCTCGCTGCCTGCATCCACAGAAGTGAGTTCCCTCTGAAGGTAGTGCATTAACAGAAAAAGGAACTTGAAAAGGCAATGAATTTGGGATGCACTTTGAAGGCAGGATGACGTCACAGAGCATTCACATACCCACACAAGATCAGTGTTTACTGTTACAGGTGACAGCTTGTACTAAGGCAACTTAGATGGATGCATTTTTTGATGACTTTGGTTTGGGACATGTCTATGAAGGACAAATAGGTAAACTTGTGAAAACAGTGAAAATTTTGCCTTCAAATGCTGCCTTCTAAGGCAGCTGACTTCATATTGGGACACAGCCATATTCATATTGGGCATTAATTCAAGAACATTAGTTATCTTGCATGCTTATTCTTGGACTGAAGAACAGAATGCTTGGCCTAAAAAAGAAGGAAATCACTAAATAGCAATTTGGCTATTATGTGAATGAATTGTCCTTTACTGCAATCTAATTGCACTTTGAAGTCCTTATTTGAATTACTGACATAAAAATAAAGTCATCATCAGACCAAATGAAAGCATTAGGCTTCATAAATCATCACTGTCGTTTCCTTGAAAAAATGTACAATTGTTTCAGACTACCACCAGACAAACAGCAAGCAATAAAGAATATTACAGAACAAAAAATATAATTGTAGTACAGTATAGAAGACCATAAGCCATGGAAAACATATTTATAACTGACAGAAGATGTTTCATTTTTCTTCTTGGTTAATCCTCTTCAAGGTAAAAGTAACAGTAAGCACGTACTCCCTATACACATAAATCACGAGGAGATGACAAGACCTGTGTTTTAAGTTCAGTAATCTCAGGATTTGGCAGAGGGACATCATGTTAAATGGGTGGGCATTCAAGTAGCTGGCCTGTTATCTGAGCTCACTGTACACATTCCTGCGTGGGTTTAGTCATTGAACTTCTCAACATTCTAGAAAAGCTAATTCATACAAAAAAATTCAAGTGTGCACCATATATACCAGTAAAGAATGCCAACACTGGCCATGATCAATGTTGTATTTTTTCTATACACAAATATTAGTATCCATTTAAGCTGAAGACTCTCAAAATGAAACATACTTAAATCCCTATCAAAATCAATTGAGAGCGATTTCAGTAAGTTAATAACAAACTTTTAAAATACATACAAACCACTGAAATCCAATAAGCCCATAATTTATATATGAAATCGCTCCCTTGTTGCTGGGAAAAGCTCTAGTTACTCTACTCATTTGCCACTAATAAAACCTATTCATCATTCTGGCAGCCCTCTTTGGTCTGACCAGAGCTTAATTATTTGCATGGCTATTAATACAAACAAATTGAATTGAAATGCCATATAAAGACTGAATATGTTTCCTGCTGAGACAAATTATATTTCTTTACATCCTCCTAATCCTGAAATAGTATAGCTAACATTTTGTCCGCCTCTCCAGTTTCTCTCTTCTCATTCACTATTCTGTGTCATTTTGCATGCCAATTCCCTTTGCACAGCACGGGGTCAGTGTGCGGAACTGCATCTGAATTGCTACGCACTTGGTATAAAATATGCTGCAATGCCATGACACCCGCAACAGCTGGCCCAGTCCAGCATGTTTAAGCTCTAGTCTTGGGGGCACACTGTTTTATAGCAAGTTCTGCTTAGCTCAGCTCAAAATTAGATTCATTTTTTTGATGTCATAATTTGATACAGATTGAGGTAAATCACACAACAGGTATCTACAATTTGGCTAGTTCTTCCTCCATACAGTGTAAATGTGTGCAACTGATTGGACATCTGAGCAGAAAGATATAAGTAGCACTCTTTATTCTATTCATTTTAGTCAATCTTTGCCTTAAACAAATTAATGATTAACATAATGACATATTTGTAAACTGTTTTGGGCATATGATGACTCACTGAATGAAAAATTATAAACACCGAGACAGCAGCTCAAAAATGTGTTTAAGGCAAAAATATCTGTTGAATTGCTCCCATTACTTTATATTTAGGAGCAATAAGCCAGCACACAGTGTGTCCCCTGGGACCAGGGCTGAGAAACACTCATCACTTAAACTGAAATGCCATATGGCACTTCTACTGAATGTGTCACAATTCAAGTGAACTTTTTGCAGTCGATTGTCACTTGGCCAGAATCCTTAGAATAAAGCCAGTGAAAGTAAAAACAAAGATTCATTCTGCCAACACGGACCTGCATTAAGGACACAGCTGTCTGCTATTCAAAGCTAGTTTCAGAAAATTGTCTTGTACTTTTTGTTCAAAGTTGTTTAATGGTATGTGTTAATCCTCATTTATCTTAATGGAGCAAGGTTTTGGAGCGCAGATCACCTATCAGTTCAAGCCAAGAGCAATGCCAGGAAACATCTGATGTTCACTACCTTATGCTCAGGGAAATTCCTTAAAGTAAAAGACCCTTCACTGAAAGAACTTTCCACATTCTACAACAGAGGTTGACTTGATCCTTGGTAACTCTAGACGCCCTGCTAGTTTCCATCGATGCCCTTAATGGTGCATGACAAAATGGACACTGCCTTAAGTGCACCGCTTAATCTTCACCTCTCAATTAAAAGAAGGCTAAGTAGTCAGTAATACCTCCTCTAAATGTTCTTTTATTTGTCATGTCAGTGGGCAAGAGAATATATTTCACTCACGCCAGCATTGGTTGGGGGAAAAAAATTAAGTACAGGGAGAGGTGACATTGAGAAAGCGTTTCAGAGCCATGAAAAATACTGCATTTTTTTCTTGCACATGTAGTTCCCCTTGTCTCTACTGACAGTGTCCCATTGTATTCAGACAGTGCAAAGTGGGGCAGCATTCTGTCAGTCTTCTTGACAGCAGGGACAACCTGCAGGGCACATTTGTGAGAAACTGAAGTTTTGATATGAAATCATAAAAACTAGTTTCAGCCCAGTGTTTAGTGTTGTCATGAGAGATTCATTGTCCACTGGATCCAGCGAGACACCTCGGAAAAATATTTACAGTGCACATACAGTGCGGTTCACGTGAGATTCACGGAAGGAATTTAGCCCTGGAGTACAACAGCAATGCCCCACCTGGGCTAAATATCAGAATGGCTCATGAGGCTAGTCCCCTTTAGCGGTTCACTTCATTGGCACCCCAGCAGTACAGGCATGTCAGCAGCTGAATGAGCCTTAGAACCAGGGACTGTGACACACTGGTGTTACAGACTCTCAGTACACAAAGGAGGACGGATCTTATTAAAGAGGACATATCTGCTCGTTCAGGGGAATCTGGAATCTCAACCATATATGGATAGTCTACAGTTCTAAAAAAAGGAGCATGATTATAAACAGTGGTGCCCTATTAAGCCAGTGTATGTAGACTGAAATCAAAACAACTGAGGAAAAGTACCAGGAGTGAAGGCACGTCATAGCGGGTTAAATTGTGCTCCGGGGCATTCAGAAGTGAAGAAAACATCACAAAACTCAGACTGCGCAGGCAGGAGATGAACTAGAGGCAGCAGAGACATTATCTCACTGTATGTGCTAGGTCACAGAAACACATATAGTGATATGAAATGTCCTACATGCTTATGACGAGACGTCATAATCAGAAAATTGCAATCAGATCACGTTCCAAAAGCCAGTTCAATTACATGTGTTTTCTTTCTCTCTGTTTTCAGAATCGTCATGGCAGAAATTCACCCCAGGATTTATTTACTCTTGTCATTTTTAGAGGAGCCATTGGGCTGGTGCCAGCCAGCTCGATGTCTAAGAAAACCATTTAGAAATAACACCAAGGTCCTCACCTTGGGTTCTGGTGGAGTAACGAACAATCCTGACACCGACTATTTAAGAGCCAGACCATTGGGATGCAGGCATATGACTGAGGCAGTTCCCATGAGCTCTAGCTAAAACTCAGAAATACCATAACACCCTTAAGTGTGCAAGTTTCCATAAAGTAAGTCTATCAAAGAGATGTGTTATCCATACTGTTAGCCTGAGACAAACACTTCTGTAGATATGCGACCAGACTTATTCAGAAACAGAACAAGGGATAATTTCACATTTTAACAAGGCACAAAGGGGAACTCACTAAGCAAATATTAAGGCTTTGGCTGCCTCTTAACACAGGAGACTGGCACAAATGTGTGAGAAGGAATGAAAGTGTGGGTGGAGAACTTCAATCTTTTGAAGAAACTAAGCAGAACATACAGTGTTAGTTTGGTATGATTGGCAACCAAGTGGCCTAAAACATCTGCAGAATATTATATGACAAATCTGATAACAAATAAAAAACTCAACCCTGGTTTTCCTGTTTCCCGATAGGGACCTGTTTATGTAATAATATAGCACTTACGTGGAACTTAATCATCAGTCCTAGAAATTGATTCAATTCTCAACCAAGATCCTGTCACATTATGGCATATTTAAAACAGGGATGCATCTTCATCAGAACAGTAATAAAATCTGTCGATTTATCAGTATTCTGTAATAATAAGGTTTTGTTATTATTATTAGTAGTAGTAGTAGTAGTAGTATTTAGCTAAATTATATGTTCACTCTTGAAGCTGCACTTCTAACTCAGTGATGTAACTAGAAAAGTAACAGTCCATACGATATTTAGCCAACGCTATGCCGTAGCATTTTACTCAATTAAATAGCGCACTTCGTTGAAATTGCATTGCATCAGTAGTGCCTGCAATTGCCAACTTAAACCTTTCAGTAGCTTAAACCCAGAACCAACAGCTCATGTTGCACGTAAATTTCCGAATAAACTTGCGTTCCGAGTCCAATACACAGAAAGGTATTTGCCAGTCTTTTCCAAATAAAAAATTTAACAACCATATAAATTCAGTTCAATGTATTATTATTATTATTATTATTATTATTATTATTATTATTATTATTATTATCCACAAAAGATGTGACCAGTAAGACAAAATATTAACCAACACACAATGCTGCCGCGTCATGAAATGGCAATGAAAACATATTAAACGAAATTTACAAATCAATAGCGGCATAAAATTATATTAAAACATAACACGTGTTCATGCTGACTCGACTGAGCAAGAGGAAACGTAACCTACCTGTATTCAAGGTGTTTCAAGCTTAGGGAGAGGAGATCCCCGGCACGCTTTTTGGCACTTTTGGCACAAGACAGTTCACGCACGAGTTCATACTCAGCCAAATCACCCGCGTGTCAACGAATGCACCCAAGATACTGCTAGTATGATAAGAACAGTGTTGTTACAGACGCACGTAAAAACGAGATTCCGCGAAAGTATAAACACATTAAAGATGTCTCACGTTTGTATATTCCCTAACGCTCCAAACGTTCAGAAGTTATCCTTGCCGCTCGCTGGTGGACTGTCAGTGCACTCGTGTGTAGGGGAACTACAGCTGGCCTAGGGAGTCGCCGAGACGGCGAACCTACAATTAGAGTTTTTTTTCCCAGCAGGGTGGGGTCAGAACAAAGCTACTCAGCCAGGAGCAAGCTTCAGGTCAGTTTCTTCCCAAACCAGCTGTGTTTTCCGTCTACCTGCCAATGTTGGGATTTGGACAGTAATCTTATTTCCATAAATACATTTTAAAAGGAAAGATATTTCAATGTCTAAATAATCTTTCATATTTTAGGGGAAAAGGTGTACAAATGTATTCTTCAAGAATGAATTGTGGATGATACACCCAGCTACTATGCTACTGTGGCTACTGCTTGAGCACTGTAATAAATACAATAACCGCATGCTCTCACTTCACAACTTTTTCTTCTGCAGTTTTTGCACACTGACACATCGGCTACTGAGGTGACACAGAGTGCACTTCACATTAACCTTGGCATGAACGTTTTATGGGGAACAAAATTAATCTGTAGAAACTGGAAGCAAAGTTTCAAATATGAATTTTCTTCCAACCTCTTAACACGATAACGTGTACTTTATTTTGACCACATAGAAAACTTTGTATACTCCTTGTTTTCGTCTTTTTCTCGTATACAGGTTAAGACACTATGTGACAGCTATCCCAAGCAGAGACTGTGAACTTAATGATAATTTAATGTAGTATAATCAAGATTTGTCTGTTAATGCTCTGCATAAAATAAAATAAAATGTAAATCTGTGAATTAACAATCAGGAAACTGTAGAATCATAGGCAATGGTTCGGTGTCAAAAGCCACGTAGTACAGCACTGTCCTGTCTGTGGTGTATGTTGGTTTAATTTAAAAGAATAAAAAAGTGGGGAAACGTATATAGTATATATAAAAACCTTCTTTTGTGAACAGTTATATTAGTTTATTGTGTCATACTTTACTATATCTGGCCAATGAAATGAGCTATGACTTTTTTCATGAACTATTTTGCATTTAGTTTTAATTAAAAGCTAGCTTACTCGATAGCTTACTAGATTCCCACAGTTCATTTAAAATTAAGCAATTTCAGTGTAGCTAACTGATCAACCAATTATGTCTACTGTACCAAACCAAAATTAACTTAAATTAAATCCTTCCCAAGCTATGATAAATTCCCTTTTCTAGTCCCCACTGCTTGAACTGGAACCATATTGTACACTTATTGCTCCCTCATCCTGCAGTGTCATTCTGAAATTAGCCCCAAGCAAACATATCAAACTAATGGCAAGTGCGGTTGAATATGTAGAAGGTTATTAGTGGAAGATCAAGTATCAGCACTGTGTTCTGAACAGCCTCAATAGTTTCACGAGCCAGTGATGGCTCTCCGCCCAGACAGAGTAGAGGTGGGACATTATTCATCGCCGTGTGACGTCCTGTAGGGCTTTCACAAACTGATCAGTGCATCAGGCCAGTCTGCCTTTCTTTACACATGGGAGTACAGTCCTGAGGATTTTCCATTATTCGAAGCGTAATGTCTGATTTCTGGCTGTGAGTTTTATCAAGGGGTGTGGGCCTACACTGGAATGAGACATCGGGGGCTCCTACTTTAGCGCACGCCGCTTTGCCAGGTTTTGGCCTGCGTTTCACGGTGAGGTGTCAAGAGCCTCAAACAACAGCCGCCCTGCAGTCCAAACAGAGAGGGGAGGGCTCGAGTGCTCAGTGAGAGCCAATCGGGAGAAAAATTGCCGAAATGGTGGCGCCTTCGGTTCGCACCATGTGACCTGGCTTGAATCTGCTTCAGGTAAAGCGAGAGTAATATTTGGGTTGTTTGTCGGAAAATGTCATGGACTTAGCAGTCACTGTAATTAACATTAAAAAACCGTGTGGATGAAAAACTAGCAGTTCTAGCAGAAGAGGCAGTCCGAGACAAGAGTCATATCTTTCAGTGAAAACAAGTGGTATCCTGTGGCAGGCTGACACATCGTTAGGAGAAACTAATGCAGCAATAACCCAAGGAACCCTGGTGGACTTAGAACAAGGTAAACACTGTCACAGTGCTACAAACTACTACAGTAACATAGCTGAGGTCTGAACATATGACTATTGGGCCCAGTTTTCTGTCTTAGCAAGTGCCTTTTACAACCAGAGCCACTAGGGAGCTCAGTACCACAGGTATTTCACTGCACTTCCCTGTGATTTATAGTGCACATATTAAGGGCATGCACAGGAATGAAAATAGTTGACCCCAGCCAAGTGTTAATAATTCCTTTCCATAACTAACTCAACCCAAGGTGCAATAAGCAGACACAAGCTGTTTTTATAACTATAACTATAACTGTTTCCTTTCTGTCGGATTGTAAATTAACATTAAAAATAATGCAGTGTTTCCGCTGGTAATAGTCAGCCATGGCGCTGCGCCACATCAAGATTTAGAGCATCACAGTAACATAAATCTCCAGAAATTTAATACATTTTTATGTGATTAATGATAACACACAATACAAAATTATTTGTGGCTTACTTCATTCCGCTAATCTGTTTATTTCATCCCAGTTCTGATAAGTGTCATTATAAAATTATGAACTACATACATGTATTATATTATTATTGTGAGATGACATAGCTATTATGGTAAACGTTTATTTTTTCAGAACACAAGTGAATTAGTACATGAAATGCAGATTTTTAAACATCCAGAGTTCCAAGACGCAGCATTCCATGGGCTAGCACGACCACTGATAAAACAGTGATTTTGTCCCCTTCACCCAGGTGAACTTGTGAACTTGCTAACAACTCCCCCACAGGTCTGTCAGAACAACATAGCACACAGTACAGGTATGCCGTAAGGAACCCTTTCTCCGCCCCCAAGGACAGAGCACCGCAGCTGATGCCACTGGAAATACTGTAATGCATAGGCTCTGTTAACAATACACAACCACGCAATACGCAACAATTTTCCCTTGTTTAAGGTCTTGTATTTTTTTCAGATTTAGAAAATATTTGACCATAACAATGCAACAGTCTTGCAAGAACAATTGGATGGATGAATTTGAATTTGATGTGGACTATAGTCCCTGTTGCTATGAGCCTGTTGCTAAGAGGAACTGCAAGAGAAACATGTACTGGTGTCAGCTCCAGCAATGGAACCACAAACAGGGACAACAACTTGGTGTCTATGTGGAAAATGTGAGCCCATGGAAACAAAAGAAGACTGCACTTGCTACCATGAATAGGACCAAAGACAGCAGCTGCATGGTGAGTCAGAAGATGTCCCTGACCATGAATCACCAGCCAAGAAGGTTTCAGGGCTTAATAGCACAATGCCATTTAAAAAATGTTCTTCTCTAGTGGAAGAATATATTAGAAACAACTGCTCAGCCAAATTTAGGTCAAGAGGGCAGCTTTCTAAGAAGTGGATATCTTGCTAGCTAGCCTCTACTTAGCTACTTTAATGGATTGCAAAGAATTGCGTGCTAAAGTCTCTATCTGGGTTAAAAACTACTTTTATACCCTTATACTAAGACCCCTATACTGATGAAAAAATGATAATTCCTACTTGACAGTAACGCAAAAGTGAGTTCCATGAGTCACATCACTTAATGTCATACACTATCTCAAGTTTGTTTATAATTGCAGTCTTTTAAAAATGAAAATATTAAGTCTTCATTAGTTTCGCCATATAATTTCCCCTGGACAAAGCTCCATTCACATTTGTACTACTGCTGTTCCTAGTTAAAGTAAAAACATCCATCCCATTTCTGATCACCAACCCTTTCCAGTTTCTCTATTCAGTCCTGCTCTGTTTGAGCTGCAGGTCTGAGAATTACAGAAACACTTCTGCATGAGAGAAAGGATCCAGGAAAACCACCCCCAAATATGTGCCTTCGAGGGTCACTGGAGAATCCAAATTAGAGGTTGAGAAATCTGTGAATAATTTCTTAACCAGCATTAATCAGTAGAGCATATCTCCTACAGAGATGCCAAGGGAGCACTTACTCTATGTATTCCACTTAGAAGACTGCATATTAGTACTAAGGGGATAAAGGTGATTAGGTAATCATATAATTGTTGTGCCGTAGATACCACAGTGCCAAAGTTTTCAGTCCAATCTTATAATTACACCAATTAGTTGTCAATAATGAGGATAGGAATCCATAATTATGGCACTGCCTGCCAAATTTCCTGTTTCACAATTGCTGGTATGGTGGCTTAACCACATCAGTAAACACCACACAACAAGAGATATGCAGGGCTATTCAATGGAATGAAATTGGGCTTCCCAGGTAAACTTGATTCATTTAAAAGCAATGGAGTTTGAGGTAGATACTGTTTTTGTACTTTGCAAAGAAATAACTTCTGACAGTCAAAACTACTTTTAAATTGGACAATTTAACAATTTGGGCAAAGGTACAACCCATTATGATACTGTAGGTCTCAAGACATGATAGCATTGCAATTTGGATGTAAATTGGAAGTACTAAATCAAATTAAAATATTTTTTTAAAGTATTTTGCCACCATGGAAGGAAGATGGCAAAAATCTGCACTTTGCAATGGTTCCTGGATGAACTTTGTTTACAAACATAGCTTTATTTATATATTTGATTAATTTAAAATAAAAAACTATTATGTATTCAGTAAAAAGAACATATAAAATTCTATGCCATATGATATTATGTGGTCAAATAGCAGGGCGTTTCCCATTTTGAATAATTTTCTGTGTTTCTGAGATTTAAAAAAAACATAATTAGTGATAGTGTAACCTATAGAGTACCTGTTGGCATGGTAACACATTGCTCACATGTGACTTTCCTTGGCAATCAGCATGCATTAGCTGCTTGTCGTCAGGTGCGATTGCTGCAGTGGATTAGCTTTTTGGTTGCAGAGTTTAAACTGCTGGTTGACTTGGTAGCACCGAGGA
Source organism: Anguilla anguilla (assembly GCF_013347855.1). Lineage (NCBI taxonomy): Eukaryota > Metazoa > Chordata > Actinopteri > Anguilliformes > Anguillidae > Anguilla > Anguilla anguilla. Next base: position 15,326,739 of record NC_049207.1, on the reverse strand, counting down.
TGTGCAGGGTAGTCTTCATATTGTCAGACTGACTGGGGACTTGTTTCTCAAGTCATGAAAGTTAAGTCCAGATCCCTCTGCGCTTTGACTGATATTTGACCCATAATTGCTCCATCTGTTGTTTTGGCATAGCAAAGGAAGTATATCAATGGCTGGCAGTTACATTACAGTATTTTCGGCGCAAGATATAACTCAAAAATCTGCCAAAGTGCTCAGTGACAGCTACTTGGCATTTCCCATCCAAGTGATAAGCCAATTTTTTATCTGATACCTGTTCACCTGTCAAATCTTTTAGTTTTAAAACAGTTTTAATTCAAATTAATCACTGTCGTGCTTGACAGGGCATTGGACAGGCTGTCAGCCTAGATACCAGAGTGTCTGCAGTCTTTCATTCTGCCAGAAAGCTGCTTGAACTACCTCATTCAACTAATCATGGTCTTAATTAAACAATTATTGCTAACCCCATTATTCTGAGGGTGTCAGTGACTTCGAGAGAGCTGTAAAACCTTTCTTCTTAACAAAGGCTTATGAAAAAATTAGATAATATATAGATCCTCTTTATCTATTGTTATCATTTCCAGTTTTTAGAATGCCTAATTGCTGTTGCAGTCCAGTCCCATGTAAAGCCATCGCAGTTATAACAAGACCCATAGTAATTACTGCAATTGGGGGTGAAATTTTAATAGAAATGGCTTCTATGTTGTATTTTTGTGCACTGTTCTGTAAAATAACATTTCCATAACCCAATTAGTTTCTATACTTTCACTGTAACCACTATTTATTTTGTAAAGTATTTTAACTACTGCATTAATAAACACAAGTTTGTTAGTTAACTGCATGTGTAATTCATTAGAACACATGAGAGTAAACATGATATATTTACACGTTGTGACCATTGCCAGAAACGGAACAAAACACCTTGGATCAATTAATACAAACAAACATTTGATGTCAGACTTCACAAACCAACACGTTTAATTGTAAATACATGCCTGAAGCCCTGTTAAACACACAACTGCATGGATAACATCTGAACAGGGTAAAATAATGCTTTTCTCTGCCATGTGTTTATTTGTCCAGTAATGGTACTTCATGTGCACATGACAAACATCCCAGTGTTTAATTATTCATTTGTTTTTGCCAAGACGTGCAGATGTGTGGTTGGTCTGTCATGTCATACTTTATAAGATTAAAAGAAAAATAATTTATTTGTAAGTCTTTGGCTCATAACAGTACTCCATCAAAGGGAGAGAGTGTTTTTCTGTCTTATGTGGTATCAAAATGAAAAGCACAGCCAATCAAATTTTTTTCAGTGTGAGATATTTTAATGAAACACTTCCTCAGTCTATTGGGGACAGACATTTTCTGGTTTAAATGGATTGTGTCATTTGAATTCTTGTTTTGTGATTGTTTTGGCATTCAATGTCTATGTCACAGGTGTGTGACTCCCGCTATGCTATCACTTCCATGTGTCATGTCTGTTATGCAAGTTGTGCGGTTAGCTGCATAATTACAATTTTACCGCCGGATGTTATGCTTGAATTATTACATATTTTATTTTCTATATAATCCATGTTACTTATGGGAAATGTGTGGCTATCTGGGAGACAGGCGATAAGTGTGAGCAAATGGAAGTTCAGCGACCTCTGTGGTTGATCGGGCACCCACAAATCTGCCGATTAAACCACATGTGAAAGGTCTTACTCTGACTAATGTCTGTGTGAGTCTGACCTGTAAACAGCAGTGTGATTACAAGCAGTAACTGACATCACTTGCTTCTGAGGAGAGCGCATGCTTGTCTGCAATCTCCTGAATTGATATCAGAGGTTGCAGTACTGGGCACTGATAAAATACGCTTGGGAATTCTATGTTGGTGAGAATGGGGGGGACATATTAAAGCATAGGGTGACGTACTCTGACCCTTTTGTAACCTACCCTTGTTACGTAACATGATTTTTATTCTCCCAGTACATCTCAGTACATTCAAAACAAAATACCACTGAAGTTAGTGTTAATTAAAACAATGCATGCCACAAAATGTGAAGTGGTCACATATAAAGTCTGCAGTCACAGAATAAATACAAAACGGAGAGATGGTCAACAATAAAACCGCAGCTGCAGTTAGAGTCTCTGTGGCTCTGTTCATTCTGAGCCTGTGTAAATATTGTTTTGGTATATCTAAAGTCCCTGCAAACTTTTTGTGTTTGAGACATTGGCCGCAGAATGTTTGTCCATACTGAACTTGCAGATGGGTAGGTTTCACAGTTACGTGAAATGGAACATGTTCAATGCCCTTTTCATTGAGCTTATGGAAAGCTGCAGTGGATAATGGTCAACAGACCTCACTGAGATAAACTGGCTTGATTCTTACGTTTTCTGTTGGAAGTTCTGCCAGCGTTGGAACTTTCACTGTTATAAGCACCCATAAATACATGAAAATATTCACATTCAAATTCCATATACAGCAGGGAAAACAACAAACAACACAGCTGGTTATATTACTGAAAATGACGACCATGTAGCTCTAAGCCTGTAAGGAGATATTAAGGAAGGGTTTTAATAAAATTGTTAAAAAGTGTAATATCATCCACCTGGAAGTCATGCTGTGGCCTGTGTTTCTGCAGCATAAAATGGATTTTTTCCCCATTATATCACACGTGCTTAGTGAGAGTGCAGGTGCTAAATGCATCATGGCGGAGGATCTGATTTTTGGCCACAGACACCATTGGGTTCCACTCCCAAGGTGTGCTATGTTAACATGTGTAATTCATTTGTCTTTGAGGGACATCCACGTGTTCACGCCGCAGATACAATAATGACTTATAAATCAAGCCCACCTCTTTATGGTGGCAGAGACTAGTAATGGGACCTGTAAAGCCGATGGCTGGTTCACACCTTAGCAACATTACTGGAGCCACAAATCTTTCTTCACACAAAGCTACATGAAAAGTATGTGAAAAGTGTGTGTTTTTAATTATTTGTTTGTTTTTGCCAAGATTTGCAGATGTTTGGTTGGTGTGTCATGCCCTGCTTGCTAAGATTAAAGGCAAAATCATTTATTTGTAAGCCTTTGGCTCACAACAATACATTAAAGGGAAAGTGTGTCTCTGTCCCACATGGTTTCAAATGTCTTGCTCAACTTTTCATTTTCATCCCATTCATTAATATCATATAATTCCATTGTCATATTTTAACTTAATGTTTAAATAATACACTTTGTAGATGAGTATTGAATTGAAGTTGAAAGTTCTGAGGTGTGAGGCAATTAGGCAAAAGATTTCAGAATAACCACAAAGTTTACAAACATTGACCCAGTAATGATATCTGGCTGCTTTCCTTTTAAAATATGATGGTATATCCCATGTATCTGAACTCATTTTCCTTGGTAAAGGAGTGATAAAAGTAGCCTCTTTGCTTTTAGCCTCTTTGATGTAGCCCCTCTATATTTCATGGACCAAAGCAAAGAGGCTACTTTTAGCACTCCTTTACCAAGGAAAATGAGTTCAGATACATGGGATATACCATCAACATGGCTTGAAGCTCATGTTGTGCTCTAGGAACGTACTTCAAATTCCTAGACTCCCCTCTCTTGAATGTTGTTGTTCTATGTGACAGTGGCTCAACATTGAACAAAGGAACGAGATTAATGTTTGTTCCTAATCATCTCTGCGGAGTCTTGATGACAGAGCTTTTAGTTTCCATGTGGCCAGACTGGAATTTGCTCCCCAAGCAACAAAACACAGCAAGTCGCCTCAATTTATTACACTCCATTCAAATTATGTTACATAAATGCAGAAAAAGTTAGGCATAACTATAGACACTTGGTTTGCAAGAGCTACAGCAACTACACATAATTATAGTTTGCACAGTATCAGTGGGTCATCAGCAGTACCAGTGCATAATGAATAATACTGTGAAAGAAATGTCCTGTTATAATATTCAGCATGTAAACCAACTTTAAGAACAAATGTTCAGAACCAATAAAATGACCTCAAAATCTGCTGATACCAGTGGTTGTAAATGACTAAAGTAACAAGGATCTTATGGTTACATACCTTCCATATTTTAGCATGGCTGTTTTTATTATTACTAGAGGACAGTTCAGTGCAGTGGCAGTCTGTCCTTAATCCAGTAACTGTGTCTTTCACATTTCAACCAGGGATGCCCTGGTTCTTTTCCTGGAAATCACTCACCTCAATAGCTAGAGATCTCATTGAACTGCTTATTAGTAGAATCAGGTGTGCCAAACTAGGACTTAAATGACACCTACAGGACAGTAGATCTCCAGAAACATGGTTGGGCAGCCCTGGTTTAAACAATAGGATAAAGTACACTGGAGGTCAGTAGACACAGTGGTGGGCGTAGGGATGCCCTCTTGTCCTTCCTCTGGATTACAGCCTTCCATTCCGCTCACCCTACAGCCTGCTTCTGGGCCCTGACCACAGCCACATTCCAGTTAATTTAACTGAAGGAGCATTCATAGGTAGTACAAAAGAATACACAATCTGGTTTTGGGCTGTGATGGCCACTACATTCCACTAAAACAAATAAATGAAGGCCTACCCAATTATGTCTTTGACTATTTATGTTTCTGTCTGTATGGCAGTCCACAATGATCCAGCTGTTTGAAGGGGCATTTCATCATAAAATGGTCTACTTCCTGCCAATTTTTGACCACATTCTTCAAGGACCGGAAAATAACATGCTATTTTTCTCATTTACTAAATGTAGAATCTTCAAAATCTAAAGGCCATTGAATACAATACCAAATTTCTGGCAGTAGGATAATAGACACTCAAGAACAACATGGCTCTTCATGAGCAGAATGGTGGCATTTCATGTGCATATTGGTTTTGTACCACCCTTTTATATCAATCTGAGAGCTGTATGACTGAACCTGTGAGAAGTAAATCTGGTATGTACATTGTTAACATGTCATGTTAAAAGTAAAGTTTGTGCATTTGACAAAAAAAATGCTTCCGTTCTATAATTCTTCGGCAGAGTCTAAAAAAAATGCAGTACTATATCACAAGTGAAGTGGAACACCGTGCTACAGGCTAAAAAATCTCAGTTCATATCACACGGTACAAGATGAACACTCAATATATTTCTACTTATTTGCTGACCAAGACTTCCAAGTTACAAATAGGCTGCTTGCCTTGCTTCAGTGGCAATATGAAACAGACATATCTTAAGAAAACACAGCACAGTAATATTAGTACAATTACAGTTGACTTAGCTCCAACACTCAAAAAATGGCCCCTAGCTAGCTGTGGCCTTTCAAGTCTCCCCCCATGGGGGCACTGATCCAATCAATCCTTGGAGAATCCAGTTGCATGCCATTCTAGTGGCATGCCATTCTTCTAACAGCTACAGAAGAGCAGTGGAGCGTTGGGGTCTTCTTTGGCTCCATTCTTTTCATTGACAATATTACCATCTCATAGACACTGATAGTAATTAGTTCAGTTTGCTTTTTGTTTTCTGTTGACTTGTGAGTACAGCTGTGACCCAAAGGAAGAGAAAACACAGATGGGTGTTTGCTTGCCCCATTGTAAATGGTCACGACAGCAATGGCTAATTTTAAGTCAGAGGAGAACATGATTTAATAAGTATATTAAAAAAATACTTCTCAATCCCTTTTGTCTGTCAAAAATATTATACGATTCCAGTCAAAGCAGGACTAGTGTTGGCAGCCATTGACATGCAGATGAAATCAGGGTGAAAACACATCTATTGCACTTCCTGTTGATACAGTAATGGCAGAGTAGCAGCTGGGCAGCAAGTATCCTCCCAGTGGAGCTTGAGGCTGGCTGTCCCCGACTTGGCCTGGCCAGACGTCTGATCATCAGATAAAACTGTCCATTCACATAGTTTCAAGGACAGACTGCACAGGGCAAATTCCAGCACTTCAATGTCATATAAATATGAAGGAATCCTTTGAACAACAGAAAGGGAGGATGTGTAATTATTACTTTTGCATTATGGTTAAATTACAGTTGGCCTTGCCAATCATCAGGTTGTTTTAGATCTCTCTTACAGCTTTCCTGGCAGTTATTTAGACCAGTTCTTCCTGTTATAACTTTATATCAGTTTTGGACAGCCAGTTGAACTTTCAAAGGTGGATACATTGCTACTAAATGCCATTATAACATTTTTACAGTTTTTTCATTTGTCAGTTTAGTTCAGGGGAGTTTTAGCATTCTGTTGATTTAGGAATACTTGTGCAATTTTTCTTTCCTGACTCATGCACACTGGAGAGTGTAGAGTAATTATTTCAGGAACTAGCAAACATTATAGGCTGACCCTGCTAATGACAAGAAAAGATAAGCCCCATTCCCTAACTCTGTTTTTTACTGGCTGCCGACAGACTGATCCGTATCAGCTCGCACACAGGGTCCAAACTCGAACCCTGGTCCACAACCTGGGAGGGCGACCCACAGCATGGGGCCAATCGCATCGTCTGTGGTCTCTGGAACAACCCAGACATGCAGATAGAACAAGTGCATGTTTCTCACTGCTTACTGAAGATAAGGACTCAGAGGGGATATTGCCGAGGACCCTGGGGGATGCCCAAAATTATGCCGGATTACAAAAAGGAGGTTAAAATGCTGAATTTGTCAGATTTTCCCATGACATTACAGTTTACAGAGTCTAAGCAAACCTGTACAGTAAGTTGAAATAACACCAAACAAACAAAAAAATATATTGGAAATAATAGAGTCCATTTTCCCCATTCCATCATTAAGGTCAATGCTTTTTGAGTTTTCCAGATTAGAATGAGTTTTCCAGATTAGGTATGAACTAAGTGACTGAAGGAATTCTATCTATTTGACTCTGAGTGTACAGTATAAGAGGGGATCGAGCATGCTCTGGCATTGCCTCGTTGGCCAACTTTGCTCAATAGAAAGATATGAATCACTCTGATTAAATATATCTGCATTTTAATTCAAATAACATGTGCTTCATATCCAGAGAAATCAACATGGTCCTTTTCCCACACCAGGAAACAACCCCCATATCGCATACCATATCAGTCCCTCCCAAGGAAGGAATCAGTCTCACATTTCCTTTGTCTCTTTATCAGGAGTTGACTTTGCGACGTATAAAGAGTTTTTTCACTCAAAAATGCACATGAAGGCCTTGGCCAAAATGCCTCAGGTTTGACACAAGTCATCATTTTACAATGGTACCCTTTATATTAAAACCATTTTTGAAAGGTTGATTAAAATGAATTAAATTGTTTCAAAACACACGTGTGTTTGTAGATAGAACATCTCTACTATGAATACTCTGTTCATAAATCTGAATTAGATTATTTTCAGTGAAATAAGTTTAAATTTTCGTAATACAACCCAGGAGCTAAGATATATACAACAGTGTGTAAATTACGCTATATATTATGGTGAAGGGTGTAATTTCAGACAGGGACACCAGTGAACCTGTTCCTGACATTTTTTAAAGGCCAATATTGTCCCCAGCGCTATAAAAAAGCATTCATATTTTATAGTTGAAAATGCACTGAAAATTACTTCTGACTGTGGATTTAAGGCAGTGAGGAAAGTGGCAGTAGGACCATACAGAAGAATGCCTGTCCTCCAAGTGCATTAATTGATGTCTGTACAGCCACCAGAGATGAGAGACAGTTTAGTCTTCTGCGAGAAGTGATGACATGCAGGGAATTGCCAGCTGCGGCAAGCTGTAACAGATTTACAGGACCTTAAAAAGTGCCCCACCTCCACAACTGGAATCAACAGCATGCCATAGCATTATAGTATACTACGTAGTGTGCTCTATATATTGTACTGTCTATAGTACATATACATGTTTTCTTATGCGCCACAGACAGCAAAGTTCATTCCCTATGTGAGCAGAGGTAGTTAACTTGGGTAATTTTTTAACTCACTGACCACATGATTGCTGGTACTATTTTATTTGGTGTCAATGGAGGTTTGATTGACAGCTGGGTTACATAAATGTCAAGGTTTGAATTTAGGTTTTCCTCAAGACCCAGAAGCATAAACATGACTGGTACCATAAACCTTAAAATATTAGCCCTTTTAAGTTCTCAGATTTGACAAGTGTCAAAATGGAAGCCAAGAACCCTTTGGAATTTGAACAGCACTCTGTTATATCTTGTTGGGCACATACCTTAAGCACATACATCGGAGTACATGCATGACTGTGTGTCTGAGTATGTGTGTGTGTGTGTTTGAGAGGGAGGCCGTCCTTTCTGTCTGAAATAAATCAGTTAAAATCATCACAACATCCTGCATCCCCACTAATGGCTGCTGTTTTTAATTGTAGTCAGTGAAGTGGAAAGAGAGGGAGTGAGATAAACTCTGTCGTCCAGGTTAAGTAAACTTGAGCGCTCAAGGGAGACCAGACTGCTGATGGGCTTTTTTATTCATTCTGACAATTGATACATTTTCAAGCTGCCATTGTACAGAGTGTGCAGACATTCATTCATTTTTATTTAATTCTTCCTCAAACACTGGCAGAACCAGTCAGTCAGTGGTCCAGGCGACTGGGGTTGGGTTCTCACTCATCGCTGGAAATCATCAACGCTGTGGCAGAAAGTTGTTTTTTCATGTAGTGAGATGGATTTATGAGAAAAGCGGGGACGATAGAATGAAAATACTACAACTGCAACTCAGACAGAAAGGAAACTGGGTTTGGGTGTGCTGAGAGATTAACTTTATACTCAGAAAACTCTTCAGAAGCAATTTCTTTAAAATCTGATATAAATATTTATAATAGCGCTGAGGTTAGGAAATTTGGTGATTATCCAAAATAACAATGAAATACTTCGCACAGAACCTGTCTGTACCTTATGGAATCCAAATGAACTGTAAAACTAACACGTTCAATTTGAAATGATTAGACCACTGTACCAGATAGCACATGCATGCCGGTTCCATTAAAAAATTAAATAAAATGGCATGCAACACAATGGCATTCTCTGTAAAGTGCAAATAGACTGGAATGGATTTAGTGGGCTGTAATTCGCAGGAAACAGCACAGAGACACCAGGCTCGGACCTACTTGGTGGGTCATTTACGACCTGGCTAACAGTACCGCTAACAGGGAAGTACAGGCACTGCCTTGTGATCAGCCTCATTATGAGAGTATCCCTCCTCTTAACCCCACACCTCTGCTGTAGCCTGCATGCCAGGCGCATGCAGCATGGCATCAGTCCCACAATGCACTGATTCACCACTTATTACTGTGTAATGAGGCTGAAAATGCTATTTAACACTTTTATGAGAGGCAAACATTTCTCACGTAATGAATTTAAGGAACAGAATTAACTGGGCTCTTTGAGCATATTTTTGAGGTGTCCATTAAGATACAAATTAATAAAAAAAGAACAGAGAAACTTTAATTGCATTCATTGGAATGCTTGCCAAGGTGACCGTGCAAATTTGGGTATTGGGAATTAATAAAGATGATGGGAGCAAGCTGGTAGGTTTGAAAGGCTGAAAGGCAAACAACAGCTCCTAGAGTCAATACAACATGTGTGAGACTTTATCTATTTAGGTCAAAGACATCATTCTGGCTTTCTACCAAAAACAATTAAGTTGCCGCAGGGAGGAAGCAGGTCATCTAAAAGAGAGGCGCTTGATGGACAGAAAAGCCCTTTAAACTCATTTCAGGTCATTATGTTCCATTTTCTCTTCACTCAACTAAAGGCTGTGAAACCCAGCAGAGAACAAGTGAAGGTGGCACTGGGAGGTCAAAGATCATTGGGTTAGCTTGTGGGCTTGACAGCTGCCTCCTTTTATTACAGTTTGTATCTCCGGGGATCCAATTTTATCTGTTTAAATGAGGTTCCTTAAAATAAAACGCTTCTTCTTTGTGAATATTTTTCAATCAATACTAGAATGTACCAGAATATGACTTCAAGTGTATGATGTGTGCAAGTGTTATCCCCTTAAACTGTTCAAATGCAATGCAGTAACTGCACAACTGGGATAAAACTTAAAAATTCCACCAGATGACTGAAGGACTAATTATCAGAAATAGAAATTATCCATTGGAAATTTGATTTTATTGCTCAAATAATGTTACCTTTATTCACATGAAATAATTTCAGTAACTACACTCCAATTTAGTTAACCATTGTAAATGTAAGTAAATTTAATCTTTAAGGGATTAATCACCCTAACAACAACCCAAGCTTTGAACTCAAACGCAATAATATTTATTGGAAAACCTAACTCACAAATTTGTCATCAGCGCTGTGATGTTTTAATGCTCCGCAGATTATTTTTGTTTTCCCAAAGCCCTTAATGCAAACACTGATAATGCATGCATGTGATAAAACAGTCTCAGAGAAACAGCATCCTAAATTTCCAGCTCACAAACTGTGGCGGCTCTCCCCCTTCACTTCCAGGCCACCTCATTTGATCAACCCTTCTGTTGTGTATTTTCAAAATCATCCCAATCCCCTGCACACAATCTGATTGAGATAGCACTGTCTTTTATATTGATCTTTTTTTTCTAAATAAATACATTTCTTTTACTTTTCTTTTTTTAATAAATGCTGCATTTTCTGCCAGGTCTATAAAACAATTAAAGACGTATTATTCAATATTTTAGTTGCTTATTAGTATCTTATTAATGATGAAAGTATTTGCTGTCTTTCCCTGGCAAAGGGACATACCTGCAGTGATATAATGATGCAGTTTACATCTGATTATATGCATCCAGCATTTTACAGCAGATGTATGTATTTAAACACTTCTCTGTGCTGCGCAGCAAGTCAGAAATAGGACATAGGCATGAACTGCACAACACAGCTGCAGAACAGCTTTACCATGGGTACGCTTCTGGTGTAGATCACCTCATGCACTGCCATTATTTTGGCTACACTTCACTGATGTCATTCAAATAAAGCTCAGTGGAATTGAGCAAATACATAGCAAGAGACTGAACATGAGGCTGATGCAATGACAGATAAGAAATACTGTATTACATATTGAAATGAATCTACTGCAAACACATACTTAGTACTCGTATAAGAGCACAAAAACACATTTTTGGTGAGGGAGTGAAAAACACAAATGACACGAATCTACTGTAAGTTTTCTTTTACTTTTGGGAAATTCTGTATCCACAAGAATGTTATCACGTTTTATCACAATATTTCTGTGGCCTTTTTCAGTGCAGGATGTGAGAAAGTTGCTTTCAATTACAGGCCCTCAGATTGGGTGGGAAGATATATGGCCTGTCACACAATATGAGCTCTGCATGTGGTAAACACGTTGTTGCACTGCATACCCTGTCCCCTAATGAAGGTAGTTTTTATTGAATGCTTTGGCTGGTGCACCCTAAGAGCTAAGCTATACACCAGCAACATTCTGTGACACCAATAACAAAATGGTGAGAGGACAATAAATCTCGAATGGCAGCAGTGAGCTCTGTGAAATACTGGTTCACAAAACCGAGCCAATAGATTCATTCGCAAATGCCTCTAATGACCAGCTGACAAAACCATATGGCAGTAATGGAAGACATTTTTTCAGGGTCCCTTTGAGTATGCTTTCAGTGTTATTCAATTAATGTACGTTTATTTGAGAGGGAGTGTGATGTCAAGGGTCCCCTTACATTCGAAGCTGTCAATTATAACCAATATAATGATTTGAGATACTCAAAAGATTTTTTGAAAGTTTCGCCATGGCTGTATATACATAAATGCAATATAGTACCAATATATACTTAATTTCCTTCTTAAAAGTCAGGCTTAGTCTTTTAAGTTTTCACTGTGAAACTGAAGTTATGCTATTCAGAATAAATAAAAACAGATGAGTTGTAGTATTAGCTTAATATTGTAAGGTAAAATATATTTAGTAGTTTATTACCATGTTTAATTGTCCACAGCATGTTATAAAATGGGATGAATTCTAATTTGAACGAGCAGTGAATAAATGGAATACAAATGCCCTAGCACCAACACTCCTCTGTGTCCTGGGTGCAGGTTAATGATGTGGCCTCTCTGTGGGACATGTTGAGATTCTATGGTTTTGTATGTTGTTTTGAATCTCATACGTCCCAGAAATTCAATAGAAAGAATTATTATTGCTAAAGAGTTCAGGGTTAATAGGTGCAAATGAGCTTGCATTTAAGAAGGATAGCTTGTTCACCTGCGAGCAGTGGCCCAGTGGAAGTGTCTGTTTGAGTGAGGACGAGAGCAGCTTTATGCCGGAGGTCCCAGAATTAATCAAACAAAGAAATTAAGCACAGGTGGGAGGCCTCGCATTGTCCTTGCAGAGTTCTTTTCATTTCTCTGTGGGAAATAACACAAATAAACATAAAAAAGGGAGGGGGAATTGGGATGGGGGTGGGGGGCATTTAATATGGCTGTCCAAGCAAACATTAGAGTTGGAGCAAAGCAGCTGCCGTCATCGTATTTTTCCTTGAAATTGCACAGTTTGGGTCACTACAACCAAATCACATTTTACCGGTTTAAAATAAAATGTATCTGTTAAAAATTCATAGATTCATAGAAATTGAAATTGTAACTTACATTCAGGGACATAGCTCACAACACGTTTGGGCTGCTGTCTTTCACTTATTTCTGAGAGAGGCAGAATTCAATATTGTCCATAGATAGATAACTAGAAAATGACGAATGCTGTGATGTCATAATTAAACATGATCTTGGATGATTATGAAAGCAAACCAACAAAAAAGAATGCATACAAGTATAGATTTATGTGTGGATACTGCACTGTTTCATCTGAATTTATATCTTTTAAAAAACAGCCTAGACACTTCGGAAAAGCTGTCATTCTGCATTTCCTAACTGACCAGAATTTCTGCTTGTTTACCTCTCGCTGTGTAGGAATTACTTCCTGCAGTGACTTGAAAATAATAATGTTGCTAAGTGAGACACATTACCGAGTGACCTCTGTTGCTGGGGTAACATCGTGGCATTCTCCAATTAAATGGACTGGACTGCATTTATATAGCGCTTTTATCCAAAGCGCTTTACAATTGATGCCTCTCATTCGCCAGAGCAGTTAGGGGTTAGGTGTCTTGCTCAAGGACACTTCGACATGCCCAGGGCGGGGTTTGAACCGACAACCCTCCGACTGCTAGACAATCGGTCTTACCTCCTGAGCTATGTCGCCAGCCCAATTAGGCCTGAACTTTAGCTGATAGCCAGACACCCTATTAGGACTGTAATTCTGTACCATTTTACCACGACCCCTAACTTTGCAAGTTATAATCCTTGGGCCAAAACCTTTGCACTTTGGTGACATGACACAGCATTAAGACTTTAATTTTTATTTAATGATTTGCCTGAAGTATTAGGCAAGGACAGGTCAAGCCTGTTGAAAGCCTTAGGGAGCCACTATTGCAGTTATATGAGCTGGATTTCAGTTAAGGGAGATATATACATCAAGTGGCTTAGTCTGAGGTTTGACAGGAGGGGCATGGAGATGAGATCAAAGCACATGTAGGTTTTTGAATTTAAAACATTTTTTATTTCAAGCCCACAGAGAATCTGAGGCGAAAGGCAATTATCCACAATGATGCTCCACTGCCAGTAATGGTGGTGCCTTATATGGAGAAAAGCTTTTGATTTGCAGAAACCTTCAGCCCATGCTTCTGAACACGGTGCTGAGTGGAAGCATCAGTGGTTCAGTGTCTTTGTGTTTAGAGATTCAATGGACAAGTTTATGGGTCCAATTCCCAGCTGCTTGAAAAAATAATAATGCTAAAAGCTCAAAAAAATGTATCCAGTGCCTGTCTGCGCCAATGGCACACATCGATAAGAGGGAGAATATTGATTTCATTTTTTGTAGAATATAACTGTGATAGGTTGTAAAGGTGAGGCCTACACTACCTTTTTACAATGTAGCCATAAATAAACTGCAGGGGTTTAAAGCGATACCTTGGGTATAGCTAAATCCAATAGACCATGTCTGTCCAGTATAATCTACTGCTCAACCATATCATTTACTAACATCCACTCTCGTTCGGGTCTCTCGGCATGTTTCAGTGATAAATATGTATGCTGACTGACAGATCTGTCACCGTTTTCATGGAGCATGGATTTCTACACTTTAACAAGCACCATATTGCACCCGTTAAAATAAAAATAAAAAATCTAACTAAATAGACCACTGTGCATCCACCTCTGGAGCAGGGTATGTAAACTACACAAAAGGCTGCAGATTTTAAGAAGGTGCACTCTTCGTATTTCTTAGTCATGATTGTGCATGTGCCTCCAGATTGATTATATGGTGCTAACAGAAGTTATTAGAAGGCTGCCATGGTTTTTTTTTTTTTAAAAGGTAAAGAAGTAGCTGGATTTCTTATCAGAGGGCATTGCTCAGTGGGTTTTAATCTATTTTGATTGCAGTGCTGGATTTCCTCTGAGACACATACCATTACCTAATGTCTACATTCGCTGTTTACCATGTTCAGACATATCTTCTAAGCTCACATAACCACTCCAGCTGAAATTGAAGTAGAACGTGAAAGCCTCAGAGGTCATCATGAGGGCATATTTTGCAAATGAACAGGAATGCATTCGGCCCCCTTTGCGATGAATTGGGTTTTGAATTGAATTATCCTTGCAATCAATTCGATTTATTTGATTTAGCAATAAAAGTTTTAACTTTGTCAAAGCATGTCCTCTTGCAATTAGTTTCCTGAACCCCCTCCCATTATCTGGAAATGATTATGAATATGCATGGGACAATTGAAGTGCAGGTGGGGAGATAAATCACATCTGGTACATGATGTTTCCTGCCAGCAATACTGTACTCTACAAAGGTCTTTTGTGGCTGTCCTGTTTTCATTCTATTCTTCATAAGAGATCATGTGAGGCCTCTATGTACTATCAGCTCAAACATACTATATTCAGCGGTATGGCAGCTGTTTTGCATGTAGTTCTCCATCTTTTGTGGGCAAGCTCAGTCATCTCACTGTTTCAGTACTGTGCCATTTCCCAGAACCCTCAGATTAGATTACAGCTACATAATTTTCATACCTGTGATGGCATGCAAACAACCTTGTATGTCCATTTTTGGTCAATTTAGTTTTCCTACAAATGTTGACAGATCTCATCTAAGTCTATGCACTGCAAATGTCTCATATCTCTACAGCAAGTAATGATGTGTTCATATTGGTAAAAGAAAGCTTTTTGTCAATTCTGATAATGACATTATTTGATGATATGAGGTTTTTGGATGACTCAGGTCATACATTTACATCTGACAAAATATTGGCAGTGGCAATGGCTATCGCAAAAACATATCTAGAATAAGAAATAACAAAAAAGCTGCAGCTATTCCAGCTGCAGAACAATGCAGTAAGTCTTGAATTTCCCTTGATTAACTTGAGAAAATGTTACTTTTTCTTATATAGCAGTTTTTCATTCATGCGCATGGTTATGTATTTTTCAGACAGATAGTGTTACATTAGCCTACTTTATCACATATATTGTTAATAGTATAGATGCAATTTATATCTTAGTGAAAACAATACTTCCCTCTAACTTTAAATTTTCTTTGTTTTAACATTGATCTACAATATTGCCTGTTGAGGTAGTTGTAACAATACTGTGATATGGTCAAATTGTAAAGGAAAAGCATATGCTGTTGTCACTATTAAAACACCTCATAATTTACCATCTGGAGCCTTCAGCTGGTATTTTTAGGCATTTTAACTACAACCTTATGAAGCCCTGAAGCACCACTAATGCTTGTAATTCATTGGTAAATGCATAGTTTTGTTCTTGGAGCCAAGGGATGGGATGGGGCTGGTAAAAATTAAGAATCTGGGCTTTTACCTTGAAAATTGCAGGACCAGTTCTCAGATGGGGCACCTACAGTACCATTGAGAGGGTAATCTGATGTGCAATACTTACATCCATCTGCAAATCTTGGCCTGTACTATATAAATTGTCCTGGACACCTCTGTCCAAGAAAGTATAGCAATGCAGTTGCAATAATAGTACTGATCATGTAATGTAATGAATAATAGTACTATTGTGAGAGCTGAATGGCATTGTTTGACTGGTACAGGTATACCTGTGTGTGATCTTTTGTGGATCCTGTCTAAATGAAAGGAGGAATTTAAGATATAAACAGAGTGGGCAAGAGACCATGAACCTCAGAGATAACCCTGTTCAGGTTTCTAACAGTTCTCCACCGCTCATCTTGATTAAGCAGCGAGCTCTGACTTCAATTGGCTCTCCCTTGGTGCTGAATAAAGGAGGACACAGGATGGGCCAGAGTGTATATTTTCACATGTATTGTGCTTCCCATGGCTTGGGGAGATTCTTTCAGCCTGTCGTGTAAACATTGTCTGCTGAGAAATGGAGATCAAGGTGCATGCTGAATCTGTGTGGAGGTGGTAGGTTATGACCTAATTCCCCCGTCAGTTTTCTCCAGCTGTTTAATGAACACCACTTGAACCTCATAGGGTCCTACCCAATCCCCCATCATTTCCCCTGACTGCCCAGTCGTCTATACCCAGGCAGTCGATTCCAAACAGCCATCCAAAACTTTCCAGTCATGTTTGGTGACGGTTTGTTTAAATCAGAGGGCTTGTGTACAAAATCTGTAGACATTTGGGCTTGAGAAATGCAGGGAATGGGAAAGCAGGTTGTGTTGTGCAAACAGGAAGCATACCTGCCAAGACAACAAAGCCAGCATAACACAATATAAAACAGGAAATGCAGCTGTAGACACATCAGAATACACAGCCATGGTATTTACAGCCATGCATATTTCCTCTCTCTTTCATCTCATTCATCTTCCTTTTGTGAAACACTCATCAACAGATGCAACATGAATACAATGAAAGTGAAGGGAAATAAGCAGCATGGCTGTGTGTGAATACCATAGCCATGTGTTCTGACGTGGCAACAGCTGCATTCTCTGTTCTTTATACTATGTTATGTTTGCTTTGTTGTCTTGGCAGGTATGTTTCCGGTTTTTCACAATACAACTTGCCTTCCCCTTTGCTGTATTTCTAAAGCCCTTTTACCACTGAGCCAGATTTCCAAATTTCCCTTTGTTTTCACAGCGAAGTGTCTGCAATGCATGTGGATGTGTGTTCATAATACATGTGTTTCCTGCCAGTAAATTCCATTATTCCAAGAACAGTCTGCTGAAAATCCTAGGTTGAAAGAACATTTGTGTAATCTGATTTCTACTATTTAATTAATCTATCATCACAGAAGAAGAAGAAAAGAAAATTATGAGTTGAGTCTGGAAGTAGGCGCTGAGCAGGAAATCTTTTAAATTATGGAGAATGTGTTTTTATTTCCCTTATTCTGGTGAGCATTCCTCTGCACCAAACTTTGCTCTGAGTTTTCATTGTAGTCTACAAGCATATAACAATTCATTTGAAGAACAAGCTAAAGATAAATTGACAAGATTAGCCAAGACTAAAGAGTGTGTTTCCTGATAGTGTATGTTTCACCATGTCAGGAAATGAGGGCCATGAAGCAGCCAATGAACTGTCGCTATTTGATACAGAGGTCTGGTGCCCCTCTGTGCTTTTCCACACTCCATGCGCTCTGTCTTAGTGCGGCATGTGCCGTGTACCACACGTAAAGATTTGAATTATTTGCATAGGCGCGTGCATCTGAAATCCATGCCGATTGTTAGAATTGTGAAGTTGTCTCACTGCTGTTTTCCTTTATTTAAATGACATGGCAGGCTGACCTTTCTCAGAGAAAGTACAGCCATGTTGTTTCTGAACAACATCTTTAACCATTTTTGTCAGAGAGGCAACAGAGAAAATATGCAACTTTAAAGTGACAAATTGAAGACAGGTCACCCAAAGCTCCTTGTTAAAAAATGTTGTTTTCTCAGAGTTCAAATATTAAAGGATTAAAAGTGCTTACACATTTTTGGTAAACATGACATTCCAGTGGGGAGCCTACAGTTCAAAAAATCCCAAGAAACATATTTTCCCAGAAAATACTATTTGTAGCAGCATCCTTGATTGTGCCATGAAAATACTAAGTAGGTTGAATCAGAGTTCATAAAGATGAGAGTAATTTGTTACAGCACAATTCCTTCGCAGTCATAAGCTGGGCTTTTCTATCAAATCTTCATATGTTTGCACAGTTTGAATGCTTTGGCTGGAATTTGCTACCTTTATGTAGAATCGGTTAGTACGGAGAAGTGTGAGCAAGGGGTTCATACCCTAGACGGACAGTGAAATTTCAAATAGTTAAAGGCATGGGTTTTCCTGGTGGTGCATCTAGTCATTCAGTGACAGACGCAATCAACTGGAGTGGAAACGTCTGTGCTGGCTGTTCCCCGGACTTCAGTTGGGTGCGGCGTAATTGGCCAGAGCACCGTGGTGAATCAGGCGAACAGGGGAAGCTTTTCAAAAAGAGTGCGGACATTCTGCCTGTGCCTCGCCAGCACTGTTTATCAGACACCACCGGCACGCCTATGGACCCCGCGTTTACTCTGGACAGGAATGCTGATACTAAATCACTGGCATGTACTGGGCCGTCACATCACCCACAGCTCTGAATTGCTGTGAATTACAGACCTTTTCATATCTCAGCCAATATTTCATGCAGTATACCAAGACAGTGCTATTTGTGATGTATTGAATCTTGTAAATATTAAGGTCATAGGCTGTACATCATCAAAGGTTTATTGAGATGGTAGTGTTGTATAAATGTTCAGTATATATAAACATGTATCTATGGGATGATTTTGATGACTATTAAACCATAAATGTTGATGTAAATGAATGCATTTCACAATCATTGTATTTTCCATCAGTAAAATTCATAGATCTCAGCTAGAGAATACTTTTTTGATGAAAATATTTTACCTTATAACGTTCTGACCACGTGTTTAAGGAGTATTTTTTTAAGTTTATTTTTTAAACCACTCTTTAAGGTCAACCACTTAAAGCTCATTGTTCCGTTCTACTCATTATGTTAAAGAACAAAAAGATTTGTTCTAGGAGATGATAAAATTAACAGCCGTGAAGTAAGTGTGGTAATTTTACAATCCCTCGACGCCAAAAAGCCTTAAAAAAGTTATTTGACTATAAACCAGCATGACACTGGCCCAAATCCAAGGCTATGTCCCAATTATCAATGCACACGTGCAAATCATTATGCTTTCATTGGAACGCAGGAAATTAGAAGGCATTCAAAGGTCACTGTATTAAGAGATTGATAGCACGAGAGATATTTTATAATTATTATTACACTCGTTAATTTGTACAATTGTTGGCAGACAGGTAATTGTGCAGAGTTACTTAAAACCAAGACAGGCAGCTTTCCTCCATGTTGCAGTGGACTGAGGCAGTGTAATATTATGGGATTATAATACAGAGGATTGGATGATCACTGTTCTGCCTTTGATATTTAATCTATTTCAATCAAGGAAGTTTATTACTAAATAATTGTTTGTACTGGACTGTACTGTACATAGTTTTGATTTAGTTTAAGCTTTCTACTGAAAGGCTAGTGATGCTTATTGTATACTATATGAATATGGTTGCTTCCTTCCAATTAATTCATTTCAAGTCCATTTCATATATAGTATAAAACATAAAACCCCAAAAATAAAGTGAGCTTGGTCTTTCTTTCTTGAATCAGACTTAAGAGGGAAAGAGTGAGAAAAAAAAAATTGAGGAAGAGTTAACGGCCTGAGGGGCCCTTTAAAATGAATATATCTGAGGAGGAACTTCAGTGATTAGGAGATAAAATCTGTCTGTCAGTATATCTGGCCCCAGTATGAGTTCCCCACATACCTGCTGTCTGCCGACCTTCTCAGAATCTGTTCTGGGCTCACGTACACTCTAAGGGGTACACTGACGCACTGAGGCACCAGCCACACAGCACAGACGCACAGCTGACATTCTGTGCAAAAGCAAGCATTTCAGAGACCATTCCGATATCGTTGTAATGAGGACAAGCCTGTGCAGATTTCAAAGCCAGAGCTCGGGTGATGTCTGCTTAAAACGGCACCAATTCCAAACAAGTCCAAACGTGAATTCTGTTATGCTTCTCGTATTTTACAGTTTAAATGAGCATGGATGGAATGAACATGCTGACCGAAAAAGGTCATTATCACAATACCTTCTGAAAATCATTTTCACTTTCTTCTCAGACAGGACCACTGCAATAAATGAGATCTGGGTATGAGTATTCTTTTGCACCAAATGTGACCTAAATTAAAGCAACAAAGTCAGAAAAAGCAGAAGGAACACGTCCCTTTCCCTGAGACACTGTAAATTTGCAGGGCTGCAGTAATTATCATAATGAATGCATGAAACTTCAAGTTCAGGAATGCAATATAATAACCAAAAGCAGGTGCGCAGGAACTGGGCAAGATGAGAACCAAAATCAACATGACTATTACAGTTATGATATGAGCGAAAGCTGAATTTAATTTGTGAAATAATGTGGGTGAAGTGAAGAGGAAGAAAGAAAATGCTCCTGCAACGAGCAGCTGTATAAAAACAGGAGGACATTCACGAACGGATTCTCTCTGCTAATCATAAGCTAATCAAAACAGAGGGGGTCGGCTTTTCATTCCACAATTACAGTGGGGTTCTAAGGTGTCATTCGCAAGCTCACTCAGTGGAAGAACAGACTCTGCGGTTAATTAGACTCCGTCAATGAAATGCCGTTCAGTCATTTTCATCTCCAGCTACAGTATGCGGGGCTTGGCAGCGTGGCCTGGGGTCGGCATGCGCAACGACTGGTGGCTTTGAACAGCAGCAGTTGCCACACACACGCTCGGCGGCCTGTTTACACAGCCAACAGATGGGCATTCCTCAGATCAGATGATTGGAGAGCCCGGGGTCAGTTGGCTAAGGGTCTCATATGAGTGTGACCTTGGAGCACGGGCAGCCACATCCACCCCCAGCAGAGGAATTATTGCACCAACGGCGGAAGTTTCTCTCTTTCTGTTTCCTTAATTACTGTATTTCTAGGCGTGGCAGGCTCTTTCTTGGTGGTACATTCAATCTAACTGCCATGGTGTTTCACCTTACAGTGACAAACATAAAATTAAACTTCCCAATGTGCCTTCAGCAACGTTTTTAGTTTTTAATCGTCTATCTCGTGCTGATGTGTATGAGTAACTAAAATAAATGTATCCGCTTACAGGCGTAACTCAAATTTGAGATCAAAAACAGCACAGTGGCCAGACTAGGTGACCCACCGCACGAGTATTTGTGCACGACCATAGCGGCCGGATTGAGAATGGGAAGTGAAAGGTGGCTGGGTAATTTAAGAAAGGTAATTTACTGGGGGTAAGACCGAGGTAATGCCCCCTCAGTTTCCAGAGTTGGGGCTCCAGTGAGTCTCATGGGGACCGTGAAGGTGTGGAGTGGGTATGGCAGTACGCTAATGATCTCTGCAGACCATGGCAGGATATTGGCTAATGGATATTCCTGTGATTTTTAGTTCAGAAGGGGTGGGGGGGTCATTGGACATTTGGGCTTTAAACTTTTAAAAGCTATTACAAGATACATCTTTATTGCTTTAAACCTCAGGAGAACTTGTCGCAGAGGAGGTTGCTGCAACCCAGTGCTTAATTTTTAATACCACACATCTGTTCTGTTTTATTTTAGGAGAAATTAATACCAGATTGATATAATGAGCCAATAATAAAATAAGCTTATCAACTGAATTTTATTATTTATAATTATGTGCATGTTTAAGTGTGAAGGTTTGACATTACTTTTCCACTTAAATGCTTTGAGCAGAAAAACCAGCAGTAATGCATTCAGTAAATGCAGATATTTTAATATATGAACAGGGTCTTGACCATTATTCTGTGCTCTTGTCTGTGCTCAGAATTAGAAAAAACAGCAAACAGCAACACTGCATTTTAAGCATCGCATTATATTATCGAAGGGCATGGTAACTACAATGTGACGGTATGGGTGCAGAGAGCTTCTGCAGTTGAGAGCTGCAGCTGAAAGATAAAAAGTGTTTGCCTGGAGCTCTACGGTTCTGACCAGAATGCTAATGACACTTTTCTGAAGATTCTGAAATATGAAGCTGCGTAGGCACAGAATCAGTCAGAAGATGATCTGGGGACAGACTTCTGTTCAGTGCAGGGCTTGCACCTGGATCTCAACAATAAGAAATGAAAACATAAGACCCCACTCAAGGTTTGGGAATGGATCAAGGTGTGGGCCAATAGTTTATATGGACTATTACCATAGTTGGAGCATGTTTTGCTATTACATGGATATGGTTAAGTGAAACTGCGGCATATGCAGAATTCTGTATTTCATACAACATAAGCCTGCAAAGAACCATATGTAATTTCTGTTTTTATTTCAAAATGATTGAACAAAACTGTTATGAACTGTATATACCCACACTAACAGAAAAGTAATATGTGTGTTGAGCTCTCAGGACTCGGTATAAACACAAATCATTTTCCTGTGTCTAAAAATATATATTTAGGAGTTACATGTTTTTATTTATTTTATTCAACATTGTGAATTTCACAGCTCAACACATTAACAATATTAATCATTGCATCAATCATTAAATACAATAAACATTTAAAGAGTTTATTAAAACATTTTTTGCAGTCAGCTTGAAGAAAAATAAGAATAAAAGGGCTTGATTGCATAGGATTCACGCAGCATCAGCAGACCTCTAATATGCAAAGAATCGGTAAGTTAAAACAGGCAGCATGTGCCACGTTTGACCTTTGTTTGTTTTAATAAAAATCCTGTATATCAGCGGTCAACACAGGCACAACCTTAGCTTATTGCATTCATAAATATGGCTCTAAAATAGATGTGGCATGAACCTTCGCAGGGTAGTAAAAGTGATTTCATACTTGGAATTCTCTTCACCGCCTCCCAGTGAAAGTACATTCAGCAAAATCATTTCAGCGCTAATATTTTGTCGGTTGCAGTTGCGGTCGTTAAAAGATCTGCTTGGAGGAGTTGCCGGGCCATTAAGAGTCTAACGAGGGAGGTAGTGTAAATGTTCCCCACCACCCCCCTCCCCCAGACAGTAAGCTTTCACTGGGTTTGTTTATTCATTTGGATTTATAGGCCAAATTCAGCCATTAAACCGCTGCATTAAAAATATGCTTCCAAATGGGGTGCTAATTTGGGTTTCTTGAAGAAAAGTGTCACTATGTTCACAAAATACAGTGTCATAAATTTTCAAGGTACAGAGTTTTTTGGAAGGGAGCATGAAGAATGAAGGAATATCGCCCTCTTGTGCCCATGAAAGTCACAGCAGTCCATTTATGGAAGTGACTGTGTGACAGTAGGATCTTCAAGAGATTTTTTTTTATATATGTGCTGCAGAATTAGAAACTAACATAAATATACATTCTTCACCTGTACATTAAGATTTATTTTCAACCTTATTCATGTCAATCAAAATAAATACTATTGGACATTATGCCTTTCACAATTATTTAAATTTGTAATACAAACAAAATCCCTCTTCCTATTCCTTCCCTTTTTTTTTTTTTTTTTTTGACTAATTTTAATCCAAAAACAATTGGCAATGAAAGCATTAGCTGATTAATCAGACAAATTTATATTGATTGGTACAAACATAATAAATTACCAATGATATACCAGCAACAAAAACTTTTATAACTATTTGAAGAATGTTGTATATGTATATATAGCACAAATGATTTTAAATATTCATCTTAAATGTAAAATTTGCATATTTAAGAATTCCAGCAGATACAAGTTCTTTGATTACTCAACTTCAAATATGATACCCGTTGTAATCCTATATTCTGCAGAGAATAATTTAGTAATGTCATGTCTCGCATGATATTGGCCATATATATATTCTGTTCAGAACTCTCTCAGTAGAAGAACACAATGAGTATTGTAAGCCTTGGACACACACTGGACAGATCATTTTCACTGTCGGCGTCTAGGTGAAGTTCATGTCATACATTGTTTATTAATGCTTCAGTGGTTTCATATTTGTGCAAAATAAATCAACTTTTAAATGAATGGCAACAAACCTGTAGTATAGCTACAAAATTAAGTGTGTCTGTGTGTGTGTGTATGCGCGCACGTGTGCCTGTATGTGAATCTTTCAGGCACTCAACTTTTTCAATTTTAGTTTAATCGCAAATACATTACCACACCCAAATTGTCAATTTCAGACAACAGAGGAGGATTGACAAATTAGAAGACTTATTGTCTTCTAATCTCTCATTTCAGAGACTGGAAATAAATTGAAAAGAATAAAATAATCCCCAATGGCATTGAAAAAATGACAATTGATCACTTTTTTACCCTGCCAGCCTCTGCCGAAATCTAGAGTTTTCACACTGGATATACTGTATCAGTACACATTCGTTATAATTGAAATCGAGGGAGCAGACTGAAAGATAGAAGCAATAATTATTCTATTGTTGCCTGGCCTTTACAAATTTATGAGAGGAAGTCAATTAAGCTTGAGGTACACGTTGGGGATGCATTTTTATAACTTCCACATTTGTGGACCAACATTTGATGCATTCAATTTATGCACAGGTAGGCCTTCAGATTTTTAAGTTGGGTTGTGTTCTTATTGTGGTATTAAAGCCTTTTGAAGAACAAAAGCAGTCTAATGCTTTATGTAATACCATAGCGTATTGCCAAATGCAATCAGAGAACTAACCAAATACAATCAGCTTAAAAATAATGCAGGCAGGGTTGAATGTTAACATCATAACAGCAAAGCCAGTTTGTCAGTTGTGATAGTTTGTCTCAATATAGTCCAACAGATTTGTGTGAACAAGTGACTGCTTCAGTAACCCAACGAGGGATACATGTTCTCTTCTTGCCAGCCCAGTCAGTACACGCAAGACAGAATTTACAACCAATGGGTCAACTGCAGTGCGCTTAGCTGGAGTTTACACCTCAGGCTTAAACCCCTTGACCACAGAACTACAACTGAATCCAAATCTGTGAAATAAGGATTAGCTGTTCCAGTTGTAATGCTGTTCTGTGGTCTATGGGTTTAAATCTGAGGTTTAAACTCAGCTAAGCATGCTGCAATTGACCCAATGGGCTTCCCACAGAGTGTTAGCACGATGCACAGAGCCATTAACAGCTGGGAATTCAGGTCATTTTCATACATTAGGTACCTGTGTATTTAGTCATTTTTCCTCTAAAACACAATCTTCAACATACTTGTTGGTCTCCAGAGTAACCACAGATATTCTGACCACAGTTTCAATACCACATGTTTACCATTTAAATTTGTGTTGTTGAAGCTAAACTCATTGCGATAGAAAACAGGATAAATGACAAAGAAGCACAAAGAATGGAACACAGGAGCTTGAATATCCGGTAAGGTTATGGAATATCTGTGGTATAATTTGAAATGCCAGTATGCATATGGTCTGAAAAGTGATTAAAGTTATTTAAAAGGGTCAGGGAGAAACCACAGAGAACAAATTGCTTCAGTTTGACACAGTTATGTCAAAATCAGTACATTATGAAAACATTATCTCTGAAAAGACTTGCCTTGCCGTTTCAAAACTGTGACCTTCAATATGTCACCCAAAGTCCTGAAGAAGAAGAAGAAGAGAAATTGTATTTAAAAGTATGCATATTAACATTTGTCCTTGCACAAGACATAGATGATTAATTTTTCATTCAGATAAAGGTTGCAATGTGTCACTTGTGTGAAGATGAATGATCTTTAAACTATAAATTTCAAAAACATTGTTTACAGTCTAAAATCACTGATAGATATAAGGAAGGCAAAACATCTTGGCTTGCTTTTCGTTAATCTCAGTAAAGGTTGTACAAATGGATTTGAGAGTTATGTGCTGGATAATGTGTTGGTTTTTATATTCTTACTTAACATTTCCCGCATTTAGAGTTAACAAAGCCATAAATTATGGAGATGGCATGTGAAATGTATTGCATCTTAAATAGTATTTCACTTTAATTAGTGGGAGGGAAAGCATGTGTTCATTTCATTGATTTTATTAAGCCATAATCACAGACACTAATGCTTTGCTGCAATTATGAATTCCATAACAAAATAAAATTGCAAGGTAGTGATGAAGAACAGAATGGTAATATATTTTTCCTGTGGAAAATATGAATATTCATTTATGCACAGTGGATTGACCGAGCCAGGAAGCAAACTCTTGTCATGTGATT
Organism: Anguilla anguilla; assembly: GCF_013347855.1. Taxonomy (NCBI): domain Eukaryota; kingdom Metazoa; phylum Chordata; class Actinopteri; order Anguilliformes; family Anguillidae; genus Anguilla; species Anguilla anguilla. Next base: position 15,300,609 of record NC_049207.1, on the reverse strand, counting down.
GAAAGGGTTGCTGGAATGCTGCAGATATATGTAAAATTAAAAAATTAAAAATAAAAAAGATAAAAAGCCATGTTGCCTCTTCTGTCATCTGTGGTTGCGTGCTCTACAGGCTAGATGTTTTTTTGACCCTGCACCACATTGACTTAATTGTCAGCAAAAAGCAGCGCTTACATTTTGTCCTACCTTAGCACATTTTTAAGGACTCTGCTCTGTTCATATTTTTTAATGATATGTTTGCCATATTTGTCTAAAACTGTTTGGAAGCTGGTGCCTTAAACTAAAGACCAAAGCCATAAAGCAATTAGAAATCCCTCCCCCAACTTAAAGTCAGGATGTATATACAAGATAGAAATGTACTGTAGGATATTCTATGTACATCAGGGGTCTGCTGGTTTTTATTTCACCCTAAAATCAGCAACAAGTTTAGACCCATAAAAACAGATTAGGTTAGTAAACTGTGTAATCACCTTCTGTAATTGCTCCATTATTAAGTTCCAGCAAAGACCAGCAGGTCCTGCATCTCTTCAGGAATAAGGTTGCGGACCCCTGTTCTACAACAACGTAAGATATGACAAAAATGAAAATATGACATGCTTCCATGGCTTTTTCTATCACAAGTCTTTAATTGCAAACCAGAAAAGAAAACTAATGTTTTTTCACTCATTACAAACTTTAAGCAGTGTCTGTTTCTTTTTTCTCAAGGTTGACAGACTCATATATTCCAGCCCGACAGGTTATCAGTCACAGGTAGAATGGCTATTTTGGTCAGTCCAGCCACCGTGGCTGAAATGGTGGTAGTGTTCCTGGCTGGGACCCATTACTGAGAGAGTTTCTGGTCTATGTGTGGGTTCTGACTGACTGAGCACCAAGACCTGAAATTGAGCACAGAAGCATAGCGAGGTGTAGAGAGGGGAGCAACAGAGCATGACACATCAGCACCTGCAGCTTCTTGTAAATCAGAAACAGGATTTGATTAGCATCACATTCAGTACCAACCAATGAGTCAGTGCATTCTAAAACACGTTTCCATGGCTGCGGGTTTACATGGGTATGCCTATGGAACACTGGGAAACTGGGTCTTTGGTTAGTGCGCTGCTGAGCCCATCTGTGTACTGGGAAAGGCCTTCCCTCTGTGATGATGCTGTGAGGAGTCTGACTCAGTCACTAGGTCTGTACCCAGTCAAACTATTTTCCACTTACATCAGCTGATTGATTGACGTTCTTATGGAAGAGGGGTGTTGTGTTCAGCCTAGAGAATTCAGGTAGGCAGTTTGCAGTCCATTGATATTTACTATGATGTTTCCACTTTCTGTTCGCTATTTGTAAAAATGCAAATATTGGAGAAGCTATGACCATTGTTAACATAAAATAATCGGTTTGATACTTGGTTTGACGATTAATTTAATCAGACCTCACAGTGCACTCATATGAAGGCTCAACACTTTCCCTGATACAGCCTCAACTTGAATCTTCTGATATGTACCATAATATGTGAAAAATGATTATTTGAACAATAGAAAGCAAATGGATTATTAAAACAATAATGACAAGATGGAGTAAACAAAAACAAAACAAATGCAAAGCCCAGAATCTGGGCCATCACTCAGTCTTTGTTATCTTTGCGAGGCAGCTTTTGAACAGATCTGGTGAACTCAGCCGGAGTTGATTTAACACCTACACCTGCCTGTGTGGCAGGTTGGACACAGAGCCAGCCTGCACTGGTTCCAGAGTGCAAAATGATGTATAGATCATTCCCAATGACTGATGGAGACTGATGGCCTGTAAGGGGTCACTTCACTGAACACCAGCTGGGCAGATCAGAGGAATGGAAGTCACGTCCCCAAAGTCAATCCGGATGGCCTCAGATTCAAAACATGTTCACTCGAACGTTTCATTTGAATATAAATCTGTGAGTTTTGAAATTGCAGTCCAAAAAAAGTGAGTGTTCAGAAAGATTACAGCTTGGCAGCAAGAGGTTTTTTGTGTCGTGTTACGCACCACAGCCTGCTGAAAATGCACCTCTTCTCGGTGCGTTGCACAGAGTGGATTTTACTTGTGCGTGTGTGTGTGTGTGTGCGTGCGTGTCCGCGTGCGTGTCCATGTGTGTGCGTATGTGTGCGTGTATGGGTGTGCGTATGTGTCTGTGTGTGTGTGTGTGTCCATGTGCACTCAAGCAGGCCAAAAGGAAGGCGACCTTAATTGAGTTGGTTCTGGGACTTGCTGTTTGTCATGCCGGCCTCGTCATGGTGATTTGTCTCGGTTCCTCTCGTCGAGGACTCAGCTCCCCTTATCAACTGTGCGCAGGCAGCTGCCCGCCTGCATGCCCCCTTTACTGCACCAAAGTTCCGGCGCGGGGGGGCCATCGAGCCGAGCGAACTCCCTGCAAGGACCTGTGGTCACGTATTCGGCTGCACGCCGACCGAGTACAACCGACAGAGCAGACATGGACTTTGTGGTAAATCACAGACCGCGCTGCATCGGCTGGCAAACAAGCATGCGCGATCATCACCGCTGAACTTAGTGCACAACTCCATTTCCAAAGCCAGACGGAGCACAATGAGAGATTCATAGTGTTGTACTTCTCCGGAGTAAGTAAAGACATCTAACACACAAAGCCTAATCTTAACCATGGACCCAACTGACAGTGCACTGACAATTTCATAAGGCGATTTTGATATGATCAAGCATAACCTCTCAATGTGACAACAATAAGACTTATCTGCACTAGAAGGATTAATTCATGTTTACTTTCCAGCAGGTTTGGGTTCGAGAAGTTATCGGCAGCCATTATTAATTGATTAGGGGGGAAAAAATTGGGGCATTTTCGACTGTCAGGCTTTGCCAACACCCTCTATACCTCATGATCCAATTTAGATTGTCTGGAAGAAAAGAAAAATTGTGCATTTACAAGGCAGAAGCTCTTAACCACTGCCTGAAGTCAAACAGGTTCATCTTCGGCAAATTCTCCACATCTACAGATTTAACAGGGCTTTGCTTTAATTACGTCACCAACGTGTCATGCATTTCTATAGAACTCGTAGAACTCATTTCTATAGAACTAATTAAAACTGCAACACACACTTAAAATCTCAGCATAATTTGATTACATGTGTTTTGTAGACCTTCGGTATGCACTTATTGTACATCGATAAAAGCGGCTGCCAAATAAATGTAATGTAATGTAATGATTACCTAATTCAATATACGATATGTGTTTTGAAATTTCATATAGATTATAGAGTATGGCACCATTTTCTGTCTGTCACAAAAGCAGCTGATATTATTGAACTTGCTTGTAATTTATTTTGGACATTGTCTTTGTGTGTTTGTTTGTTTTGACAATTATTAAAATGGTTTTACAGGGCATACACACAGCAATGCAGGTAGCAAAATGATGTTATAGTTATGTGTTTTGTTTGTGTGGAGAGGAAGCAGCTTTGTATTCCAAAATTAATTTCTGTAAAACTGATTAAGTGTTATCTAATATAATACATTTAAACCTGCTGGTGGAGATACTACTAACGCAGAATTACTGAGATATACCAGGAGAGATAGATCTGGGACCCAACCTCAGTGCTGGGCAGCCAATGTGATTATTAAATGTGAGTGGGTCTACACAGTAACCACAATGCACTGCCAACAGAGAGAGAGCTGGTTCAGTTACATTCTTCAAGAGTTACATTTCTGCCTGTCTTCCAAGATATTGACCATTTTTTATTACAAATAAAATATCACATCAGCAGGTAATTTTCAATGTTAAAATGGGACTGGTTAGGCTATGGATAATTTACAGAAAAAAATGTATTTAGACACTGTTATAAAGTTTTTTCAAAGATTATCTGATGGAGAAATCATTAGTCAGTAAAAACAAAAGTAAAACAAGAAGTTTGTTTTAAATGAAATCAAATGTTACTGAATTAACTGCTTAAATATTCAGCATAAATTAGTTACTCATTTTGAGGAAATTGTACATATATACTTATATCTTTAGCATGTAATGAAAGCTGACCCTTCTTACAAGGTAATTTAAAGACACCTTCTACAAAAAATAAAATGCATTGCTAGGTGATACAATTCTACAGTCCAAACCGTATGGCTTGTTAAATAATGGTTGACATCATGGATGATATAATATTTAATATAAATTTATGTCTATGCTACATATAGTTATATAAATTCTTTACTGTATGTATTAAAATGCAGACCCAGTATGGACCCAGTTACTCACTCTCACTCAACTTGTGAAAGAAGATGCTACAGCCCAAGGTCCCAGTCTGACAAAGTGCACTGAAGAGTTTGCTCAGGACTTTTAGACATTTTTCATTACCTTCCCGATTCTCATTCATTACCCTTTTTTGTGCTCATCTGAGTGATGAATTGCTACCATACATGGCTGATATTAGAAACCAGTGAAGCAGTGATTTGATATAAATCCCATGACTTTTAAATGAGAGTCAGACAGGGTCCAGGGAGTCTTGGCTGTGGATAGAATCTCATGGAACAGAACCCCAGGATAGAAAGGTGCACTGTGACCTGTCTGGCACTTCAAGTCTATGCCCTTTGTCTCCTGAACATGCATAGAATACCACAGAGGATATATTGTCCGTTAAAAGAGTACTGGGAAGTTTTATTTTTTAGACATCACTTGACTGAACAGATGGAGAAGTTGTCCTTCATGAATTTTGCCCTTCAGTAGGAAAAGTGTGTCACAGAGAGACTGAAATACCTTCCATGGTTGTTCAAACATCACAACTTATTTTTGTCTCATTAAAATCAATACATTTACAATGGTATATGACTGATGGTTATAGCAGCTATTGACACAGGCACTGGCAGATGGTCCTTCTCCCTGTTCGTCCTCAAGTATTACGCATGCTACAAAACATAATGGAATAAGCTCTTTACCCATGATGGCTCACGTCAAGCCAAACATTCCCAGCCTGAAACTGTATTGTATGTTTTGATAGCAGCTACATAGTGATTGTGAAGACTGAGCTTGGGAAAATATATGAACTACAAAAAGAAATGGTTTGATGACAAGACTTCTGACCCAGCTGCCCTTGACTGGGCCCTGAAGGTGAATTACACCCTGGCAATAGAAGTCCAAGAGTGGACGAGACAGCTGGGAGCAGCCAGGAGAAGAGACTGAGATATAAAGATGTTCAAACAGAAAATAAATTTAATCCTAGACGTTAAATATGTTCAGTTTGCTCAGCTGTAGAAAGCAGCCAGATGCTCCTCCTTGCATAAACAGGGGAAAGATTTTCCTCACAGAACACAAAAATTAATGGCCGTGTAAAGATCTCATGGACTTTTAATTAGAGGACATACCCAAAGCTAGAGCAAACGATAAAAAGTGAATTGGTATGTGCACATATTGCTACAGTATGGCACTAGCTTTTAGTATGATTTATGTAAGAGTTTTAAATTATATCTTGCCGGAACAAGCGCAATAATTAAATGATCACTGTTATCATTTTAAGTACTCTTTAAATTTAAACAAGCAAATACATTTTCATGCTGAAGTTAAACATATTAAGGGTCTGATCCTAGCTCTTTTGAAATAATTCTAATCCAATTTGAATCGAGTCAGACTCAAATGCTGCAATGAATTCAAAGCTTAATGTCTGTATCCTTTTTTAGCATTAGCCTTAGGGATATAAGAGATGTGGAAGCTGTTTGATGGCATGTACTGATTGTATGTATTGTTATGTTGACTGTAGCTAAGTCTATACCCTCAAGGCTATACTTCAAGATGAAGATTAAAACATGAAGACCACCACAAATTCTCCATGTCTAGCTGAGGTATACAGTATGAACTATATACTGAAATCGAGACTTTGAGCATCTTTGAGTTTTTTCCTACCTCATTTATCAATCCAAAATTGCTTCATATCAGTTTGTTCCTATTACTTTATAACTGCGTATCATGAAATATGTTTGTAAATAACATAAACAATTACCACTGCCAATAAAATGTGGTTTATAACTAAGGCCACTAGTTTTTCTCCACATGCTAGAGGTCGCAATAGTGTCTTTGTCAAGCCCCTTCTCAAACAATTATCTCAGTAGCACCATCTCAGTAATCTGAGTTGATAAGGTAATTGCCACTAATTAAGCACAGGCAATGATTGACAGCGATGTTTGCAAGCGACACTCACATGTTAAATTCAGTTTGATTTCTTCCTACCATGGACATGCTGAAGTATTTTTAAATGCTGTTCAGGGGCATGTTTGATATAAGCAGGGGGAAATGCCCGCATTAAAAAGTAGAGAGGTTATATAACATGGAACGTACACAAAAATTAAATACAAAATAAAGAAATTCATGATTTAACTAATTATCAACTCATTCAATTATTCAACTATGGTCTTTAATCAAGACCTTAAGATATCAGGTGTCTTAGCACTGGACTAAAACAAAAACCTACACCCACACGGGTCTTTTTCTGATAAGATTGGACACCAGTGTTTCATAAGGATCCATTTTTTCTTTTTACTGCAGTGATACTCAGTCCTGGTCCTGGAGTTTGCTGGTATTTGTTATTTCCTCAAGACCAGTGACCGATTCAGACCCAAGAAACCAGATCACCTGAGTTAACTGTGTAATCAATTACTTTAACTGATCAATTGCTGTGCTACTCAAGTGCTGGGTAACAACGAAAGCCAACAGACCCTGCAACACTCCAGGACGAGGGCTGAGGACCACTGGCTCAAATAAATGCTCTTTGTAGCATTTAAACTTCCACCAATGTCCACATTCCTTCTTAACTCTCCCCATATTAGATCAACTGATTGCGTTTATAAATGTCTCATTTAGAAACTCAGTTGTATGACTAATTAAATCCCTGCAGGTCGCATGCTGGAGACAAACAGGCAGCCCTGTTCATAACATATCAAATGTTTATTATCAAATGTTTATTATACTTGTTTGAAATGTCCCAATTTTAATACTGGATTAAAGACAACACTTCTTGCATTTTGTTCCTGAACTTTCAAGAAGTTAGTGACGGGCCAGCTCTTTTTGAGCTTTGGCAAAGCAGCAGCAAGAAAATGTCCTCAGCATGTTTTTGGTACATTCAGTATTGAGCAAAGCAAAGACATTTTTTAGTACTACATCATCCCTGCAGGAGACTGTATTAGCACACAGCTAGATACAACATTGTTTTCATATGGACACAGGAGGTAAGCATTCAATACTGGATTAGGAACCTACCTTCAGGCAACAAGTCAATACAGTCCAATGCAGTTTCTTTGCAAAGAAACATCTGTCAATGGCATACTTTTTTTTTCTCTGACATTTTACGATGTTATTGGCAGTGTTTAAAGAACGCTGTTATATACCATAAAATATGTTCTCAGTGTCACAAACAGGTTTGTGGTTTGTGGATAGAATGTGCTGAAATGTGGGGAGAAAAGACTTACAATGGACACTGGGAAACATAATCATATCTTTTAGTTAATAAAATGTGAAAATAATATGAATACATATGGTGAAACAATAAGAAAGGCATTACAGAACACATCCAAAAATCTAGGTGGCTGACACTTCAGAAGAACAGACTCCATTTGGATAATGCAGAACCAGCTGTGACAATGTACTTCTTTCTGACAACTGAACAAATATGGAATTCCAGATAACCATTTCGTAAGTTGGAGGTGTTTACATACTACATTTGGGGAGTGAATCACTGATCACGGATTCTGCAGTAACAGGAATTTTCCCAGAAATAAAGCTTTTGATTCACCTGCAGTCTGTTTCTCTCATTGTCTAGCAGTGTCTGTGTTTATGAATATCATCTCTAATCTTTTAAATGAAAGCCATTAATATGAAAGGTTTATTGAATTATGTCATATGGCTTATGGTTTTCACAATCACATTGTAGGGCCACTTTGACAATGCCTTTAGCACACACTAACCACACCAGCCTTCAATCAAAGGTTCATTTTGAATACCCAACACCTGTAATAATTTGTGCTCCAGTTTTCTACAAATTAACATGGACACAAAAGTGTGCGCACAAAGCGTGCACTACGCACACCTGTGATGTCTAATATACTGGCTTGGAAACAAAACACAGAACCACATGGTTTCCTGCTTTAGCACAGTAGTTGAATGCAGCTCTTAGAAAATAAGACAGAAGGTTCTCACGGTTGACAAGCGGGCGCACAATGCAAAACACACCTGAATATTCATGTCTGTGCCTTTTTTAGCATATCACAGGGAACTACCCTTCATAAGCCTTCCCTGATTTCAAAACAGTGGTTAATTAACGTGAGAACAACAAACATATTAAACATCCAAAATGAGTCGAGCTCGGGTGTTTCGGTGCGAAAACAATACGAGAGGCAGCTTGTGTATTTCAGTTCCGTTTAATGATTCGTATGCAATAAATGGTTCACTGATGGAGTGTTGCATTAATTAGAAAATGAAAAGCGATTTGGAAGATAAATGAACCTTAAGGTCATCAAAATGCCTGGAAAAACACTTCACAATTAAGGTGGAAACATGCATATTCATTTATTTTTATAATCTTTGTAAGTGAGTTGATGGGTCTCTGTCCTTCCCTTCATTTACTGTTTCAAAATAAATAAAATAAAATAAGCAAGACACCCTGCTTTTCATTGAGAGCAGGAATGAAAGTATTTTAAAATGTTGATGATGAGGAACATCTATTGAGTAGACAGGGCTTGTCGTACAAATGAATAGACGTACTGTAGTGTAAAAGTCTTGATGTTGTGATGCAGTAGGTAATGTAGCAGTAATGGGAGCAGCAGAAATATTGTACAGAACAGAAAGTTGTAGTTCAATACCACTTCAGTCTGCCTTAGGAGAAGTACTAACTATTTTCTGTTCTTAAGCAAGTGGATTGAATTAACTCAATTTCCTTCAGCTATCCATTGATACATTTGATATCTGAAGTTCAAAGTAGAAACACCAGGCATTTGAGGATGCAATCACCAGGACAGTTTCATAACTACTATACTTATGATTCTACCAAAAAAAAAGTTGGAGACAATGTGAATAGCCTGGATATATTAAAGGAAAATGTTATACGAATTAATTATTTTAAAAGTCATGCTGTTGGTGATATGTTTGTGTACTGATACATTTTATGGCCTTGAAAAGCAGCTTGTTAAGGCATCCAATCTGATGTGTTTTTAATTACAGTGAGTGTGAAGCGAAGGCCACGCAACTTAATTTTACACTTGAATTAACAAACGCAATTTGCTCAGAGATTTGCTCGGGTTGGTTACATTTGGTGACACTTCACATTGAAAATACTGCGGATAATTCTGTTGTGTTTGCTATTTTATCATAGAAACGTTCTTCAAAAATATTGAAATTCCTACCCTTCCCCTAAAAAATAAAAAAAACGAATAAATGAAAATGATTCTGACTCACACTGCGGCAGTACAGCTGTCATTACAGGGCTTTTATATTAAAAACTTTGTCCTTCCACCAACACTCCAGTTAACTTCCTTTCCATTGCTGAGAAATTCATATATCAGAGAGCTTTTATCTGGTAATTATTCATCTCCTGCTGCCTTCACCTAACAGTCTCTCTCTATATGGAGCACGCCCACCTTGCATATCCTCATTCTTCCTTGTGTTAGTCTGCGAAAGGCTTGTCCTTCAGTCACTGTGATCCCTGACACCATCATGCGTTTAACTGTATCTAAAGCTTGAAGATCCAGTTGCAGCTACAGTTAGATACAATATAAATCAGAATTTCCTTGTAGCATAGCTTTGATTCACTGTGCAACACGTATGTGACTTAGCGAAATGTGGAACCTGTTAAATGATGTTTCTAAGACATGATCAGAGGTTTTAAAGTATTTTTATTTTTCTTTTGTACTGTACCGGTCTGTTTTCCACAGGTTGGTATTACATGGAAGGGTCAGTCCTCTTTTTAATCAGCCTTGCTTATTTCTTTTCACTTGTCTGGCTAGTAAAAAACATACACAATTTTTTTTTTTTTTAAAGAGGAAATGTGTCTCTGTCCTAGCCATTACAGAGCTCACTATATAAGCGTTGTCTAAACTTTAGGAACTTACAGGTTGTTTTTCATTAACAACATCTTTTTAGGCAGCACTGGGAAACAGTGACAGCTTTGACCACAGCCAGAGCTTGAAGGTGAAATAGCTATGTTGATAAAGAAAAAGGCGATCTGATCTCTAATGCAATGTTTTTCTTTCAGTTAGAGCCTTTGTTTATCCACAAAAGGAAATAAATAAGAAATTCCTGTTTCATCTATCTTCAAAAGCAGTGACAAAGCACCTGTGCTTTGTTTCTTTTTCCCACAAGAGGGTTGACAACAATCTAACTGCCTACTGCTACTAATGTGTTTTTTTTTTTTTTTTAATGGAATGGGAACACGTCTTTTAATATGACAAAATGAATAATAAAGTTCTAAAACAGTATGCTGCAATGTAAAGTATTTGTAGGTTTCATAGCTCCATATAGCAATGTAATTAGTATTTAAGAAATAATGTTTTAATGTGCAAATGACTTTCCTTGTCTCAATTCAGATATGAATATATTTTTTAAAGAATGAATTATATGGAACAGACTTCATTCCAGCCTGGTGTCATACCCTTGCATACCTTGCATAGAAATCTTTTGCTGTGCACAACAAATTACAATTGTTTCATTTCCTGGTTAATGCTCATCTTATCTTCCAAATATTATTTGTCAACTTCTGGAAGAAAAAATATTCAATTCACTTCAATTTTGTTTTTAAAGAGGTTCTTACAGAGACACTGTCACAAAGGTCCTTTACGGAGGAATCAATCCATTATCTGTGCATTACAGATTAACCCTTTCATCCATAACATTATTAATTATATTATGAATAAATACTGAAGCAAACAGGCTTGTCATGTCTGTTTCATGTGACATGCTACTGGGTAAATTTATCACAGTGATAATTAAATTAGCATACAGTATATCAATTTCAGCACCAAATCTAAATGCAAGTTGTCAAAATACGTAAACAAGCAGACACAGACAAAAGAAATCGTCACTGCTGCGAGATGGGCAAGATGAACAAGAAGAGACACTGACTTTTGTTCTGTGGAAAACCGTCCCTGTGAGACCCTCAAGTGGAACCCTCCAAATCAGCAGATAACAGCCATCTGAAAGAAACACAGCGAGAGCAGCGGTCTGATTAGGTAGGCGATTTGTACATGGGCTCCCTGTGATAATCCCAATTACGGAAGCAGCTTGTCCCCAGGCACCGCCAATTCATCAACCTGTCAGAGCAGAGAGGGAGACCTGCAAGTGAAACGCTTAGCAATCTTACAATGGACCGCTGATAGGGTCCCAAAAGTGAACATTCATTTCGCCACACACAATTAGAGTGACAAGCACAGTGATAAAACTGCAAATAATGTTTGTTTGTTTTTTCCTTGATAATATACATTACATATTCATTTACTTTATTAAAAACCGAGTGGTCTGCCTGGTGATATCTGTGACAGAAATTCCTGTCAGTTTATTAACATAAATAAAAAAATGCTCATATATTATATAGAATAAAATAACAGACAAGTGAGAAATGTATTTTTAGCTGAGCTGCTTCTGACTGTCTTTTAAGTTGTTGCTGACTTCCATTATTGAGTTTATCCTCATACCTGAATCTATACCTGTAGATAGAAGAAAAAGTATGAGGGACACTTGGTTAACAGGTACCCTGTTATTTGTGCCAAAAGAGTTTTTACAGTATATTGTGGATTTTATGGAACTGGAATTGACCCACCAATTCAATACGCTTTTCAATGTAGACCCTTTAGTTCCTGGCTTGTATCGACATTAATGGATGTTAAACTGGCCTGAGAGGCATTTAGCTAGGTAAGCATTGACTTGTTATTGTACAATGATGTTCTGTGGTAATCATTCATTTCCTAATACCAGGAACAATAAAGACAGCAATGAGTTTTACGAGCTTTCGTTCAAAGAATAACTTCTCGACTCTCTGAAATGAGCATTCAGTGATGTCGTTATGAACCAACAGGGAGCTGCTTTCCATCTGTGGAACTTATCTGTTTGTTTGCACTGAGGCACGTAATTGGCTGTGAGCATAATACACAATATAAATAAATTCACAGTCATGGTTGTTTCAAGAACCGGTCTGTAATTTATTTAATTCCCTTCTTCTTAAACTAAAAATGTCTTCATCTCATATAAAACTAGTTTAATCTTTATAATTGGCCTGAATTTTTAGGAGGTGACTATGAACAAGCATTTTTTATTTGGTAACTAGGAACAGGTGCTACAGGGATCTACATTTACCCCATTTGCTTGGTTTCCTTTCTAACACTGACCATGCTTTACCATTAAAGTCATTTTAAGTTACTAGCGCAACATATTTTCTTCAGACCAAGGAAATTTAATATCATTGTCAAACCTCAGATTATCAATGTGATGTTTCTCTATCTAAACAAATTTACACCAAAATTAGTTGTAAATGGATAAGAACTTGAGAAATGCATTCAGACTGAAACACATACAGATCTTGTAAACCAAGTGGGTGGGAATTCCAGAAACCCCTGTGTCAACAAGATTACTTTTCATTTGCCACATGCTTAATTAAAGCATTCATGCCAACATTTCTTGAAGAGCATGCAAATAAGACAGAAATTCAATTTTCTGTCAGAGGAACTACCAGGGTAGTTCTTTCCAAAAGGTTTTCCAAAAGGTTTTCACCTGCATTTATAGTCTGAGTTGTCATAAGAAACTGATTGCCTGATGTTGCTTGCTGATCCTTCCAAAAGCATTTCTGCACATAGCAGTCATTGGCCTTTTTTAACTTCCATCTGCCTGGGTAACTGAATCAAATTCAATTTCCCTCAAAGTTCTCTTTTGTTTTACTCCTGCTTGCTTTACTAGTTTCACCTATTGTTTCGTCAACCTATACTCTCGGAGAAAGGAATCACACAAGACTACAAATTTTTGCACGTAAAGATTTATGACTTTCAGAGTCAGACACATCAAAATAATATATGACCTGCTCTAATCTTATTCAGTTTACCTGAATTTATCTTCCTCCTTGTCATGCAGGTTAGTCTGGTAACAATAAATTAACAAATAAATAAATAAAAAACGTGTGTAACATGTGTGGGAGAAATGAGTAGTACTTCCTCTGTGTCATACAGGAACCCCTGTGGCCAACGGATGCATGGATAATATTGAGCTTAATGATTTCCTGTTTGCTGGGGGAGGATTACAGGTCATTGCATTTTGAACAGTAACCCAATTTCAGATTTCAGATGTCTCTGCAAATGAATTTGTTATGATGCTCTCCATTTGTGAAGAGGTGGGCTAACAGAATCCGTAATTAAATGTCTGATGGATCTGATCTGCTTAAATATCTTAATAGTTCTTCGATTAAGGTTTAATAGGGTCCTGATAAAGTTCAATAATAATGTCTGGGACTGAAATTAAAAAATGACAGTCTTGTGATTATTAACCTATTTTTTTCATTTAGCCCACTACATTTCAATATTAATGAGAAGACCTTTTCAGATAATATGACTAGTGAAACTTGGTTAAGTAACTTCCTTGGTGTCTTTTTGTAGCACATTGAAGCACATAGATGCCATTACACACGTTTCCTGTTGATGCAGAGCGTTCTGTCCCACGGTGTGAAGGTGGCAGCATTTCCTCTCTGTGTTGTATGAGATCTCGTCTAAATCCACACAGGGGGCACAGAGACCAGGCAGTCTGGGGCATTATTTGTAGAAACAGCCTCTTGGTCAGTGACCACCCATAATAATAGCAATGGCCTTGAACTTTCATCACAGTTTGCAGTTTCCTGTTGGCGTGACTGCCCCACGCATGAGGAAGCAGTCTTCTGGCTCAGAATCAATCAATCAGTAGGTCTCCCAAAGAACAAATAATCAAAAATCTTAGCCTGGATTCAATGAACATGTGTCCGTAGATTTATGCAACTTATTAAGACAATGATTATTATCTCAAAGCATTTTGGTGAGTCAATTTTGGTGATTGCAGAACTAAACCAAACAGTGCTTATTAAGAAAAATTAAGGACACTCCAAGGACACAATGATTGAATCCAGGTTACAATGAATGGAATAAACATTTAAATCTGAGAATGAAAGCATACTCCAGAACTAATTTATCTGTGTGAGGTATACTTCCAGACTCTCTTCCAGACACGCTGTGATTCTGATTGCTTTCCATGCCTTTTATACTCAGTTGTTTAAATCCAATTATCAACTTTCGAAAAAGGGAGCAAACCATGCTCTTCTGAAAGAATTATAGCCTTTTACAACCACAGTATTACTACAGATTTTAGTAGACGATAATAAATAGGTCAGGAATGCTACTTATTGCAACATATGAGGCCTTTAATACTGGTGTCTTTAAAACAGGTGTCTTCAGATCAATATAATTTTTTTGGAAAATTTCCCCTAATTCCATAACCTTGCGACCGGTTACTATTCCAAAAAGGGATCTGAGGAACTTTTGGAGCTATTTTGGAATTGTAACCCATCACAAGATTATGCAAGTAGGAAACATTCTCCAAAAAATCTTGTATATTCAGATTATTTTTAGCGTCATGTTATGACTTGCCTATGCAATACATAGTGTTGCCAGTATGCAAGACTAAGAAGGGATGTTACAGCAAGCAGAAGCTCATCAGAATTTGAAAACAATATGACCATTTGAATGATATGTCAGAGAAAACCGAATTAACACAGACCTGAGCACTTATTTGAACTCTGTGTTTTAGTGTGTTTTACTCTATGCATTTTTGCTATATTTGAAGTTGTGCAGTAACACCACGAAAAATAAGGAGTAAGCAATCAGTCAAAAATCTAATACGTAATTACATGTTTCTCAAACTTGAGAAAAAGCACATGTTAGTTATATTAAACAGAGGTCCTCGCATGTGCAGGTCTACTGGGCTTCTTTAATAAGGCTATCTGTATTCCCACAGGAAAGCAGGAAAGAGATTCCCAGCTACTTCCTGTGCAGGGTGATACCTAGGTTGTCGGGGCACCCAATAAATGGCACGAGATAACAAAAATCCTTCCGATCATCCAGTGCCCTGCAAAACTGCCAATGGCAATCTCCACTTAAATCATAAGAAAACAGTGCATTGTCTGAGCCCCTCCTTTATCTAGCCAGCCTTTATCTCAGTGTCACCCTCGTTACCCTTCCGTCATTCCTGTTGAAACCTTCCCTCATTATATACTTTTTAATTAGAATGAGATTTGGAAAGCACTTACGTGTGAAATATGAATTTCCTCCTTGGGCCTAATATTTTATTTAAATAAGCAGTCAGATTAATGATTGGTTAATGTTTAAATTCTTCATTTGACTGGAGCCTTTGCACCATATCTGTCATTAGACAGAGCCATTTCTATGCTGTGGACACTGGCAGATAATTAAATTCATCTTGACAGCTGAACCCTCAGGTTATGGATTCCCATACGTGTCCTAATCCTGGCCCCTCCATTTCTACTTGACAAATTCTCTGGCATCCTTGTCCTTTTAAGACCTTTAGCAGTGCCATAAATGGCCACTGACTCTTTGTGCACCATATCAGCTGTGCCTAAAGGGCATAACTGCAGTTCTTTGAAAATCCACATGGGAGGAAAGCCTAGTGTTGCTGACCTTGGTGCTGAAGTCACCTTCTGACAAATGACCTGGCAGACTCACCTTGAGCTGCCTGTCTCCTTCAGGAACATGCATAGTCTCCTGAGATTCTGAATTATCTAGTTGCCAAGCAATACAGAAGAGTTGAGCTTCAGTCTGATGAATGCTATTCGTTCAATCTCCACAGGCTCAAGGGAAGCCCTGTACTCCTTCGACAAAAAATTGTTTTCTTTTCACACTTGAACATTTGTATTTGTATGTACCGCTTTCAAAGCGGCAGTAATCCTGAATAATCTTGCCTGTTAAAAGTTAGCTGTTGCATTGACATTAACGATGAGGAAGGAAAATATTATACTTGTTACATCAACATCAAAAGAGTTGACACTTGCCCTTAAATTTCATTATCAAAGGCTGTTATCAATTCAGCAATTTGAGTGTGGATAATTAGAGTAGAGCCACAGCTACAATATCAAATTCTTTTATGGAAAGCTTGCTGATAGCGTTCATTGAATGAATATATTAATGGGACACTTGAAAAGAAACAAGGTTCTAAACGGCAAATGTGAAATGTTGATTAGAGCAAGCAAAAATGTTTGGAATAGCTGCACTTTTAAAAAAGCAGTGGTATCAGGTGACCGGGTAGCCATGGGCTTTGAAGCTACTAAGAGAGAAATTTGACAATGAAATCCTGAAGGAAATCATGAAAAATTCTATTTGAAATTTCTTGCTGGAAGCCTAAACATTGCCACATGCTGAGATTGATAAATCCAAGGGCCAGCTTGAAGCCAGAAAGGAGGGATAAGTGTTTTAAATGCTAGATAGAGAGAAATTGTGTCTTCCCTATAAAAAGGTAATGATATAAGCCTTTTCTAGGTTTTGTGTATGGAATAAACGACATTACAAGATGATGAGAAAATTATAATGATGGTAACTGACTGCACTCTTAAAAGAGCCAGTCAGGTTGGATAATACAGTAGGCTTACTTTGACAGAATGAGCCATGAGTACATTAAACTCCATTTTAAGAGAGAAGTATATTATTAGGCTAAAAAAAGTAAAGTAAAAAGTGAGTTGTCCCTGTGTAATGATAATTATAGTGTTATTATTACTACTAGTTGTGATAGGAAGGGTTCCTAAGTCATACTAGGCATAACACAGCTAGCTAATCTCTGTGGGTGAATAGATGGAACTACTGGCAGTAGATCTTGCCGTTATGTCACTGGAAAGATAACTAATAATTATCTACTTCTACAGAAACACCTGACATACTGCCAACTAACTATTGTGGGTTAGGGTGTTAGGGTGTTGGGTGTTGGGTGTTGGGTGTTGGGGGTTCGGGTTCGGGTTCGGGTTCGGGTTCGGGTTCGGGTTCGGGTTCGGGTTCGGGTTCGGGTTCGGGTTCGGGTTCGGGTTCGGGTTCGGGTTCGGGTTCGGGTTCGGGTTCGGGTTCGGGTTCGGGTTCGGGTTCGGGTTCGGGTTCGGGTTCGGGTTCGGGTTCGGGTTCGGGTTCGGGTTCGGGTTCGGGTTCGGGTTCGGGTTCGGGTTCGGGTTCGGGTTCGGGTTAGGGTTAGGGTTAGGGTTAGGGTTAGGGTTAGGGTTCGGGTTCGGGTTCGGGTTCGGGTTCGGGTTCGGGTTCGGGTTCGGGTTCGGGTTCGGGTTCGGGTTCGGGTTCGGGTTCGGGTTCGGGTTCGGGTTCGGGTTCGGGTTCGGGTTCGGGTTCGGGTTCGGGTTCGGGTTCGGGTTCGGGTTCGGGTTCGGGTTCGGGTTCGGGTTCGGGTTAGGGTTAGGGTTAGGGTTAGGGTTAGGGTTCGGGTTCGGGTTCGGGTTCGGGTTCGGGTTCGGGTTCGGGTTCGGGTTCGGGTTCGGGTTCGGGTTCGGGTTCGGGTTCGGGTTCGGGTTCGGGTTAGGGTTAGGGTTAGGGTTAGGGTTCGGGTTCGGGTTCGGGTTCGGGTTCGGGTTCGGGTTCGGGTTCGGGTTCGGGTTCGGGTTCGGGTTCGGGTTCGGGTTAGGGTTAGGGTTAGGGTTCGGGTTCGGGTTCGGGTTCGGGTTCGGGTTCGGGTTCGGGTTCGGGTTCGGGTTCGGGTTCGGGTTCGGGTTCGGGTTCGGGTTAGGGTTAGGGTTAGGGTTAGGGTTCGGGTTCGGGTTCGGGTTCGGGTTCGGGTTCGGGTTCGGGTTCGGGTTCGGGTTCGGGTTCGGGTTCGGGTTAGGGTTAGGGTTAGGGTTCGGGTTCGGGTTCGGGTTCGGGTTCGGGTTCGGGTTCGGGTTCGGGTTAGGGTTAGGGTTAGGGTTAGGGTTAGGGTTCGGGTTCGGGTTCGGGTTCGGGTTCGGGTTCGGGTTCGGGTTCGGGTTAGGGTTAGGGTTATGGTTAGGGTTATTATAAAAATTATTATAAAATAAAAACTTTTCACATATGTGGCATATTCAGGGTCGCATCAACTGACAGCTTTTCAAAATGACCACAGTAAAGACAGCATACTGGTGCCATCGTCCTTGTTCATTGTACTCTTCTGGGATTTTCTAAACAAAACAAATACATATTTGTCATGTTTATGAAAGAGATAGCTACTTGTACATGAGTGAAAATGTGTTATGTTCTCCTAAAAATTTTATCTGTAGGGGGCTGAGTTTTGTATCCCTGCAATTTGCCGCCTTCTTGTCACACTGACCTAAGTTCAATTTTATGGAAGATTACTACTGCCATGCAATAAATAAATAACTAAATAAGTAAATAAGAATGTCGCAGCAAACTGATATTCTCTGAAAGATTTCAAGGGCACACTGTAAGTATGGAATCACCTGGAATTACCAAAGAAAGCAAGAAGTGAATGACACAATGCATAGTTTATATTAATCCTGTCATATTTCATTCTGATAGTGCAGTATGAATCTGCCCTCTCTTATAGAGATTCAGGGAGGCAGGATAGAGGGCGTTCAATATAATCTAACTGCTATGTTAACTTGTTTTTGATTCCAGTCTGCATTACTGTTTTATTTTAACTTAATATTTTCTTTCCTCTTTTTCCAGAAATTTTCTTTCCTCTGTTTACCATACAATGTAAACTACTAATCCAAACACCCACGCACCTTGAGTGGAATGGCTACACATTACGTGACAGTACATTAGGAGTCCTTCAGGATTTGTGAAAGAATTTTAATGTCAGGATGACCCTGATGAAGGCTCTTTGCTGAAACATTGGTGGGTAAAATGAATCACAGCATATGGTGAGTGAGTGTGTGACTTTTTCCTTTACTTCTTACACTGTAACACACCAATATTCTCATTGGACACCTTAATGTTGTCACAAAATACAACACACTAAGCAGAAGGGCCAAGTACCAATATGGATATATTCATAAATAAAAAACATATTCTTTGTTAAATCTGGAAGCTACAGTAGACCTATCCAGGATTGATGCACTTTTCAGTCTAACTACAATACTCTGTGTCATTGTGTTTAAGAAGTACAGTTTAGAAAGTACATTTAAGAGCGAACTTTTTCACATGTATTACATAAAATTGTTCTTTAATTTCAAGGATAAAAGCTTTAAGCTTACTTAAAGTCTGCTTGAGGAAAAAGGAAAAATGCTTTGTGGTTAAATAGGGACAAGGGTATTATATGGTTTTATACATGAGTGCTTATCACACCAATTCTCCAAGATTTCATTTTAATGTAATTTCTAGTTTTGGTCCATTGGAACTCAGTATAATTAATAGTTCCTTCTGTTTCCTGCAGGTGGATTCCTTCAGAGGAAAAAGTTTTTAGATTCTTTAGTGAAAAGAAACTGATCACGGGACTTTTGGGACAGTGTATAGCACCCATATTTTTATTATTTTGATTAAATATAGAGGTAACATACAGCATGATCTATATCTCGCTTATATTCAGAACACCCTACCAAGGAAGAGCTTTTAAATGAGAAAAAATAGATAAATTCACAAAATGGATTATTTCTGATATATATATATATATATATATATATATATATAACATAATGTCCCCCAAATAGTCTTACGACATTTTATTATTCAAAACAAGTTCTGTGAAGTTTACAAACAAAAAAAAAATGCCAGACACGTTGCATGCAAACTCATTTAGTCATTGAAAACGTCATGGATATGTGTCAAACACATAATGAAAGGACAGATCTGTTGCATATTGGTTACATTTATGACAAAATTAGCATTAATGACCAGCCCCTAATCAAATTACTTTTTTGAATAGTCAAAATATGTTAGCTTGGTGGACACAGATAGGAAAATTAATCCCTAGTCAGCAATGGACCTTATGTCAAACTGTGGAAAGGACTTAGAGAAGCACAGGATGTGCGACGCGGGGGGTTACTAGGTTTGCCTCGGCCACACGCAATGCAAACACTGCGCTTGTATGAGAAGGAGATAGAGGCAGCCAAGCTGCTGACAGGCTCAACCGTGGCTTGCTGTTTCATGTCGGGGTCAATGAGGTGCAGAGGCCCATCTTGTCGTGCTCACACACCGTAGATATCAGCAGAGCACAGAGCAGGCTCCCCCACAGCTCCACTTTCAAGTCAGAACTTGTGTTTTTAAGTCTCGATTCCAGAAGAACAATGGATTACATGACAGAGTAAGGGCTTACTGAACCAAGCTAAACCAATACTGACCTCAATTAGGGACTACAAAGGAAAAAATGAAATCCACCCAACATGCTGTAACTGTTGCTGTATGACACTTCCATATAGAAACAAAAAATGGTCATACATGTGATTGCTTGGAGTGATATTGTAAACCTACCATCTCTTACCATAGAAGTTCCAATTGTGTCTAATAGCATGTGTGAGAGGTGCCATTCAATAAACTGTATGTCAATGTAACAAACGAGTTAGACATCTGCTCGAGATGGGATTTGAATCCATGCCTCTCACTCGTCCAAGTATTCCAAAAGCAAACGTTACCAGTCAGCTAAAGGCACAATCGCTTCTAGGCAAGGGCAATGTTATTTTTTTATTTGAGGGCAGCATCGCCAGAGTGTGTTGTCACGGTAACCTGGTAACCTGCTATGAGACCTTCGCTTTTCCACACTTCCACACTTTACTGTGCTTCACTAGCAAACTAGCCGAGCTACACCTGCTATATCAACAGCCCCTCAGAAGTGGGTAGTGGGGCAAACTAGCCGTGGATGAAACTACTAAAACCAGCTGAGACAGTAGTGCATGGAATCGATACACTACAGAAATGTTTTTTTAAAACATTATAAAAAATGGTTCATGATTGTAGAGCACAAAGAAATTCAGCTCTGGAAAGCATCATATGGAATGAAACATTTTTGTGGATGCATATATGAGCCCTGGAGCATATTGTACAATGCACAAAGAGGGAAAAATATGTATTTCAGTTCCTGCCTCTCACTCAGACTCTTATCACCTATGGTTCGCCTCTTGAGGGATGGAGAGACATGTCTTTAAGAAGAATACAAAACCGACATTGACAAATCAAAAGAAGTTCCTCAAATCATATTCAAGGTATGCACTGGTATATTATTTCTCAAGGAAAGCTGTGGAAACAGTAGTGTGGGCGTAATCTTTTTTGGCCCAATTGTGTTTCCCCACCTCTCTCTCTGTTCTAGTCTGATAATATTTTCTCAATGCGTCAATGTTGAAAATGCTATTAAAGTTGTTGATAGCAAAGCATGAACTTGTGATAAAAATGGTGCATTCATTTTTGTTGTAATCATTTAAACATTTCTTGATTAGATTCTCTTGATTGAGTTTGAAATCCATAAAAAATTCACTTACTAGCTTGACTATATTAAAAAATAAAACTCACAGGGCTTGACATGGCCACCAGCCCACTCCACCGACAGAGTTTTCTCAGAGCTCTGGGCATATATTTTTTGGTTTTTAGTGGCTCACTTTGCCAGTGGGGGAAAAAAAAAACTAAATATATATTTTTTCCAACTGTGAAATGATATGACAGTATGACTATCTTTTGGGGAAATGCCTTTAGATTACAATTTGGTAGCACTAAACATGCAAGATTTTGTTAGCACAATCTTGCTCTATGGTCACATTTGCGGTGGTTCTCTACAGTGTATGTACGGTGTAAGTGTGCTGCCCAGTAACTTTGAAAGAAAAACTTTGAAAATTGACCAGAATTGTCATTCCCTGCTGAATCAGATATCTGCATGAGCCGTTCGTTAAAACAGTCCTATCTTCAGTGTCACTGCCACACCATTTACTGCAAATGTGAATATAAAACTTAAGCAGCTAACGAGCTTGAGTCGCCTGAATGAGTACTAGTATCTTAATTATTTCATTTTAATGAGAGGTTAATGAGGATTCCTATGGCACTTTCCAAGTGATGCATTCTCAGATGTGTTAATGGTTTTTTCTTTTTAAGTGCATAATTTAGAACAAAATGTATATTTCAGTGTGTATAATAATATATAATTAATTGAAAATAAATACATGAACTTATTTGCCATGTGAATTGTGAGTTGATTTTTGCCATTATAGCAAAAATATACTTTAAGAGGTGAAAAATAAATATACCCAAGTGTGGTTGAGTAATATGATTGCCTTGTAACAATGTAACGGCTGTGATGGTTGAATTGGAGCCAATATGGAACATAAGATCTATATATTCCAGTTAAACATATTTAATTAACTCACATGGTTATAGCACAGCATCAGAATGTGCAGAGGTTACAATAAAGTTGTAGGTGATTATTATTGGTTTAAAGACTGTTAAACTAAGTTGTGTTGCAGTTGAGTTCTCATCCAGCTAAAAATACTACTTTAGTTAGTCATATTTGTGTTCAGATTTCTTTTCAAGCTAACCTTTTTTTTTTTTTTTTTTTTTTTTTACAAAACACCTTCAGAAAGGCTTCTTGGGGAGTCTTTCCGATATTTCTGTGACAAAGGTTGAATGGGGCCCATAAACCAGATGAAAAAGATTTCCTTTTAAAGAGAGACACATGGAGACTCTGCAGCTCCAAGATCCCAGGTGCATTGAAGTTGCAATTTCTCTCATCACAGATCATACTTCTTACTGTCTGATTTAACTGTCTCAAACCCTGGATATATCAGTTCTCACTGAAGGAAGAGGTGCCACTTGTGAATTCTACTGAGTGGGCTTTTTGATGCTGTTTTCCATTTCAAAGTGCACGCTGGGATTGATCCTATGTGTAGGTGCTGACGGAATGAAACAGGAGAAATCTTGTGCTTGACACATTGAAATTAATCTTGTCATAAATTGGGAGATGCTCACCAATATTTATCTATAGCTACAGTGCTCACAGCCCTTGAATAACCTCCAGTTGGTGGAGCTTATTACTCTATCTGGAACGATTCTTATGAACAGAAAAGCTGGAGGACTTAAGTAGCGTTTTCTTTCTGCAATATGAATATGAATTTAAAATTGTTCACAAACACAATCAATGCATTTTATTGCCTGTACGCCATTCAGAACTGGTTTAAAGTGTTCATCCTTGTTAAGGATCTTGCTTAATGGTACAAAAACAGCACCCCGTCTGGGAAGTGAGCTGAGAATCTTCTTATCACATCCCTGATTCTCAACTACTTCTACCATCAGTCAGACTGGATTCCCTTGATTTTATGGATTGTATAACCCCACAAAGATCTTACTGTGTGCTTGGTAGACACAATGCTTTATGGCTAAACTGAAAAGAAAAGCAAAGATGGCCTATTTCTGTCCACAGGGCTAAAAAAGACATTTTTTTGGAAGATATCTGAGACCAAGTTGGGTGTGCTGCTTGTCGCAGCAAGTTGAACTGCGTACTGACTTTTGCTGAGCTGTTACTCTGTCCATCTCTGCAATTGCCTTTCAATTCCACGAGTCAGTGGCTAGACATATTTGGTCTCTAAGGGCTTTTCTCTTCACTGTAAGGCTCAGAATGTCATGTTTCATGCTTCAAAAATGGAGAGAAAAAAGTCCATCCCTTCTGAATAACTTACACTGGGGTTATTCCGTGTTTCTATGGCAACGTGATGAGATACGATTTTAATTTTCACATTTGGAAAGGTATTTTTTGTATGCTGGTCCGCAGAGATGAAGATTGATCCGTCATAATAAACAGAGTGGACGATTTAATTAAATGTGTGCGTTTGTATTATTTCAGTTGAAAGGAGGCCAAAATGCCACTTAAAATGACAGAAAGAATAGAGGATTTAACTGGTCAAAACAATTGCTCTCATTTTCTTCCCCATGTGAAAACATAAAAATCTTCAGATTTATGAAGGCAGAGAAAATGTATGGTTTATAGTAGATCTTAAATTTAGCATTTGTAAAGGCTATATCTGATCAATTTCTGCAATTCTGCCAATCTCCTGTCTGCTTTTTTAAACTATGAACAGATGGGAAGAGACCATGGCATAAGAAATGCAGCATGTGAATAAGCATACAGCAATTTCAGTCCAAGCGTGAGAAATTATATTTCTGAAGAGAATTATATTTCATAACGCATTCATAAATGAATCTTTTCCACCAGGTTGGCTTCTCGGGATGTTAGAATCCTGCATTTTGGTTTTCGAAGAAAACCTTTTCAAAAAGAGAGTATTCAAAGAAAAGAGCTTATCATTAGGGAGACAATTTCCTGGTGTGGCTAACAGAGGTTCTTTTGAGAGAAATCTGGGACTTCTGTTAGTCCCTACTTTGTGAAAAACCCTGATACAGCCACCAAAGCCTGAAAGTTTGAGAATAGAATCCAACATCTTGTTTTTATAGACTTAAGACTTAGATCTTAAGTGATTCTCGCATAACAAGAGTTTCTAAACTTCACATTGAATATTCCAACTCTGCTGCTGTAATTTCAATAACTGGAACTCGAGCACTCCAGCGATGCAGAGGGATTAGTGTCTAAATAAATAATGATCAGATTTTTTATATTTTTTATTTTTTATTTTTACATCAAATTGTTGAAAGCAGTAGTAACAGCAGTATAACCTTTCCTGAAGAACTTCATTCTTCGCTCATCAAAATGGTAAAGAACTCAGGCTTGACATGAAACAAAGGAAAAGCCTACTGAATTGCTTGAGTATTGGGGTCTGCAATACAGTAACTATTGCTCCTCTCTAGTGAGTCAGAAAATATCTTACCACACGCTTCATACACCAGACAAAAGCCATGCCTCCTGCCCTCCCATAATACATGCTCAGCCATCACTCCCCTCACTGGACCTTTCCTTTCTAAAGCAATTTTTCCTGCTGCAAGAAACTGAATTAAAAATAATTTTCAAAAAATAAATAAATAAAAAAAACATGTATCCTTTTTAACAGACATTTCACTAAAGTAGCTAAAAAAAAAGAAGAAGAAGCAATCAAGGTAGTGGCATTTAACAAGCAAAAACGTAAATGTCTGTGACCCTCCCTGTCATTATGCATTTTGGTTAGATTAGATTTTATAGCATCCCCTTTGGGCAATTATGTTATATGCATCTGCTTATCAGTGGGTGGCAAGCCCCAGCTGTCTCCACATTGCAGCGAGCCATCAGGCACTTCATGGTGGGAGATGAAATGTAACAGCATTTAGCATTTGCTCCACAGTCAAGCAAGATTTAAACCGTTGACTAGTTAGCACACATTTAAAAAGCCATGTGTCCCTAATCACACTCCAAAAAGTCCAAAAACCAGAACCTGCTTATTTGAGATAAGATTTTGGAATGGTGTAAAGCTTTCATGAATAACCAGGGCTTCTGGGTAGTCAATTCTTTTACATAATCCAATCGGATTCACTTTCCTTTTCTGTGGTTTAAGTGATTCGTTTGATGGCTCTAGTTTCCACAATAAATGATGTGTAGCGATGTGTTACATCATATACTGAGTTCCTCTTCATCCCTCAGCTAACAAAGGCTAATGTAGATCAATGTCTACACTATCCTATTACACCATGTTTCACTATGAGATGATTTTGTGGAAATTAATGAAATGATGCAGGCATGCATGCCTGGTGGAGCACTGCACAATCTTTGGAATTCATCTCTATGTCATCAGTAACTGCCCAGCGATGTGAATGCTAAAATATAAAATGCAAGTTGCCATGGATAGAGGTCCTTAGCCAGCATAAATCCTGGTCAGCAAAATAAAAAAATGTAATCACAGGTAAGTTGAGGTCATAGTGTACCATACTGTTTAAAATACTGTGATGAATGAGTCCAATTAAACAGTGGCCTAGTTTTATTGGCCCTCATTGTCCTATTTGCTACACTACATTTCATTACTAGCAAGGATGGTAATCAGCAAAGAGCAGGAGCTCTGTTAAATAAAATTGCAACTTTACCAACTCTTAGGTAGCAGATGCCAAAAAGCAATTTACACACATTTACACATTGAAAATAATTAATCCTTTCACACTTTCACACATTTCAGTGTACTGGGATAATAGATCATTTTAACTGACATACATATTCAAAAGTGTGCCCACACAGAGAGAATCTTTACCCAGCCATTCTGCCAGGCCTTTACATCATATAGAATTCTGCAATTTAAATCATTGATAACCCAATAAAGAATTTATAGGTGTAGGCTCTAATCATCTCCCTCCTTTGCTGATCAATTATGACCTGCATTAGGTTTAAAATCTAGGTGCTGCCCCACAGAGCAATGACAGAGGCACTATCACCCTAAATACCAGCTATTATCAAACAATACATCCATGTCACTCTACAAAATAAAAACATCTAGTAGGTCCCTTAAATACTTATATCCCAGATACTTAAAAAAAAAAACAAATACTTAAACTTTACTTATAGCAGACTACTTATAGCAGCTTTACTGCACATTTGCAGTGTGGGAACTGTACTCAGATGAGATTGGCTTTTGGCTACCAGAGACAGTAGACTGTCACACCCCTGCTTCAGATCATGGATCACAGAAAAGACAATTCCATGAAACTACTCAAATGTGAAATGAGTTATTCTCAGCCACAACCATTGCTGGACTTCATGACAAATGTTACTGTATGACCATTCAAGAGAACTGACCAGCAGGGCTCAATTCTGAATAAGGAATCATTATCATAGAAAGTACATTCAGTAACACTTTACTAGAACCCTAAAACATAAGTCTAACATAACACTGTCATACACATTAAATAAAAACTGTCAGAAGATGCTAAAATGCAAGGCTGCCCAACCCTGTCCCTGGAGACTTACCGTCCTGTCGGTTGTCATTCCAACCCTAATTTGGCACACCTGATGCCACTAATAAGAAGCACAAAAAGATCTTTAGCTGTTGTATGAGCTGTGCTTCATTAGCATTGGAGTGAAAATCTACAGGACGGTAGCGGCCCAGGGCTGGGCAACCTTGAAATAACAGATGATCTCAGCTTATATAAAATGACATAAAACATATTTTTATTGGTAAATGTTATGACAGTAACGTCTGTCATAACATTTACTGTTAAATATGATGACAGTTTTAAGTCATTTGACATAAACTGACATCATTTGTTATGCCATCTAGTGATAGCTGTTCATCATGTGTAGGACTGTTATATAAGCCTTATGTTGAAAGGTTCAAGTAAAGTGTTACTGAACATTCAATACCAACAGCTGTCCAGAGTGATTATGACCTCTCTTTGTTAAAACAGTTCTGTGTTATTCACTATACTGTAAATTATTGGAAGAAAAGCAAGTCAGTATATTTTTGTCCTTTTTCATTTCTGTTCTTATTCCACAGTAAAGTACTGTAGTAAAGTACAAGTACAGTAGTTACACCATTTAGGCTAATCTGCAATAATCTGTTGGAAATGAAATCAGCAGGATTTTTAAACTGTCAAGGCACCGCTTTACATCATAAATCTC
Organism: Anguilla anguilla; assembly: GCF_013347855.1. Taxonomy (NCBI): domain Eukaryota; kingdom Metazoa; phylum Chordata; class Actinopteri; order Anguilliformes; family Anguillidae; genus Anguilla; species Anguilla anguilla. The sequence continues at coordinate 15,273,188 of NC_049207.1, read as the reverse complement.
TTTACATATTATATCAACTTTTCCAATATAAATTGTGTGAAAACATTTATGCAAGTATGTTTTTTCAATGACCAAGCAAAGCTGTGTCATATCACTTACAGCAGCAATTCTTTCTTCATCCAAGCTATGGTAGAGTCAAGCAGATCTGCAGATCTGCAGATGTTTCTGTCTACACATACACATTTTTATTACCAAATTTTAATACCCAGTCGTTATCGAATCAGGAGAGCACAGTCAAGCATAAACTGCCGCACCGCCTCTTTCCTCTCCTGAAACCACCGTGTGTTTCCATAATTTGTGCCAGTACTGTACATATACATTTTCCACCTTTAAACCATGCTGTTGATAATTTCAAAATTGCCGACATCTCTTTATCATCATCTATCAGGAGCATGCTGTTACCATGACGGGCTGCACAGAAATATGCCCTGGGTGATAGGTTCCAATAGAGACATATCTCGTCCTTGTAAATAAAAAGCAGGCACACAATGGCTTTCGCTGAAAGTCTTGATGCATGGTGGCAGCCTGCTCATAGTCTTTTCAGGCGTAAGCCTGACATTTATCTTTTTCCATAGGGACCCAGGTCAGGCAGAGACAGGCAACATGTTCACATTACTGTCAGGGAGCGGTTTCCACATTTGGCATCTTTCAGGAAATGGAAAGCTGCATCTTTCTTCGCATAGAAAAAGTGTTAATTTTATTCAAAATTCTAATAAATCGCTTATGGAATAAATTTCTTCATCCTGAGCCCTCTGAGGTAATTCAAACTCTAAACTGATATTATCATGACCTGGAAAGGCTTTACAATGTGACATCCTAATACAAGAGGTGACAGACAAGGTGAGGTTTTTCTATTAACTTTTTTTACATTTATATTTAAATGAAATGTTAATTGTTGAGGTAAAATACAATTAATAATAAAATTATTTTCACATAGCTCTAATTATTTCTGTTTGGACAACGACTCATTTGTGATATTATGGCATGCATCATGGCCCAAATCATCACCAAACAAATCCTCAAGCACTTGGCTCGAACTGTACAGAATCCTGGCCTAGCAGCTTAATGTAAATTGATAATGCATATTCTGGCAAGCGGGTTGATGTGGAAAGGACTGTGGGCCTGTTGCTGTTAGCAACAACCAGCAATACATTTTTTCTGGGATATTTTAATGAGAAGAACTGGTGCACAAGCAGACAAGTGCCAATGAGGAATGCATTAGCCTGCCTTCTACCAATTTACTGTAGGGAGACAAAAGCATAGGAGAGAACCTGGTACTCTAGCTATGCCCATGGACACATGGACAGTGCCTAAATTCTAGCCTGACTTGGTGTCTCAGAAAACAAACAAATTGCGCCATAGTCACTACAGCAGTATCTGGTGCGTTATATGATGAAATGAACTGTCATTTCAAAAGAACATCATAGTTCATATGAAGTCGTATGAATTCAATACTTCTTAGCACTCTGTCGATGCTTTCGTCTGGCGGTCACGCATTTTGGCAACCCCAGAGACCACGCGGTAATCAGGCATGCATAATTATCAGTTTTGCTCTGAATTTGGATTTTATTTGTTCTGTTCCTGATTCCGCTGTGCCAGGTTTTCAATGGCCTTATCCTGGCAAACTGCCTTCCCTTTCCAAATGTATGGACTTCCTGTTCCCTGCCAGGCCTCTGCAGTTTGTGTGATTTCTGAGAATCAGAATCAGATTACCCTCATGCCTCCCACCCAAAGCTACCCCGCTGTGCTCTGTCAGCCAAGTCGCACAAAACGCCTCCGATGGGGAGCAGATTGAAGACCTCCCAGCCAGCATTCATTATCACCACTACTTATTCTAGTCTCTAGTACTTCCTGAGAGTTCCATTGAAATAACCACTGAAGACAAATAAAATAACAATGACAACAACAATAATAATCATAATCATAACAATAATAATAATCATCATCATCATAATAATAATAATCCAGTCAATTTATATATGGGCAGGTGTTATACAAGGTGGTTGAGGCATTATGGCAAAATGTATCTGTTAAAGCAGCATTTTCCCTTATCAAGAAAAATATATGCTTTTCTCATAGGAAATTTCCTTCTCTGTCAGACATTATTAAGGAAAACCTGCAGCCAGAATCTAATAATGTTGACTGTCCCAAGGGCCATCAGTACTGTGCTTTTTTATAATAGCCACCAAATTTTACTCAGTGTCTTGTGTATCCATACTTGCAAAACATAAACCACAGGCACAACTGCTGTGCTGCACAGGAAAACCTGCAGAACACACACCAGATGCTCGGGGGTTGTCACGCAAGTCACTAAAAAATAAATGGCAGCATCAGCTACACAGTTATTGCTCCTAATGGTAACTTGCCAATGATGTCAAGTCCCTTCATATCAAATGAACATAAAATCAATATTGGAGTTGCTTGAAGGAAATCCTTCAGTGCATTGCATTGTCAAAATCATCCTTTTAAATCCAGGCACCCACCCAAGGGCATTAATTAATAGTCTGTTTCTCCTTTACGTGTTTTCAACTATGAAGGGTCTCAGCCGGACTGTCAGCTTGAACTGCCATTGACTGAAGGGGTCATTAATCAGACAACATACATGGCCATTACTGTAAAATCTGAACATTTTCCAGAGAGTTTCCAATGTGTGCACTGTAAAAAAAAAAAAAACATACTGTGAATTTATAGTAGATTACTGTTAAATTTACAGTAAATACTTGGCAGCAGGGTTACCAGTTAATTACTGTACTGGATATTTACTGTTACACAAATTTACAGGAAAATATTTGAGTAAATACAATAACTTAGGGTATGTTCAAGAGGGGCAATTGTTTTACTGCACAAATCATGTATAAACACATTCTCCTTATAATTAATTACTGAACTAATTAAGCAATTAATATTATCCTGGCAATTCCTAGGTGTCAGACAATTGAATAGTGAAGGTTAAACCTTCATTAGTAAGACCTGAGATTGTGTTACGTCTGGCATTGACGGTGAACATTCCTGCAAGCCAGAATCATTATGTTTTAAGTAGCTTATTACAAGGCATAGGAAAGCACAAACATCTCACAAAAGTCCATACATTTACCTGGTTCATGTTACAGAGATATTTTCATTCCATCAACAATTCAAGGCACATTCAAAAGTGTGGAAACAATGTCCTTCACAGTAATTCACTGTAAAAAAGAGCCTTTAACCATTTAGTAGTATCAGAATTTCTCTGAATTCCCAGAATTAGATTTCAAATGTACAATTTATAGCAGTGTACAATAATCCAGTAAAACGATTTGGAGATCAACAGTGCAATAATTCATCATATGCTACAAAAAGTTGTCCTAATTCAATTTTCTTGGATATCAGCCTGATGCATTTCACCACTGGATGTTGCCTTGAACACCTTATCATTATAATAATAATAATTATGATCTATAATAATATATCTATAAATAATGAAATAACCTTCTTTTAGATGTTCAGAAACTATTCTGTTTCATTGCATGGCCTCCATCTCTCCTTGAAATGTCATCCATCAGTCTCCCAATTCATTTACCCAAAGGTCTGCAACAGGCCTCCATATGAGTGAATGTCACTGCTTGTTGGATATTGGCCTGGTACAAATGAGTCTTTAAAATGTTTAGGGCCCTTTTGCTTCATATGTCATTCTGCTCAATAACAGAGGAACAGTGGCAGGCTGTCCCCCTCAGTGCCCGAATAGTCAATGGGAAGATATGGTGAAAAACTGATGCACCTGGGCAAGAGCACCACGATGGGATAAATTCTATTTTTCAAAGATGTTACGCAACACTCATCATCATCAAATTATTTGCGAGTCCATCTTCTGCATTTACATTGTGCATTTCAACAACTCTGAATAATTGCATACATAAAACAAAAGAAATCTATTGTTGTTGGATAACAGTAGCTTTGATAAATATGGGTCAGCAATAAGTAGTACTTGCATTATGGGCTCTCATACCTGTAGCCACTCTTAAATGATGCATTATTCAGTTCAGCTTTCATCATGCAAATCCTCCTGAAGCAATGCATTGAAATTCTAAAAGTTAAGAAAAACTCATTGAATTTTATGAGAGCACAGCGTAGGGTGTTTAATTTAAACACCAGTACAATCTGAGTGTGATCTTGGTTGTACAGGTGGTTATTTATACATGTAGCCTGATGTGCTTTTGAATGTTCCATTTCAACATCTCTTACAACTGACCAACCTGCTTTATTACTTTTCTCTACAATTGTCACTTTTATGCAAGCCCAAACTTAAACCATACAGTGCTGGTTAAAACCAAATGATTTATCCCCAGTGTAACAGAAGCCAATTAGCCATTTTTCAAAAAAAATTTAAGCACCTCTGTGACCAGAAGTGCTCACTGAAACTAAAAAGAATGGAGGGCTCAAGTCCAGTCCAACTTCAAGTGATTGAGAGTCTCAAGCAGTCAGTTTTGATGAATGAAAATACCCTGTCCAAGCCCACATTAGTGCAGAGCTATTCTTGCTGAAAAGAGCTGGTTTGGAAATGAAGGAAGCATTACAACGTGCCATTGAATGCCTGTCATTCCACCCGCTTTTACAGTTCGGCTCTCTTTGGTGCATTTGTGGTCCGTGTTTGAGATTGAGGGCGGCCTGGCTGGCACACAACATTTCCCAAAACATATCATTTGCCTGTTTCAGATGGTATTTTTGTGAATCATGGCTACATTTTGTTGTTAAAGTTTCTGAGAAGAACTTTTTAAAAAACATTTATACTGGTGTTGATTGCCAACTATGAAGGAGTGATGTTTAGTGGAGTGGACTCATATTTAACGAGCGCTGGAGCTAAAGCACACTTACAGAGGCAGTGGATGAGGCTGGAGCAGAGACACCTTGAACTGGAGTTGGCCTGACTGGATCACTACTACGTGATCATACTGTACAATTTCAGATAGGGATAACTGCAATGCACATGCGTTTCTTGAAGGATTAGTTCACATTAAAGGGTTAGTCTTAGACCCAAGTCTGCTGAGCTATTCACCACAACTTATGCGATAAATTGGGGGGCTCAATCTCTCCAAACTCGTGTACCCACAGCTCACTATCTGTTTGCCATTAGCTATGTTAATCAATAAACATTGATGTTGAATGGCTGTGTAATTATTGTGATCAATAAACAACACAAATGTAAGACCAATATCTTCTTATCTTCGTAAAAATTGGTGAATCCTACGTTAACACGACCTCTGAGTCTGGTATTAACCTCTTGACCACAAACACGTAATTGGGCATGTGCATAAAATGAAACGGAACCGATTGAGTCAATTATCTTCAGTTTAAAACATCGCTAAGCAACGTAGGCCTGTAAACTATAGCACAGACAGCATTCCTGATCCGTTAAGAATGAGCATATGTATGAACAGGAAGGATGCCAGGCCACCACAGTCACCTCTCCAACCCAAATAAACCTGAATGCCTTGAGTTTGACTTTGCAGAGGAATAGCCCCATAACATTTTGTTGGATCCTAGATCTAAAAGTGCACTCAAGGTGTATCAAACCAAATGACATGAGTTCAAATGATAACTGCATATTTATGCAGCATAACCGTGCATATACACCCTCATTTGGGCTTAGAACAAATGAGGAACAGACTGAAACCATCACACAAGTCTTCATAACAGCATTTACAATCTCAGCATTTGACTGAAAGAAATTAAAATGAAATGGGGGGGGGGGGGGGGGCTAGCAGTCAGCACGCCAAAAAACATGTCTATTAAACAGTCATCCATGGGAATAAAATAATCACCATTCAAATGCTAACTACAGGGATAAGGATTTGGGTTTCCCTGGTAATTCACCCATAGTTGCATTCCCTCTTTGAGTGTACAGCTCCCCCTCAGGCCCTCCAGTCTCAGCACCCCTCTGACTCGAGTGCCATTCTGCCCACTCTGCCGGGCACAGGGCAGAATAGGGAGCCCTGAATGGGGCCGAAAGAAGGACAGGTGAAGCAATGGCGAATTAAAGGGTCTTTGGGGGGGGGGGGGTGGCGGGGAGCACTACATGAAGAGGTTTGCAATTAGCCTCGATAATTAGCGAACTGTGAAAAAAAGAGTTTTTCAGACGGAATGATGGTACGCGGCGTCAGAGCCCGAGCGGACATCTGAGCCCTCCGTGGAACAGCATCCACTGGGCCCTCAGAGTCTATCAGAGCTATGCCCTGAGAGCAAATGAAACATAGGAAAATAACCAATCTGTTCCACTGAGTGATTTTCACATACAAAAGTATTCACTCTCTCCTCTCCCGTTTCCTTACTCTTACAGTCCTTTTTCGCTGACAAACACATGCGTACCCACTAAAATACTATGTTTTTCTCTATTGGTTGCTTACTGTAGTACTTAAGCATCCATGAACACATACGCTAATTAAAAACGGAAAGCACACACTTATATATTTTGCACAGCATTGTTCCAAGTAACTAATACAACTACGACCTAAAAATAGATTTTAAATGGAACTACTGAAAGAAATACATTATTAATTCTGATGCAATATGCATTGCTTTTAGTTGTACGGTGATAAGTACATATGCATCTGCTAATTTATCCACACAATCATAACATGTTATGGTCTTTTCCCTGTGTTGATGTGACAGTGTGCAGACATCGCTGATATCAGCATGACAGTCTTTCTCCCACACAGGTTTTGTAGTCTCTACCGTAACTGCGTTTCAAGAACTCTTTGAAATGAAGAGTGTCTCATGAATGATACATAATTTTCTATCAAATCGAAGAATTAAATATTTAGTAGTGTGATAATGAAAATAATTTTCTGCTGAGTTCTGAAACCCTGTCAATGTTTTATAAAACTTGACGGACAACCAGTCATAGACAAATTTCCATCAATGAAGCCTGAACAATTATTTGCATCTGCAGATTAAAAAAAAAAAAAATTACAATGAAGTTCAGTCAAATGTCTTTGCTTCTTTCAGTAATTATTCATATATAAATATTTTTAATCATTTTACCAAACCAGAACTCACTGTCATGCAATAACATTGCAGTTTCTTTTCCATGTATCTGTGTTCATACTTTGAAAAATGGAACTTCATAGACTTTCAATTATTTCTTCTATAGAGCCTTACATTGTGAAATCCCACTTTAAATATTTGGTGTGGTTTAATTTACAGTGTTTTCCATACAGCCACTGATCTGTTAAAACAGAATTTTGAAATCTTAAGCCAAACAAACACAGGCAGTGTAAATTCAGCAGCTGGCCAATTATAACTAACAAGACAATCCTTCTGATATCATGCATCTTCCTTGGATAAGAGCATCAAAAACAAAGACTGACCTGGAAAACCACATCAAGACGCAGTTTCTATTATTTGACATAACTGCTATTTCTGTGTCAGTGGAAAACACTTTGAAATGCATCTTCTCCAGGCATCTTTAAGAGGCTTTGTACCTTTTGTTTGAGGACAAATCAGCGTGGCACTATCAGAGGTTCCTGAATGGTGGCTCTCAACCTGGGGAATTAAAAAGTGCCTGCCTTATCAACTCCAGATAAGGGACCTGGGCAATATGTACCCTTATAATTAAAAATAACTGTTATTTATTTGAGTTTATACACCATCACATAGAATACAATGGAGGAAGATCTGATAAAAGAGGTTGTTATGGCCTGTATTTTAGGTGAATTAGTCTGCCATATTATTTCTATATCATACTTTAGAGTATACTTTAGGGGACATAACAAATGTGTCATAACTTATAATGTGCCATATTTGATAAGTACTGATGCATCGTTCCCTGGAGATGTGTTCCATAGGGGAGGGACTAGTGGTGCGATTTGGACAGTGGCAATATTCAATTTAACAGACATTCTTCCCACACAATGGATATTCCTTTTTGTCTTCACTTAGTTTGCAATGTTGTTTCCACAACCCAATTATCCATCTGTACCCATATGCAAATCAAAGGAGTCAGAGGAGGAGTACCTCATTTTTGATCTGAATCCACAAGGCCCAAATTATTCAAATTGTTTTTAACCTTTCTCAACCTTTGCTTGTCTTGTATTTCTCAGTTGGTCTCAGGATAATGGTTGCACTTTGCAGGCAGTAGTCTAGTTATGCTAAATAAACAATTAAATGCTAAATAAATATGGAATATTCCACTAGAGCATTCATTCCTTTGAAACTTAAATTCAAGCACAATTCAAAGAAGCAAATTGAATTCAAGGAGGCTTAGACTATACCTATCTCACACTACTAAAAGACTTTTGCCTTTAAACATTTTCAAAATCATGCAAGTTTCATATTAAAGGGGCTCATAATTTGGCTATCACCTGGGACAGGTAATGTGTTTGCACTCTGAGGAAGCGAGGGGCTTTGGTAATGTCATCACCTGCCAGTGGACAAAGGCAGAGCTGGCCTGATCCAATAAGCATTAGTGACAAAACTGGCTGCCCTGCAATAGCCTTCGGCCCCTAATTATTCTGATATATATTTTTTAAATATAGTTTTGTATTCACATTTGGATCCAGTCCTGCTTAGGGCCTCTCAAAGGCTAGGTTTGGCACTGGACAAAGGACAGTTGTCCATTTTCTGGGTTCTCTCATGATTCTGCTTTGCTGCACGGTCAGGCATTCATTCTGGATTGGAGTAAAAACTCCTCATCTATTTGGTCAATTTTCAAGATGGGATCCAAAGCAAAGCTGTGCAAATTGTTAGCTATCAATAATATTTATCTTAAAAAATAACTGTCAGAAGTTTCACCTATGACTGCTTCATCTATGACTACTGAAGTATGTATAAAAACTCATCATCTATTTGGTCAGTTTTCAAGATGGGATCCAAAGCAAAGCTGTGCAAATTGTTAACTATCAATAATATTTATCTTAAAAAATAACCGTCAGAAGTTTCACCTATGACTGCTTCATCTATGACTACTAAAGTATGTATAATTATATAATTCAAGCTCAAGTCAGCTATGTCAACTATGACACGAGTCTGTAGTGGCAGGACACAAGTAGCTCCATTTACAATGGAGAGGGCAGGTAAAAAGAGGATAGCAGTTACAGCTAAGGACCAATTCTGAAATACACACAGCTCCTTACATTCTGAATAAAATGGTATGAGCATGCTCTTTACAAGGTATCCCAAACTCCAGTGTTGCAGGGTTGCACTAACTTATGAATTGTGACACATTTCAGCACTAGGGTAATTAAGGAAGTTGAGTGTCCAGTATACCCAACAGCCCTTCAGGATTGTACTCTAAGATCTCTACTCTATACACTCTGAACAAGCATTTTGCAAAGTCTTTCATTAATTAACTCCACAGTGAAGTTTTGGGAAAATAGAATGAAACTTCAATCCTCGTTGACATGCTTCTTTGGAACCATGTCATTGGAGTGCAGCATAAACCTCCCAGCCATGAAAGTCTACATTTCAGATCTTTGGAATATCCTGAAAAACCTGATTATTGATAGTTGCAGTTATATTTTTGGGCCATGAAAAATATAAACCTTTGTTAAGGGCACAATATAAATGAATATTTGACTGACAGATTTAGGTGAACATGCATAACATTTTCTTTCAGTATTTTCAGTTAAATAAACAGATTCCGTTGAATTTTGGATTCCCCATGACATTTTATATCCTGGCAAAGTACTGGTATTCATAAGATGTATGTACAGACTTGTTTGCTTTCTGCAATTGTGCTGTCAATGAACAAAATGTACATATTTTGCCTTCAAATGTGTCCTCAATTATGCAGTTTGTTGCTTTGAAGCACAGGTGTTGCAGTAAATTCTTGGAGCACCAAAGTGTCTGCTGGTTTTTGGTGTGTTTTGGCAGCAGTGAAATACACTTAACAACTGTGATTAGACAAGATCAATTGCCTGCAACCGCAAGCTCCAGCATTCTGAGACATAGTAGTTCATACTTGAAAAAATTCTTTGAAAAAAACATTCAAAATGGTTTTGTTGGATTGTGAAGCTTTGGTCTGAACTGGCCTAAAGTCATTCATTGGCTAATGACTTCACACACCATGTTCTCCAGGCCCTCATTGGCTTCTGACTGAAAGAAAATCACAAATACCTGGAGACACCATGGTCCTCCAGGACTTGAGTTTAACATCCCTGCTTTAAAGCTCAATGTATTTTTTTGGATTGAAGCAGTATTTAGGGCCATTAAACTGTAGTAAACTAAGTGTGCTTGGCAGGTGGCAGAGATTACTTAGTGAGTTTCAGTGTGTTAAAATTAAGCATGAAGTAAGGACATAATACAAAGTACTATATTTCAAATACAGTACTATCTGCTCCCAAACCAAACAATATGCAAAGAAAGTATAAGGAAATTATAAGGATGATAATATCTAAATATGTATCTGGTGCCACAGAATATATTTAACATTTATACATGCATAATGTATGTGTCTCTCCAAGAGGTCTAAAGACAAATTGTCTCCAGTGACAGTGTCTGAACTATAGATTACCTATGAATGATATCACTGCCACTGCTGTTAAAAAACCACAATAATAGTCTGGAATGAGAAAGCTGGTAAAAAGTGAGAGGCCCATTCCCATTCCCATATACTGTATATGAAGAGATCAATTGCTACCTCCTCACTTCAAGCTCTATAGTACAGCTGAGTGAAGAGGTTGCAGTACTTATTTAGTGAGCCATTAATCCTGTCCTTGTACTGTAATTTCACTGCTTGCTGGTCAGCATTCAGATACAATATGGCCTTCTGTTATTCTGAGAATTTTATTTGGTAATTAGTGCCAGATACATTCAGCAGTAATGGGTTGAGAGTGAGGCACCATACATTTATATTTAATGGAATATACTGTAGAAGATAAGGTGGAGAATTATAAACTACAGGATGGCTCTGTTCTGAATGGGCCAAAACATATATATGTTAATACAAAAAAGTCACTATATAAATTTGTCCCTAGGGTTGCATGCTTTCATTTAGTTATCAAAGTCCCATTTTTGGAGCCACTCCTTGTGCAGTCCTGTCAAACTGTTCTCCAAACTTTCCAAACCAAAATAAGGCTAATTCCAGCATGCCCTTCAGGGCAGATAAGCGGTTTTGTTCATTGAGTTTAATTGAAATGAAAATAATTGTGAAGTAATTTGAAAGATAAAGAGTGGGAAACTAAAGCACGGTTTTTTTGTGCTCGTTCAGTAGCTCTATTGTTCTGTGTTAAATTGAGATAAGTGTTGGATTTGAATTAAAGGGAGCACTCAACTAAAACATATATAATTGTGTGTCCTTTATTACCTAAAAATGTCAGTATATTTTATTGTTGTTGTTTTTGTAGTAATGTTAATTTTATGATAATGGAGAGCCTGGTTATTTACAAATCAATGTACACTATAATACCGTAGGTGTTGCCAATATTGGTGAGCCTTGAATAGGACCAGACAAAGAGGTTCTGGAATATGTACAGTAGTAGTCAAACTATGTATGTGCTGTTTCTATGGTCAAATATGATTTTGCAGTAGAATAAATCTAATCACTAGAGAAACCAAACTGACCAGTGTGAGGATTTCTACAGAAAAAGAAGAAATGATGGGATCATGAAGGAATGATGAAACTTTCAGTGTCAGCAATATCACCACTTGCTACCAGAACCGCCGCCAGCGGAGTACAGAAGAGGGGGCGTTTGAAATACCGAAAGGGGGCGATGACGTAACGCAAAGTATTCCCAGCTAGATAAAACACATGCAGCCCGACTGCGGCCCAGAATCCGCGATTCGGAACGTTTTGCGTGGCCGGAAACTAACATGTTGCTACTACAACCAACTAAAACTATTTGTGAGCTACTTACAGATGGCAGAGTATTAAATAATCTTAATATGAAAATGTATTACTACATAAAATAAAAAGCAAAATACATCTTAAAACACTCGGCTCATCGAAAGGCTACGTAGCCTGTCTTTTAATGGCTGGAGTAGCCACCACCACAAATATAAATGATATGTCTTAGATACACCAATTCAGCAGTTTTACCATGATTACAGACAAGTTACAATGACACCGCCACCAAGTAATTAATTGTGTTGTTCAACGTAACGCAACGTAACGTATGGGAGCAAGCTTAACCAGACAACCAATCAAAAAGTGGCTTTGCGTAACAGACTGCCCTTAACTAAAATGTTGCTATTGTAATATTTTCACTAGAAAGCCGACGCATTTGGGTGTTTTTCACATTCATCTTGACTGAGGGGGCGGGACAGTCCAGGTGAGGGGGCATTGCCCCCTCATGTCTCCATCCTCCCCCCCCCCCCCCCCCCCAGACGCACTTTCTTGTTGATAAGAAACACTTTCAACACATTTTCTTCACTTCTGATCAAACAATAAGCATTCAATCCTGGGCTATATGTTACAAGTGCCTGTCTCTTCAAGGCCTCTCCATCTCAACTGGAGTCAATCTGAATAAATGCAACACACCTTGCCCACAGTCATAGGTCTGGAGAGACAATTGTAGGAAGAGTGTATAAGAACAACAGAATCCTCACTGTATTGATTGAAGCAACATCTCTTCTTTTATTGATGCACCCCATTGTCAGATTGCCTGCACAGCTGCTGTGTGTGGTGGTATCGTTAATAAATAATTCACAAGACGGACTTAAATGTTTCATGAGCGAGGCTGCTGTGGTCAATTACTAATGAATTGGTTGTGGTGAGCAAGCAGCATGGTGGATAACCCAACAAGAATTGAAGGTACATATATGGATAATATGACAAAAAACATGTCACTATAAATACTGCTAATTATCAAAGTGCAATGTAATGTGTATACATGCGTTTAAAGCTTCTGCATTTAAAACACTATTGCAGGTATTCTCACTAATGTTCACTCTCTGTTTCAGCAGTGTTCAGGTTTTCTTAAAATTTGTAACACTTACCATACAAGTTAAAGCAGTGCACATAAAAGCTAGAAGAATAAGCTTTTCACAATATTTCAATGGCTTTGATTGTGGTATCTATGCTTATAGCCTTTAACATCATGCACACAGAACTCAAATGGGTACAGTACCATTCAGTGAGCTAACAGTTCCCAGCTGGTATTCACAGTGGTTTGCATTTACTAGTGCAAAATAAGATGAACAGTCTTTCTTGCATGACGGTTCCACTGTTAGGTGGCTGATTAATGTAACTGATTCATTACAAGTGTCGTGTTCGTAGATATATTAACAGCCCTAGAGATTTTATAAAGCAAACAAAAAGTATTCCACTAGAGCAACTATGTAATAAGGTGTGCTTGTGTCCTGCGTAAGGCCAAATCAATATCAAGATGCAATATTACACCCACATGTCTGCATTTTCACATTAAATTTCCACTGATTCACCCAAACTGGACTGTCATGCTAATCTTGTATATTTTCAAGACATTTGCGATACATGAATATTCTCCAGCCTTCAACAGAAGCTGTGCTGTTTTAAATTCACTGAAATACACATTAATCTACATTGACAAACACCTGGTCATTCTTTTAAATTAGTTCCTTCACAGTTCAGTTCACATTAATGCAAGGTAGTGTATTCGCAATCATGAGTGAACTACAGCAATTTCTTAAACAATTGCACATTCTTTTAATTTGGTGAAATAACCTGTATCCTCCACTGCCTTGTTGATAAGTAATATTGGACGGAAAATATGCATACAGGAAGTCAATTTAAACAAAGCATACAGTACTTTTATCTTCCCACAGTTTACTAAATTTGTTTTAACTACTACACAGTAAACTGTTCAGAGTTAAATCAGCTCTTACAGAGTACTCCATTAGAGATTAATTAACACTGGATATTTTACTGTGTACAAGATCCATCACTGATTGTTTAGCATCTCTGTCCTTTGTGAATCTGTCAAAAAGATTTTCTCAATGAAAACGAGGAAAATGTGAGAACAGCAGAAGACTACCCAGGGATTTTTGAGCAGCCCACTGGACGCGAGTGCATTATCAACAAAACGCCCCCGAAAGACAACAGCCTTAAACTCCTCATTTATCAACTGATACTTCTTTTTACAGCAACATGACATGTCACCTGTTTCTGCTATGCTGTCATATATGACATGGCCAACCCTGTATTTACAAGTGCACGTGCATTGAGTTGATTGACTAGAGCCAACCTAACATTTATTAACATGGTTAGACAATTATCTCCAAGTCATGACCAGGGCAACAGAAAAATGAAGCGCTTTGTAGAATTAAATACCTTTAAATCTAAAGTCAATTCACAAGAACAGAAAAAAATACTACATACATGTTCCCACAATGCCAGTATCTCAAGACACCTCCAGTACAATAGTACTTGTATGTAACACTAGAACTTGTCCTTTACCCGTTAGTAATTCTCATACATTGTTGAAGTCAAAGCAGGCCCTATATTTGGCAGTTCACTGAATACTCCATTTACCTCATTTAACCCATTCTCCCACCTCTGCTTCCCATGAGTGACTCTCTCCTGGGCGGAGCATGGCGGCAAAATCACAGCATGGTCACTTCCTGTGCCAGTCCACAATCAGGATTACTGCTGGTCCTTCCTGCTTAGAGCTGGGCTTCATAACATATATTAATAAGGGATCCTGTATCAACTTGGGAAAGAATGCGCTCTGGCACATTGAATTTTGATGTTTTGTCATCCATTTCTCATTTCTTTCAAACAAAACAAACGTGAAGGAATTTCCAAGCATTTTCTTATTTTAATTATGTTGTTTTCCTTGTTTCTTTTCCCATTTACCGTATGGTGTTAGCATGATGTTTGTGTTGAAAAAGTGTGTTTAAAGGATGTTTTGTTGAAATATTTTATTGTAGTCAATGCCACGTGCAAGTAATTAATTGTAAAGCACTGATTGCTGTTGTCTGATTCCTTTTCAACTCCTGCCACAGTTTCAAGTTGATAAAAATCAATAGCACATGGATTAATACAGACTCACTGTGCCACCAACTTATGAGACAGCCTTCTGTGAACTTGATTACTAGAGAACATTAATCATTACAGTTACACAGTAAGGGCAGAGGGGCTTCTTAAAGGCTTGATAAACGATGCTTTCATAATCTTGTTCATTTCATAACCCAATTGTTCAGTTTAAAATTAAAGGAGAGCGCTACATGTGAAAACACAAGCTCCTTGGGATAATGGGATCGCTGCTTGAACAGATGGAATCGCGGTATGAGGGGGAAGTCTGAAATCAACACACGCTAACTCTCCAAACAGAGGGAGCTGTAGGGGACTCTGATTTCCAAAGCGACCGTGCTATTGGGAAGTGACTGCATTCCATTCACACAAAAACTCCGATCCCAGTTAACTGGGGGGCATTTGGAGAAAAAAAAAAAACATGGCTTTCAGTCTGTCCCCTATTTGTGCTAAGCCCAACAGAGGGTACATGAGCACAAAAGAAATTGTTCCAAGTGTCACCATCCCTGACAGGACAAAGCTAGTCTTTTGCTCACAGACCAGCTAATGGACAAAAGACTCATTATCCTGCCAAACAGCAGTAAGAACTGCAAAGCTTGAGGAGGTTTTCTTTCTGCACTAGAACTGGCTGGATGGTTAACTGCACACTGAAACCACACAAAAAAATGGAGAACGAAACTCTGTATGAGTACCAGTGTTGCCATGGACCAGTGGAGGGAGGAGTTGTTGTGGGGAAATTTATTATGTATGCATAGCCAGCTAGGTTAAGGGTATTATTTGATAGAGAGAAATATTCTAGCAATTTATTTCTAGCCAGGAAACCATTGTCAAAAACTGTTTCATCATTCTTTGTTAAATGATGTTACATGCCTATTAACAATGGAGGTCATGAAATTAAACAAATTTAAAAGTGATTACATAAAGCAATCCATCTAAAAGATTAATCTTTAAATTAATCTCCAATTAACCAGTTCGTTTAACCTGCTGAAACATTAACTAGAAGCATTAGCTAGTTCTACAAACAATGGCAAAGCTTACCAAAAACCCTGTCATGCTTCCAACTGAATGCACAGCATGTTTCCTCTAAGAATTTAATAAATGAAAATGTTGTGCTTCTATAACAAAAACACCCAATATGAGGTTATGGAGGCGCAAAACTAGAACTAGAGTGATAGCTTAAGTAGTCTAGCCTAGGTAAAAAATAACGTTGTGCATGTTACAGATGAAAACTTAAAAATGTGATTTCTTTATTATACATTTTGTGGGGCTGCTGGGTTGCTCATTCAGTTAAGGCACCATGCTGTGGTGCATGGATGAGCTCCAAGGTCTCAGATTGAATCCGCACCATAGCAGTGCCAACTGTGGCCTGTAGCTCCATAGGGCAACGTGCAATTGTTGATTGCTACAGTATACCCAGGGTGTGAGAGGGTTCAGGATTTCATTGCTCCCTAGTGACCCCCGCTGGTTGATAATGTGATCAGGGGCTGCATTTTAAAGCTGCATATGAAAGGTCTTCCTCTGACTCCATGCAAGCCTAGCTGTATTACGTGGTGTTAAAAGAAGCAGCTGATGACACCGTGTGTTTTGGAGGAGAACTGCGGATGTTTACACTTTCGAATCGGCAGTGGATTTGTGCGTGAATGCATCTTCGGTTGCGGAGAATTGGACATTCCAAATTTGGGTGGGAATTGGGTAAGGACAGCCCCATGTTGAGCGCCAAATTTAATTTAATTTTTAATTATAAATTTTGTGCAGGTCTGGAGGCACATAGTTCACTGTAAAAAAAGAAATCCTTTATTTTTCTCTACTTTGCGGTAGCCACACAAGCAAAATTTCCAAGGGTATGAGAATTCATGCAATGCCGTAAATAACAGAACATTGTCTAACAGCACTGAGTAACTCACAAAAGGTTTGTCCATATGCCCCGCTGCTTTTTTCTCTAAATTCCCATGTATGGAGAGCGGCATGGGTGGAATATTTTCTCTGAGAGAAGAGACTCGGTCTAGGCCGTGTATGTCCATTCCCTGAGAGACTTATTCATTTTCAATGTCATTTGTTTTGTGTCCAGCAGAACATTCTTTAATAAATGAGTGCTGTAGCAAAGGCGGCTTTTCGTCGCACCTTAACAGTATAGTTCCAGCTCCAAGATAATTGTGTGTTGTACCGGTGCCCTGGAGGCCGTTTTCCCCTTGTGCTCAATGGCCTTGAGCTTCTGTACTTATCATCTGAGTGAGGGTATACACTTTAAGACACAAAAGTACACAATTTTTATGGTTTCGACAAAAATATGGATAATGCATTGATATATTTAGGAACGTTTCCAACATGCAGGATTTACTATGCATAATGATCTCTGTATCCTTAGATACTGCAGAACATGGAACAGAGTATATTTAAATAAAATGTATTACCATGATATTGCAACACTTCACAATATATTTACATGCATTTTTTTTGAATACACGTGAAATATACATTTTATGCAAAAAAAGTTCACATAGGAATTATGGAATTATTTGGAAGGCATGAATACATGTTGACACTGTGAATTAATATCACAGTGTAAAATAACACTAAATAAGAGCAGAGAAGGGTAAGGAACCCTAAGGAAGCCAACAACAAAAACTAAAATGGTACCTTACTGCTGTCTGATAATTTACTTTAAGAAGATCCTCTCAACATTGACTTTAAATTGGCTTTTATAGGTCTGAGCACTTTCCAAGCATAAAAACCTTCACTTATAGTGAATGTTTATTACTCCACTTTTGCACTCCTCAGAAACTTACAGACTTTAAAACTGATTTAGAATAGTCAGGTGTGTGCCCTCCAAATAATGTATAGTATCACTTACCGTGTATAGTACCGCATATAAGTTGAGCAGTTAAACTGCGGTAAACCTTAGGTGTTTTCACACAAAATGACTGATAATGAAATATAGCATTACAATAATAGTCACCAGACAGCAAGATCAAATAATTAATTAGCTGTACTAAATAGGAGAAAACCAACATAATTTATGTAATGGTAAATGAGCTTGATGTACGTATACCCTGTTCAGTGTCAATAAACCAAACCCCAGTCGAACTTCAGTTTTCATATTACCTAGAGTTGGCTTCTGTCAGTCTAAAGGCTGGTGAAAAGTTATTGTGTGCTACCATCCCTCTAGTTTAATTTTTTTTTTTTTAACTGAAAAGCCAAGCAACGCGTCTCTATATAAGTTCATACCATTTTGTTCATTATTTTGAATTTTATTCATGCAGCAAATTGCTTGTTATCTGCTGGAGAAATCTCATGCAGGTTTGTATCCACTTTTAGCATGTGTGCACTGCTTTCAAAGCATATAGGGGTTCATAACCACCATTCTTACTACCTGAGCTGTGCCAGAAGTGGATTTTAAAAGTGAGTGGAGCTTCCAAAGAGATTGTAGCCTTGTTCAAGTATTTGATACTTCTATGCCTATTGTAGCCTACACATAGAGCACAGAAGGCACTTAGCATGCAAACAAATGTGCTTAGCTTAGACTGCAGAGGAAATACCCTTGGTATTTATCTACATTGCAGTTTTTTTTGTTTTTTGTTTTTTTGTTGTTGTTTTGTTTTTTTAAAGGTAGATATGCATGACGAATGTAATATAAAATCAGTTTGTGAACAATCACATCTCCTCCTGTTTAACTATTGAGTGGTTTCATGTCAGAAACACAGCAGCCCCACAGATACATTCATCATATATGGTGCAGCATGATCCATAAAATATTAAAATATTAACACTCAATGTAAAAACAATTCCCTACCAAAAAACAAAGAACATAGGTGACTTTTTCAAAGTTTTACAAAACTTCTTTGAAACACATTTAAAACCTTTGACTTAAAAATCATACTTAATTATTATTATTTTAGTTTGTGATGATGTTCTTATGTGTGTGGGCCTAATGTCATTTTCAGGAGTATGAACAAGATTTATTTTACCCAATAGAAAAAAACGGTATCCGAGCAAGATTGATTGTTGTTGCTAGGAGACGGAAGCATCCTTTTCAAGGAGGACTGCTCGTTGAGAACTCGCTTCCCCCCTTCAATTCCCTTCGCTGAATCTTTCAGGAGGGTAGTGCGACCCTCTCTTTTGCTCGGAGCGCTCTGTGAACGGACACTCGAAAAGATCTGTGAAGAAACAGGTGAAGTGAGAACATCGGCCGCACTATCAACACAAAAGGCGAGTGGAAGACTTTTCCTGCGCGGATAAGCAAGACAAGAGCCCAAGACACGTGAGTCAAATTGTGGGGTTCGATATTGAACTGAATTTGAATTAAGTGAGTAACTGTATTTCTTGAAAGGAAAGAAGAGAAACTGGCGGCATAAGAAATCGTGTACGAATACAGTCAGAAATTGTGTGTAAACAGTCGGCAGATGTTATCAAGAATACAAAAGGGAAAACAATGCGGCGCTTAATATAGCTGAACTGGTTCAAATATAGATAGGAGTCAGCATTACGATCTGCATCGGAGGGGGAAATAGGTAGGGTATCCTACATTATCGCAGACACTGAATGCATTTTTATTTAGTGAATATTCAAAAGAATGGCAAATAAGAGGGAAATTATTACCCACTGTTTATTTACGTGCTCCAGTTTCATTGGAGCAGTTATTTTAATAACTGTAATATCAGTATTTTCCGCAAACCACGGAAGTTATTTTGGGTGTTACATAATCTACGAGACGTAGTCGCAGTGTTTAATTAATTTCATAAATATATATTAATGCAATACGGAGATTCATTAAACATTGCACAGTAGACTACAACGGGACGAGTGCGTACGATCCTTTCCCCGAGCCGAAATGCGAATGTAACTTAGCTATATCTTCAATGGTGTTTACATCCTCTTTGCGCGCTGCACACACCAACCCTGTACTCACCTGTCACTTAGTCCAGTTGTGTGACCCGCGGCGGGCTAGCAGCACATTGCCAACACAACTGTCATCAGTTTCACTGACAAAGCCACCAGTGCAGTATGAATATTTAGATGCAAGTAAAACAATGATTTTAAAATACTAAAGCCAATTTTTTTTCATATAACTTTAAACACGGATACCTAGTTTTTAGCATGCTATTTGTATATTCATGCATAATATTCTGAAGAATTCCACCGCTGATGTCCAGGGTATTTATATTCCTATCGTTTCCCTCAAAGCAAATATTTTGTATCCGAACGGAGTTATATTTACAAGACAACGATGACAGGCATCAATGTTTTTGCGCACACTCAATATGAGCTCAGAAACATACCAATTTGGTAATATCGAGTGGGAGCTTCTATTTACAGGCGCATTTCCAATGGTACCCAGCAATACCTGTGCGTTTCACAAGGGTTTCTCAAATGTATGATAGTAATGCATTATTTATACCAGCGAGATATCCGTGCAGAATTTTAATTTTCATGGTATGCCTTGTTCGAACGGGTGTTATTAATGTGTTACTGCCTCGCTCTTTCTTTTTAATTTACAGTAACATGAATCACATACGCAAACGTAATGAAGTATGGATAAGATTAAAACAGGAAGAAAAAAAATTCTACAGTATATTTAGATTTTCTGTACCATATGAAGGGCAGAGCAAAAGAAGAAGCGACATTTACTGCTTGGTTTATATTACTCATCTTTTAGACATTCGATCTGGGAATAAAGCGAGGTAAAAATCGAATTACTGCTGGGGGGAGGGTGTAGATTATGATGCTTTATAAAATCACTGTTCTGCACATACAAAGGAGAGTCAAACCATATAAATATGATTTTGGATGCAATAACGCACTCAAAAATGTTTACTGTTACTCGTATTTTGTGCTCCAATTTCTAATTAACAATAATATTATTATATTTCCTGGCCCATTTCCCAGCAATCCACTGTTCAGAAGACTATATAGCAAGTGTTATATCAAGCAGAGCCACAGTTAAACTTCAGTACAAACATTTCTGGATCAGGTCAGGATTACATCCCAGACTTTCTTTTTTTTTCTTTTTTTTTTTTGTGGGGTTGGGGCTGTGCAAAGCTGTGGCTGGATGTGCCACCCGGAAAGCCGTATAAATGACCTCTTCTTGGTCGGATTACATCATCAGTCATGTGTGATGCTCACTCCGTAAGGACGCAAATTAAGTTTCTGACTTTCAGACTGAGGCTTGATTGAGTTTTAAGTGGAAATAAACAGGGGCACTCACACAGTTTGACTGGGTCTAAGAAAGAATGCAGATTAGATGCAAATGAAGCGGATTCAAATGTCTGATCGCATTTCGTTGTGCCACAATGCCACCTGGGCAGGAAACAGTGTCCCCGGGCTGACGCACGAAAAGGTGCTGCTGAACTGGGTTCTTGAAAGAAAGTTCCAACCTGCATTCAGGTGCATCACTGTTTATGCAGCTGCTTAGCAAACCCGGCTTACTGTCCATTTCTTCATTGGACTGTACCCTGTTTCAATTAAAAAGACACTCTTTAGCTCCAGCCGTACTTTGCGGCTGGGAAGCAGAGATCACATCATGCAAATCAAACGGGGACAATGACTGAGTGCTGGAATGATTTCAGTGGACTCTTCAAATGAATGCAATGAAAAGCACGTTAGCGCGTGTATATTGCGCTGATAAGTCATAGTCACGGGCGGCGCAATAATCGGGATTTATTCTCAGATGTGTGTAAGGCAGTCTTTCGGCGAGTGGCAGACAGCGCTGCGTAGCCAAACCCTGAAGAATACCTGTAAAACAGGGCTGTCTCTCAGCATAGCTATGCTCCCTGAAATGTTCGCAAGTTTGTGCACACCATCATTTACATGGATGTTTTGTTTGTGAAATTCCCTCCAGGGGGGTTCCTTTTAATGTTATTCTGTGTTGCAATGGTTTGGGTCGTTGAGGTAATGGTTGTGATTCACTGCTCTGAAACTGTTTAATGTAATAAAAGTTAAATGAAAGACCATCAAAGATCAGAGACTGTAGAAACTGTGGTGCATTGACCTTAAAAAAGTTACACACAAGATTAAGTGTCTCCCCCCCCCCCCCCCCCAAACAGTATTTTAGGGCTCATTCTAAGTGACCGCTGAGCTTGTGCTGCAGAATAGGAACAGAAAAAAAATGTAGTGCTGGCTTAAATGAGTTTCTCAAAGTTAATGACAAAGTGCCATATGTGGCAGTTAGATTGAATGCCCAGTGGGCATTCGGTATACGCTCTACTGCCATCCCCTCTGTGTCAGGAGTGATTTTACAGAGGAAGAAACAGATAGACATGCTGGGAAACTGCCGATCCTTTGTCTCTTCCAAACACTAAGGTTGTTTTTGTGTGGCCTCAGAGCCTTGTGTGAAGAGATCTGCAAACATTTCTTTAATTAAAGTGCATAGGTCCTTTGGAGAAGCAGAGAAAATAAATTTAAAATGTATGGCAATATGTCAACCTGATCAGCTGGCCATGAATCTCAGAGCAATATAGTGTGTGCGTACATAGCGTAATGTTCATATTTATATTATTCCAATGGGGGAAATATTCATTGTAAATCCACCTTCACTAAGCAGTTATAGAGGAGCTGCTCAAATAATAATGCACCATGAGTGCACAATAATTGATAAAAGAAAAGTGGAGTCCTTTTAAAACTAAGGACAAATCATTTTCCAGTTCATGAGTGCAGTGACACTCATGTCTGTTTTTTTCTGCCACCACCACCATTAATAAGAGGGGCTTATCGGATTGTTAGTGGTGTACAAAACTGTTTTGTTTTGAACCGTTTTGTGTGATTAGTGGGTTGGGAAAGTATGACATGATTAACATTTCGCTACCTTTTCGTGTGTGTCAAATGTAATAGTCTTATGTGCACATAGACCTGCTGCTTTTCCAAAATCACCTCTCCCCATTTTGTTTGCCCGTTTCGGCCAAGTGTAAACTGATTCCTCATAATTCTGGGAAATGTTGTTTTACAGGATAATAAATAAGGGCAACTGTTGCCATTAAGCACTCATTACTTCCATGGATTAATTTTTAAAGGTGGACAAGATGGCATGCAAGCAATAATCAATTTAGTGCTTTATTTAGATCAGGCTCTTGTTTTGGTGCTGTGTTAATGTGCAGTGCTGACCAGGCAGGTGCTGTCAGTGTAAGCACTGCTGGAATGGTCCATCTGCTACTAACCTTCTATTGAGAAAAGACCTTTCACATAGCACTTCTGTGTATATCAACCGAATGATCGGCAAAGCTAAAGTTGCACTCCTTTTTTTTTTTTTTTTTTTGCCAATGCCATGGTAAAAGGACAACATTTTCCTCATTTTAATAAGAGAAGCATTTAATGTTGACTACCCTTACTAATTTACCATTTTGTTAAAATACATTTCTAACAAGTCATTAGAAATGTACAGTATATTACCGATTAAACATTTTATGTGATTTTTGTACTTCGTACCTACACAACATTCCCTGATGGAGTGTACTAGACATTTCAGTTTTCCTAGCCTATAATGCACTTAACTCAAATCTGAATGCACTCATCACGGTCTAACGCGAGACACACCTTCAAACTTCACCCCATGCACATATCTCTCACCACTTCACTGAAGCACCGGTTGTATACCCAAGTCTAAACGTATTTAATTAATCCGCCGCGGTGTGCAATTTTGGACTTAAGTTGACTTTGTAGGCATTCATCTCACATCTGAATAGATCCTTTAATAACTCGGTCAACCATGTTGTCCTTCTTAAAGATTCACTCGTTAATTGCCGCCAAGAGCAGATTCAGCAAAATTATGTGACGAGCGAAAGTCACGCAGCGAGGTGTAGTATTCTTAGCCTACATATGAAATGCGTCCTCAAAAGGGCAGTGCAGAGACACAGCTGTTTCCACTCTGTGTCAGGAGGCTCTTTATAAATAATGGAGCGGTCGACAACCGCTGTGCGCAGCGTCCATGCAGGGAGCCCAGCGGGGGCAAGGCGTGGACCGCGCGCTGCTAGCCACTTCACCCACAGGCAGAGCCTCGCAAAGCCCCAAGATTGAGCCAGTCCTTAGCTTTGAGTGACTTGTGTTGATGTGGTCCAAATAACACTAGAAAAACGATTAACAGGCATGACACCCGTATGATATATGAGGGTGTAAAAATAGATTAAAGTGAAATCCAATCTGATTTCAGGTGAGAGAGAGCCACAAGTCGTATGCATAGTCCTTTTAATATACTTTTTCATTAATCGCCCAATAGATCATTGGATATGATCCGTGGGTTTGACATTCTCTAATTATGAAGCTTTTCTCACCTATTTGGAATGCATGGGTGACAAAGCAAATGGTCTTTTTAACCCATATGCCCCAATTGGCAAATATCTTTACAGCCAGCTCAGTATTTTGGAGTTAAAATTTGTCTTTTAGAAGATAACTCTCCAAATTCTCTTTCAGCTGATGGACCATGATTGTAATGTTCTCACACAATTAATTGCACATATAATGAAATGGACAATGTTCAGACTTCATAGGATCTTTGTCAGGTAGACTGAAGAGCAAAGATGTCCATGTATTCATTTGTGTGGGCATCATGCAGTTCATTCTACACCACATGACCTATTGCACGAAGGCCACAATATGTGAACATGAAACTGGCAAATGTTCCATCCTCAACTGAGGTGGAGGAAGGCCATCTTCTCCTCAATGTTGTCTTAATTGTGCATCTGCAATAATATTAGATAAGGGTACAGCTGACTGTGTTCTGCATTGCAGACAGATACACATCCACAGTGGATGTGCTTCCTTTTATTTATAGAGCACACAGCATAAACCAGTTCAATCCACAACCAAAAAGCACTGCAAAAAGCAGACAGGCATCTTCATTTCTGAAGGGCAGTCTGCAATTTTTGCTCGCGAGGAATTTCTAGGATGTACCAGAAATTGATCCTATGTATTAATTTTGAAAGCATAGTGTAGTTCTGTGGCCTTGAGGTCTGTCCTCACAAACTCGGGGAAGTAGCCAGGATGTTTCAAACCCAACTACGCTCCACCCCAATAACCCGAGAGAAGAGTTCTCAGACAATTTCTTGAAAAGATGTGCAGCTTAGAGACAGCAATGCCTGTTGTGTTTACCCACTAATGTTTCTTTTCAACTTATCCTTCTGAATAGCAATGAGGCATTAGCCTGGATTCAATAATTTGTTCATGTTAAACAGGTAGCATTTGATGAAGTCATTTTTGTTGTACTTTTCTTTAAATTATAAATCAAACAAGGACA
Source organism: Anguilla anguilla (assembly GCF_013347855.1). Lineage (NCBI taxonomy): Eukaryota > Metazoa > Chordata > Actinopteri > Anguilliformes > Anguillidae > Anguilla > Anguilla anguilla. Next base: position 15,248,049 of record NC_049207.1, on the reverse strand, counting down.
AATGTTTATAAACTCCAAGTCATTATATTCAAAAAGACATTGGCTGTGAGTCCAAAGTAGCTTGCTTTAGTATAATCTTCTTTGTGGTTTGTCTGTTATAAATAGCAGTGCCATTGCATTTACAAAAAAACAACCAAGTATCATCAATCCAGTGGTATCATACACCCACACAGCAGAATTGCAGTTTTGGCATCTATATGAATACGTCTCTACACACAAACATAATTCTTAGCTAAAAAAAAAGAAGTCAGCATCCCCTTTGTGTGCTGCAATTATTAGCCAAAAAAGTGTTGGCACTTCAAAACAACTGTACCGTTTTATTGCCTATTAAAACATAACTGCATTCTGTACAGTATAAATATGTGATTCCGCTGCTAAAAATCACCTCATTACATTTTTAGAGCTATTATCCAGTTAGAAGGTGCATGGGTAATCAGTTTTTTTCCAGTATGAACTCCCTTTCGCATCTTTTACAGCACCCAGCTCCTGGGGGACATGCTTCTGGCTGTTTAGCTCCTAAAAGAGAAGACATTCATGTGGAAATATCGATTTTAACAGTCAATTTTCAAAGTTCTCATGGAGGTTAAATACACAGTTGTTGGGAATTGGAATAGTTCTCAGAATTTTTTGTTTTGTTCATTGTGCAGAGCTGGGGCGGAGGAGACCCATTTATACGCATGCGCAGAGAGAGCTAGCCACAGGTGCCTAGACGGCCAGCGGGAATCACTCGAGCAATGAACAGTGCTACATCCGCGCAATATACCTACCGACTGTATCCCCGAGCAACGCAAATGATGTGCCACCCCTGTGGGGTTGCCAGCCAGTGGGCTTTTACAGAGTGAGCTACTGAGCAACTCTGGAATGCCATGCGTGTTTTCATCCTGAATGGCTAATTGAGACTTATAAAGCAGTTCCCTGAAAGCGTGCTTAAATGATCACTTTTGAATTAGTTATATTCTGCAAAACAAATTACCAATAGACGTGGTAACCAAAAATATTTGAAATATATGAAATATTAAAATATTTCTGGTGAAATATTGGGTTGTATTTTAATTGCAATTACTCCGCAGTCGGAATGAGATTTACAAGTAGATGGCAAATATTAAACGGTAAAGCATGGTGGGTTAGATTCTAATCATTTTGTAGTTCTAGATCAAAAGGGTACACATTGGTCATGTAGGCTATACTTACTTGCATATGGTAAAAATGCATACAGAATTAATATGGTTAATTTAGGTGATGAAGCGCTGCCAAGCCGCCCATGAAGACTTTATTTCATGCAAGCACCACAGAAATCTGCATGATCTAATCTGATTATAATTACTATCTGAATGGGCTAATTTAATAGAAAATGTCCCTGTCCCATTTAATTTCAGAATGCCCCAGGAGAGCTTTACGTAACAGTGCTACAGTGCTGTTCTGGGGGGAAAAAAGCTGAAATATAGTGCATTTCTTGTGACACTAATCTTTTTTTTGTGAAAGTTTTCTTCAATTTAGAAACTTCTATTTATTTTTTGTCCATAAAAACAAAATGACATCCATCAGTCAGTTACATTTCTGTGAAAATAGTTTCCCCCTTCTATTTGGGGAATCCAGGTATGGAAGCAAAGTCACAAATATAACTTGCAAAACACGACCTTCTGTGCATTTTCATCTGGGACCACGGATATTGCCCCACCATTGATTGCATGATCACTGATAAATGCACATAATTTGGGGTTTTGCAGTTAATCAAGTGGAATGTTTGCACTCAAAAACGGATCCATCGGCCACCTGAAGGTATTATGGGAAGGGCTCAACCCCTAAGTTCCCTGAAATATTAAGGGGAAGGGATTTAGGGATAAGCTGTTAGAGTAAGCTACTAGTACAAGGGGTACACTCCATGTTACTATGAAATAGGTAGAGTGGAACTGTACAAAACAGGCCCACTAATGACCTAAGAGAGAGCCTAAACAGACACTATATCCTCACTGCACAGCACCCCACTAATGGGCAGACACAGATAAAGGGGCCAGGGCACTAGGGCCCAGGCCATGGTTGCCAAAAGGTGGCACTATAGGGTAGACCCAAGGCTTATGTTGAGGGACAGAAGGAGATGGTGAATAAAACCAAACAATAAAATCGAAATCCCATATTGTAATTAACCAGTATAAATAAATCAGTAAATTAATTAATAAACACACAAGCCAAACAAATAAGTGAAGAGTAGTGCTACTGATAATGCTTAGCATAGGCTTCAATGAGCCTTGCCAACTATGGTCACCCAGGGTGTCAGACTGACACTTAGTACTCTACAACACACACATGGGTATATAAAATAACTGGGAAAACCGTGGTCAACAATACAGAGTAACAGCAGCTGAGTCTTAGATGAGCACAGATTTACATAGTAGATTTACACACAGGAGGATGTTTAATCACAATGTAGGTTTACACATTTACATACAAAACAATTTTTTAAAACACACAATATTGAACATTAACACCCCAAACTGTAGGTGATGATGGCAACGACCAGTGAAAACCTAGGTGACACAGCCAGGTGGCCTAACGGGACCCAAAAATAAATAAATAAAAATATAATATAATTTTCAAATACATTTTTTTTTTTAATTTAAGTCACGGTAAGAGTTACCCACCCAAAAAGATGGCACCCAGCAAATGGAATAAGTTTTTCGTGGTACGCGTAAAGTACTGCCTACATATTATAACACAATCGTTGAACATGAATTCGGGGCATGAGGTACGCCCTGTACACTGATACAAAACACAACGACAAACAAAGTAGTCCATGAATAATACCAAGCCCTGGTAAGTGACACCAGAGATTATTTCCTCCCCACAACAGCGAACAGTACAATTATAAAATTAAGTATGCTCTCTTCATTTCAGAATCACAGAGGGGTATCCGAATTTAGTTCAAACAAGTGTGAGTAATAAAATGCAACGTGCCGACTTTACAACGTCAATGATGCGTGTAACACTGAATAGTTCGCGACAATTAAGATGCCACGCCACGGTACTCAACCTGCTGCGTGAATTTAAGATATCTGGCTGCAAAATACAGATTTTTATCAAGGCACTTTTAACTACTTGATTAACATAACGAATTAAACGAACATAATATAACATACCGCATTTTGTTCTTCAAGCGTGCAGGCCAAACGCACGCCATTCGCGCTTTCATTTTGTAAAGGGGAAGTTACGTGTTTCAAAGAATTGCTCAAGCACCCGCAGGAGGGGCAAGGATGCATCATTCAGCGATTTAAAAATGGCGATCCTAGTAATAAGACATGGTCCCAATTCTGTGGTTGTTGAATGAATGTGAAGTTTGTATTAAAATTAATTATGTCCTGTCAAGCAAAAGAAAATGTTAATTCTCCACAGTCAACGGACTCATTATCAACCGCTATGTACAGTTGCTAGTTAGTGTTGATGCCTGATTTACATTCACAGCACCAAATAGCTGCCCATGACTTGACAAAATGATCGACAGTAAGTAAATATAGGAGAGATGCACCATAATTATAGCAGTTTTTGGATTTTGCTTTTTTACTCCGTAACTATTAAGCCTACCCCTGTGGAATTTTACTTCAGACAGCTTTGACCTGTCAGTAATCATTAACAGTTTCAGTAACATAAATAACGTAATCGAATCGGATACGATTAAAACCTTAGTACACGCAGTCCGATGTCACATTCATACCACCATATTAATGTTAATCAAGGAATCACATTTCCAATGGTAAGGTGAGACCAGCCACATTCTCAGGTTATGAAGCATGGGGCTTTATTCATGAAAAAGACTGCGTGTAAACATAGACAAACCTGAAATGGCTATAGTAGTTTATCAAGCGTTACATTTATCTGTATCAATGTTTTGGGATATATAGAAAACCTCATGTAGTCTGATCGCCACAGTAAGTTTATTATGGAAACTCTGAACATGTATGATTAAGGATCATTGTAACTTGTTATTAGGTTAAATAATAAAAACAGGCATTACAACAGCAGGGTCCATATTTAGCTGGGGAAAAGAAATAAAGAGAAACAGGTTGGCTGGGTCAAATTCACTGCTATGAAAGTGTTTCCAGTTTTATTGATGTGTGTTAAAAATGACCTTGAACTGCATATCTGAATGGCTCTTACATTGCTTCAGAGCAGTACTGTAACAGAGGTTATTTTTCAGGACCTTCTGGGTTTTTCCAATTAGTTTTTAATTGGTTTCCCCTCCTTGTTTCTGTCTGCTTCTGTGTCCTCTTGCTTTCTTTCCGCATTTCCTAACAACATGTTCAGTTTTTCCAAAACTCAGATTATCCACATCAGAACCAAAAGGTCTTCGTAGGTCAAAACTGGTTACCATTCCCCAGGCATAAAGACCACCATACATACCTTTCCTCTTCTTCTGTTAAATGAGAGCAAAGCATAAAATCAGTCATCTGTCTGTCTCATTGTGAGTAAATAGAACCAGTTTTTGTATAGTCACACTCATTTTGTTTTTATATTGGATCTCCTGTGAATTTTCTAAAATTGACAATGTAGCAGTGGAGCAGTTAAAAAATATGACTGAACTGTGTAAAAGCTTCAAAGAGTATTAAACCCACAATGATGTTAAAGTGAAACAAAAGTCTAAATGAATATTGTATAATAAACAGCATCTTTACAGCATGCTTTATGTCGGTTAGAATGTGTTTTTGAGAATGGCAATGGGCTTTGGGAATGATGAGGTACAGCCACAGGCAGAAGTACAAAAAGCATGTGTCCCAGCTGGCATATTCTGCCGAAGCACTTCCCTGGGCAGTGATGTGACCCAAGATCTGCATCGGATCCTGACTGTGCTAATACTGACTGACCAGGAGTCCCACGCTGCCGTTCATAATTGGCCACAATATTAGCCTGGGAGGCAAGTGTTTCAGTTGGATGAGCACTCCCTGCCTCATCCCTCAACTGCATCTCTTTTGATCTATTGTGCGTTCAGCCTGTGCCAACTGACCCAATACGGCACGGTAACTGCACAGCTCAGATGGTGGGCTGCAGGGAAAAGAAACTGTGCGTTTCTGAGGGCTTGCGAACTTGTGCGCACTCTCTCGGGTTGACAAAGGACGTAACAGTGCAGACACGGCATAAAAGTTTGATTTGCCGTATCAAATTGAGTGCTAAAAGGAAATTACGTTAAAAAGTTTTCAAAAAGACATCTCCCAATTAATAAATTATAGATGCATATCTGGATTTGCATGGTATATAATTAACATTTTGGGATAGATAACCTACATGAACCCTGTGAAACTAATTTACTCAGAGGGAGGTGCAGTAAGGGCCATTAAATTAGACGCCTATGTGGCTAAAAAGAAAAGGGGGGGGGGAAGCTAATTTCTGCTTTGCACTTCATAAGGTTGGCCAGGCGCCTGAAGGTTCGAATGGAGCTTGGCCCCGTTTGTTTTCCAATCCCCACATTTCCACCTCACAGTCCCTGTGAGGAAACGTGGTATGACAACGTGACTGGTCAGACAGCTTCAGTTCAGTGAGCACAGTAATGGTTGCCTTCACTTTGTCTGTTTGTCTTTGTGTCTTCCGCCAATGATGTGGTCAAGCTAATATGTGTTCCGCAACATTTTCCTTGCTTCTCAATGCAGTCTGCTCCCTCCCTCACACCTATCATCTTGTGTATGGGGGTACCTGTAGTACTATGCTTTTTTTTGTACTGTTTTGTTCACTGAAGCATAAAATACATCAAGAAGAGACATTGAATTTTTGTTTTTGTTGTTGTTTATATGCAGCCTTTGAAAAATTATGCCAAAATAAGATTCGGAATGCTGAATAGAAACAAAACCTAGTATCTAACCACCATGTATAGAGTGTATATTTTCAGATGGGAAAAAAAACTTGATTCTGTTTTTGCAGATATCAAAGGTTTTGTCACGGAAAGCAAACATACAGTAAAGAGATTGTATGAGATGGAAGCCTGTACAAAATAAAAAGTGGTCATAGATAAACAATGATTATTTTCCTTACTGTTTTCCTTCCATACTTTTATGTATTAAATACAGTGTTATTCCTGCAAAGCCTGAAAGAGTAGTGAAATAATCTTTCATTTGTTTATTCAAAGTGTACTTGGTATACTGTACTTGGTGTACTGTACCAGATCCAACCAATGATAGTGGCCTAACAATTTTAGCTGTACGGTTGGCTTTATAATTATCTTCACAGAAGTGTAAATAGTGAATGCTGGTGGCATCATAGCCTATATTGTTTCTCAGTGATATTCATTCAGGTAGCTTTGCATACAATGCCCACAGAAGGCGCAGTTGGCTCACTGGGTAACATTGTTAACTTCTGTTCTTGCTCTAATGATTCCCATTTTGAAAGACTGTTTTCTTTTATGCATTATGATGCAAAAAGTAGTTCACATTAGTGCTGATGGCTGTATTAGTATTGTCAATATTTTTTGTCCCATTATAATTTGTGAGAAATGGATCTCAGTCCTACTTAAATGTGAAGGAAGGCATTTATTGACTTAATAAAGATGCGTCCCTCAGCAGTAACACAGTACTTTCTTGAACCTAAAATTGTCACTGCAAGACAACTGTGAAACAGTGTAGGCAGATGAGAGCCGTTACTGAAAAAAACAGGCCGAAACAGATCTTAGAAGGTCCAACAACCTGTGTACACATTCTGTGCAGCGTCAGCAGGCAGGAGAAGCATGTGCAAGTGTGTCTGACCTCCTTTTGTGAGGGTGCTGTAACAAGGAATCTTGACATACTGACAGATGTGTCCCAGTGGTGAAATGCATCAGTGTATGTTGTGCGCGTGTGTGTGTATATATACTTGTGTGTGTGTGTGTGTGTGTGTGTGGACAAGGGGCAGTTGAACATTTGAAACTGTCACTGCATGTCTGCCTCCTCAGTACCATAGCATTCCTATAGTAGAAAGGAATATGCAGGGGAAATACTTCCACACTAAGAAAGCTAAATAAGGGCCAGGATCAATATAACCACAAGGTGTTTTATATTTGGTATCATTTTGAAAATGTTTAAATGTGTATTGCGTCCCATTCTTCTGGCTGTTTCTCAACACATTTTTATGTCTATGTCCATATTTCTTTTTTACCAGCTTGTAGTGCTTAAATGTTAGAGAATAAATTTCAATGCTATTTGTAAATTTGGGGCAGGAGCATCCTCTGAACCATTTGAAATGGGCTGCACCAGAGGACAGCAAATTAATGCAAGCGGTTCAGTCAGATCGCTAGCACCTGATCCAACAGAAGGAGTTACTGTTGCGCACCGAGGCAGGAAATACCCTGCTGATTGCCACCCTACTTCCTTCTATTTATACTGTGCCCTGCAGGGCTCCTGACCGCAGCAGGTGCTGGCACAGGCGGGATTCAGTCTCTGTAGTACACCTCTGCACTACTCAGAGCTACTGCTTGACCCACTCTCCTAGAGACCCTGAAAAAAAAACATAAAAAATGACATATTTTCATTGAATTAGTCAATTTGGTTCTTATTTAAGTTTGACTGCTTAGTAATTTCTTGCATATGTTAGCAAGGACAAACTGCTTTTCTGCTAGATGATATCCAGGTAGTCTGTGAAGTCCTGAATAGTACTCTTTTCTTTTTTCTTTTTTTCGGCCCTAACATGCTATAAGTTCCTGCTGTTCTTGTTTTCTTATTGTAATAGGCTTGTACTTAAAGGGGCAAAAGTGCAATGCATCGTTTGAGGAGGAATATTTCTTTATGTTCATTGGAATGAAGTTTACTTTCAATTGAAAAGGTACATAAATGCAATTGTTCCTTTCATCTATTTTCAAAGGAAGTAAAGAATAGAATAGAATATGTCTTTATTGGCCAATCAGAAGTGGACACTTGCCTTAGGCTTCAACCCCCATCATATGTTGAAAAGAAACTGAGAAATTTCAGACACACATATGGACATACTATAAATAGAATATCTGAACAGATTATATGAACCATAAAATACTGACCATGCATATTCATATACCTGAAAAGATTGTGCAAATGTAAATTATCCTGTAAATAGCGATGTAACACATGCTTACACTACTGTGCTATAATAACAGCACATGAACAAAGGAATTCTAATACACATTTTTTTCTCGCTATGGGCAATCGAAACTGCCAGCTTGAAGGGAGCATTTCAAATAGAGATTGAAGTTACAGTACAACACCAAGCTGATTTTGCCTGTATGTCATATTGAAAGTTAGGATGTTTTCCACAAGACACAATGTACACCTTACAGCATCCTGAATGAAAACAGACACCCCAAACCCAGTCAGTACTGCATGTGTGTGTGTGTAATAGTAATAGTAGTTGTTGTTGTAATAGTAGTAGTAGGCCTAATAGTTATTCTGTTTTGTATTTTGTGCATTTGTTTTCACGTGCTCATATTGATCATATTGCAATTTCTTTATGCAGTCGAGGAGATCAAATGTGTTGTTCTGCCTCCAAAGTGACATCATTTTCATCTAATAGTCTGGAACATTCTTTCACCGAGTACAGGATAAGGCAATTTCATTCGCTAACTAATCTTAATAAACAGAAACCTTTGCCAGCAAAAGAGCACCCTTCCTTGCCTCACAGTGTCACTTTGAGAATCCCGATCTCCCAATTGTTCAAAGTTAGAGGGAGAATGAAATACTTTCAGTCTCTGATGCAATAATGAGTCAATTCTGGAATGTGCTGAATCCGTTTTCACGCTCTTGCAGGTAATTGTTTGGCATGCAGCATGACCAGGCAGCCTCAGGAATTTCCCATTTCTGTTCAGGTGAGTTAGATATTTAAAATCCCTCAGCTGTCCCTTTGCGCAGTCCTGATAGCTGTAGAATAACGGAATGGGGTGAGGAAATTAAACTGAAGTGGGCTACAGGTTTGAATCTAAGGTGAATCACTGCTGTTCTAACCTGGTGAAATGCATGTCAGACGCAGTTTTTACACAAATATCCAGCTATATAATACAAATATGTAAAAGGCACGGTCTGCTGGAGTTAATGTAATATTTTATTGTCACGATGCAGAGTGTGCTATTCTTGAAAACTGAATGGAAATCAATCATATCGTTCAACTATCGAGGCCTTTAAATTGTTATCGGTCTGTCGTTTTCGGCAAGATACAGTGTATTGCTCAGGTGATGATGACATGAAAAGAATAAAGGAATTTGAAAGCATGAAAAAGTAGTTACATAAGGGTAACAGATAATTTCAGTAATATTTTTATCTTTGCACATTAACTCCAAATTTGTTGGATTAGCCTGCAATTATTTTGTTACGCGGAATTAAGGAACACCCAGGGTGATGCAAAATGCTTTACAGGGAAAAGTTGGCAGTAGATGGCTTGGGGGGGAAACATTTCACATTCAATACTTTGTAAATTTCCTCAGTGGTCCAAAAAGAGCCCTATTAATTATAACAGTTCATAAAATGAGGGGGCTATTTTTGGTAAGCATTTTAGGCTGTTCGTTAACACGCTGGGAAGTTGTGACTGTGGTGTTCATTAGGCTGTTTGGTAAGTTTATGCATACAGTACATGTATCACTGCATATCTTTCAGACCTGTGATTTACAAGGTCTGTAAACTATTCAGTATTAGTGGATGCTGCTATTCCCAGTTTATGTGTCAATAACATTTTTAACTCCCCTTGACAACCTCCATATATATGGTTATATGATAAATTTGGTTTTCTCTGTTATTATTAAGTAATATTTTTAATGTGACAGTTTGAATTTCCTGTGACACGCAAATGATAAACACCACCTATTCCCATGAAAATGATTTCCCACAATGACTGCATGTTTAATGCTCACCAATCTAGGAGTGGCCCTTTATGCATATTAAGTTAGGAATTATCCATGATGAGGTGTGTATTAAAGGGTTTTAATGCACGACATGGAGTCAAAGAGCCACCCTCCGCGAAGCCTCCGCAGAGTGTTCAAAGCCCTTAATGCACACCCGGGATTGGATTTCTTCTGCTTATACCATGGCCATTTGCCAAAGATTAAAGTTTAAGGAGGGGTCATTAATATTTTGGGGCAATTCACCCTCAAAATAAAAGCTTGACTTAATAGTCACAAAAATTGGTTTTAAATTTTTGACAAATTAAAAAATTAAAAATGGCTACTGTTCCAGTTAAATTGATTGAATGCTTTCAATGCAGTGAACGGTATTAACAATGAATTGGCCATAGATCAGCTACACTCATGGTCCTGTTCTGTTTTCCAGAATACAGCAGTACAGCTCCATTTGCAGTCATAATAATGCCTTTCCATTCAATGCTTGGCAGCTGTACAGAGCAGTAGATATGCAACTGGATTTCTAGCCAATGCCCTGCACTTTGTATCACAGGGGTTGGAAGGATTGGATTTTATACGCCCAACCAAGGCACTGAACTACAAGGAAATTTCCAGTGCTATAAATGGATAATAAATCCAATGCAAGCTATGCAAGTTGCTCTGGATGTGGGCATGGCATAAGCCAATTAATAATGTAACATAGTGTAGGCAGATTCCAGAAATAATGCATGGGAGAAATAAGTGTGCCCTTACATAGAACAAAGGGCTTGCATCCCTGCGGTCCACTTTAATTTGTTGAACAGATAGATGATTGGTTGTATGTGTTTATTTAAGCAATCATAGTTCTCACCTGATTATCCTGTTATATGATAGGATGTATGATAGAATTAATGAGGTTGATGCACATTTTTCCATTAACCAGATACTGTCCAAATGACCCTAGACAGGCCTGTATAGGCTAAAGTTTCCACGCACATCTACTTTATAATGATAAGGGGGAAGCGCTATGAATGCCTAATTTTCCTTTTTGAAGGAAAACTTCAGTTTTAATTAAAAGTAATGGCCAAAAGATTTTCTACTCAATAATCCAAAATCAGGAGTTGGAATCAAGCTGTAGGAGTTGTTCTGTGAAATAATTTAGGTGGAATGAAAATAATATTACGTTTGCAGTAGGGAACTTTCTCAATAGGAACAATGTTGTAAAAACATCTTGAAAATCATAACACCCATTGGCCTTGCCCACAGAGAGACATACTCCTACCCCTTACTTCTCCACATACTTAATTGTGAACACAAAGCACACTGCTCTGAGCCAAGTTGAATATTATAAAGTTAGAATGGCAGCTTAAAAGCTGTCGGAGGAGAAGAGTGCAGAAATTTAGGCAGAAAGAAAATAAAAAGAAAAAGAAGACGTATGCAATAGAACAGGTAGTGCGTTGCTGAAGCAACCACACTAATAATTCCTTCTGAAGTACAGTGTCTGTCAAGAATTCTACTTGATTTTTGGTTTATATAGTAAAAGCACTCAAGTTTGTTTTTACTGTGTGTAAGTATTGTAATGGTGATCAATCATATTCCTCTGTTAGCTTCTGTGAAGAAACCACTGCTCTCTGTAGTGTCAGAGCATCATCTTAGGCTCAACGAGTGCTGACAGAGACTGCTCCGCGTATAAGAAAAGCAGTCATTAGCATGCACTGCAGACTAACAGGGGGAGAGAGGAGTCGCGGCAAATTTGTTTTTCCCCAAGCACAGAGGGCTTTTAATTCTAATGAGGTTGACATGGAAATCAGCATACTAAGAGAAATATGATAAATACTGAATTTCCAAGGACAACAAACATGAACAAATGTGAGTTGCCCCAAATACTCCAAGATTTTGGTAATAAAAAAGCGGACTTTTTTTGTGTGTGCCTTCATTTATTAGTTACTTAGTGATGACAATAACAGCATAATGGTATTAGCATTAGCATATCTTTAGTGATGAGAAAAGGTCATTACTGATGATTTGTGAAATTATGTACTAGTCTTTAGGCAATTTCTCATTATCATGTACATCTTTAAAGATATATTCAAGTGTTCTCTGGTTTCTTTGAATGCCAGTTTTACCCAGGAAAGTTTGAAGCCCATGCCTTTGACTTCAGTTTTATTTCTCACCACAAATTCGGAGTGACAACAATGTACTGCAGACATCTGTTGTTGTTTTCATTGGTATTGCTAAACTGTCTGAACAGTGGCATCCAACCTGAGCAACTTGCTCTCATTTTTGGTCATTTTTCACATGATGTATAAAATCTAAAATTAATTATTAATAAATTCAACATTTTAGCACTTCCAAAAACCAATCCCACATTGTGAAGTGCAGAGAAAGGTGTCTGAAAAATATCTGTAAATATCCATTCTTTAGCTGTTTGCTTTATAGGAAAACTGGAAGCACTGAGCAGTCTGAAGGGAAAGTGCAGAAGCATGCCTGACATCAGGGTATAAGCATCCACAAGATATAGGAACCGAGGTGTCCATCCTCTAAATTATTCAAACCGCTGGGCTAACCATGACATAACTGGGCCAATGGACTGTATGTGTCTTACATCTGATTGGACCAATAATAGTAGTGTGCATTAGTATTACTATTAATGTTTTCAAACATCAGGTATTCATGACTTTAATATTCCACTTTTCACAACAAGTTATCTTGCACACGTGATGAACTGGCTTGGTTTTTGTTTTATTTATTATTAGTTTATTTGACATGCTCAGTGCACATTAATGACATTTCTGTAAGTGTACCAGTCAGACAGGGTGGCTAATTTTCATCTGTAGACCTTGGGTTACCTGTCTGTAAGCCTTTTACACCACTAGATTCTGACTCAGTTGAAAGGTTGCCAGAGCAGTGAAGTGGGGCTGTCCCCATTCACGGTCTTGACCGGGTTATTTCTACAGCCTGGGAATTGGTTGGCTAGGCAAAAGCTTCCTTTTATTATTTTACACTTCACAACTACATCACTTTGAGTGTCAGAAAAAGAAAAATGTGTTAAAATGGCATTAGCACTCTGAAGTGTTGCACACACTGCCAATGCATCCAGACTTTCATACTTCGTCTATTCCCAGTTGTTTGTAGGTGTCCAATGTGGTTAGGTTCTGTCACTGTTGTTTCCTCCTAGTAGATCTGTGCTTGTTATCTTGGCATCACTGTACAGGCCTACACAGTTAAAAATATAGTCTATCAAAGTAAAATATATTATCACAGTTATTTTAGCACAGAACATTTTGCCAGTGAAGTATGCTGCAAGCATGAAGCAATCAAGACCAGGCTTGACACTCGGAACTCTCTACACTGTGGTCAAAGTTTTAGACGCCTATATAGACTGAATGGTATTTTATTTTCATTAAACATTCTCATGTTGTTATGTACTTTTAAAACAAGCCTACATGCTAAGTGATTCATAAGCATGCCGTCAGTTTGGGTTCAGAAATATCTGCAATTGAATCAGTCCCCTGGACATGGGTTGCTTGGCTTTGAGGTGCTGCCAGCACAACAGATTTACCCAGGCTTTCAAATGTATCGTCAACCAGGGAATCTGAGGAAAGAAATGAGATTAAGTAGGCTTTGTGATGCTCCTAGATCAAAACACAAAGCATGCATCGGCCTCTGATCACAGGGTGATTCACCATACATAACCATTGGATACCATATGGCGTAATTTCAGAGAGTGTGCGGGAAAAGGAGCATATTTCGTAATAGAAAATAAATACTCAAATACGCATTGAAGGTTAGTATGTTGCTACTCTGTGAAATTTTCATTTCATTATATACATTTTTGGCCATGAAATTCCAAAATTACATTTTCATTTTTGAAAAAGAACCACATGCTGTTAAAATGCTACAATGTTATTGTGCTTCAAATTAAAGTGGACATTACTGATTGCTAATTGTATTATTTTTTATATTGTTTTGCACCCTTGTCTTGAAACAGTACTTAAAATTATCATAAAACATCTTGCAGTATTTATTTATATATTTTGCAGTTTGCATCTGTTACAATCCTTTATTTAGCAGATGCTCATATTCAGAGTGGCGTACTAGTAAGATGCATAAAAGCATACTGTAGGACAGTAGCAAGAGGACAACAAACACAGCTATAATAGTCCCATATGCAACTAATAGCAAAAAAAGGGCTGTAATTCATACACGGTTCACCCACAATGGATGTAAATACCCAAAACAACAAAAATGGTGTCGATGTCCAAATACTTATGGACTGGACTGTATATTACGTCTTCCATTACTAAGATAAATGCGTAGTGTTGTTAACACCTCATACATTTCTGAAAAAATAGTAAATAATTATTTTGACCTTCTCCTTCTGTCCAAGAGAGCTCCCTATTTGAGTTGTCTATAGTGAGGTGTTTTGGCTGATCTGTTTGCAGGACAGCAGCTGAAACCCATGCAGTCTCCTCCTCCATGTTCAGCCAGACAGGACACCTCCTGACGCTTCCATGGACGTCAAACGGGAGCCTCATTGCTTCTGAGCCTTCTCCCCGACTGAATCGCCGGTAGCACCACCCTTTTTCCGAAATGAAAATGAGAAATATGCCAGCGGGGATTGGAGTGCTGCTGCTGTTCACGCTTTCCAGAGGGATCGTCGTGTCAATCGGAGACTCCGGCTTCACCAGGAAGGAGATCAAGATTGAGGGAGACCTGGTGTTGGGCGGCCTCTTCCCTGTCCACGAAAAGGGCCTGGGGATGGACGAGTGCGGACGGATCAACGAGGACCGCGGGATACAGCGGCTGGAGGCCATGTTGTTCGCCATCGACGAGATCAACCGGGACCCCTCGTTGCTGCCCGGCGTTGTGCTGGGGGCACACATCCTGGACACCTGCTCTCGAGACACCTACGCTCTGGAGCAGTCGCTGGAGTTCGTCAGGGCGTCGCTCACCAAAGTGGATGACACCGAGTTCATCTGCCCGGACGGGTCTTACGCCCTGCAGGAAAACACCCCTTTAGCCATAGCGGGCGTCATTGGGGGATCCTTCAGCAGTGTCTCTATCCAGGTAAAGTTTACTTTGGCCATGCCTGTGCAAAGCATGTGTGAATGACTGGCATTGTGTTAAAGTCATGACAACAGGCTAAAAATCATCATATTATTTTTTTGTTATTGAGATTTTACATCGTAAGCCCAACAAATATTGGTTTCACAGCTAGCCTTGGCCTAGTACTGTTAGGATTGCTTGAAATCCCTGTATTTATTTCCAATATATCTCATTTGTTCCTTTGAAAGACAGATTGTTGGCCAGAGCTAATCAGCCTAACTTCCTATGAATCATCAGTAACAATACATATCAAATGGCTTTACTCTTTACTCGGTATCAAGAGTATATACTCCAGCTCACTCATTACATATTACTCAGCCAAATTTATGGCATATGAAACTAGGTACAGTGCAGAGACAACTATTAATTTCACAATAAAATATACAGAATTTCCTTTTGCCTTATGTAATTGTGACCCCAGTCTTGCTGGGCATGGAGAGAAGACCAGCAAGGCATTACTATCATTGCTATCGGTGACATTTCCAAGGAAACTGTGCATGTGATGTCAATTGACCATAAGTGGTTTATCATATTGCCCTGCCAGGTGTAGGGTAGGTTAAAGTTAGCCACTGCATTAAGTCCTCCCAACAATGCACCAGACACCCACAGGCTAGCAAAGAGGGATTATTTCTTCTCTAATATACACAAGCTGTCCTCTAGTATGTAAAATAGTCACTGGCTTGCCCACTATGTGAACTTTGGATTAGGGGCATTTTTCTCTCTAAAGATCTAAGCAAGTCAGTCCCATAAACAAATATGGAATCACTGACAATTGAAAAACCCCGAAATCCTGAATCCCTGGCTGGTAACATTACTTCATTCCACTGTCTGTTCAATTCCTCCTTCATTAGTGTGTAGCTGGTTTTCCAGACTTATTTAAAAATTTGAAACGAACAAGACATATTATGTCTGCCAAAAATGCCAAATCCATAACATAACCAATGAAAAGCTAATACCTACAGGAATTCTTGTCTTGCAGAAAGCCAAAGTCCTTCTTGGTTATTTAAATATAAAATGCAAAAGGCAGCAGTTTTTTTTTTTTTTTGAGCTGCTGGGAATAAATTTGTTTCAGCTAGCTTTCAAATCTCGCAAATAAATTTGCCAAAAGTCAAAGCTGCCAAAGCTGCCAAATCTATCCACCATTACCTGCCTGCTCTGCCCTCAACTGCTCAGCTAAATTACTGCCAGGGATTTTGGGTTGGCCCCATGAAGGTTGGCCCCTCCACCCAGGCCTCCCCATCCTTGCACTATTATGATTACAAAATTTTTGAGGGTCCCTGTCAACCAGGGCCCTTGGAATTTTGTTAACCCCCCTGACACCCCCCACCCCGTATGGCATCGCTGGGGCTCTGTACAACAGTTCGGAAAGGGACAGCAATACAACATGTTGAAACAAAAATGAATAAATACATGCACTGTTGCTCACCAGAATTGAGACAACGTATTTGAAAAAGTTACTAGATTCACATGCTGTGTAACTGGCCCCAGAGTATCTCTGCCATTATTACACTGTGTGCCATGGTTCTCCCATAGCTCTTGTGACAGAGTTGAGGGAATTTGCATAGTTTTGCATAAAATCCTCTCTGCCATTCCACCACACCACACAAAAGACTGCCCTCGCTATCTTTTTTTTTTTAAATCCGTAATCTCTTTACTATTCAAGATGTTGCTTTTGAATCCTGGCAAAGAGCCAAGCGAATTCTGACCTCAGCACACTCTCCCGTTAAATAACCGTTGTTATCCATCATGCGTGTTTCTTGGGTGACAATTAGTCATTGTTCTCGTTATAGCGTAGTTGTTGTTTTCCCTGTTTCAGCCCCGAAGCAGCTGTGTTTATGAGAGCACATTTATTTCAATGCTTGTAGCTTTTTTTCCACTCTGTGCTGTGGAAGGCGACTTTAACTTATACAGCACATATTTCTTGAAAAATGATTAGCTGTTGAACCATGTGGGACAAATGACCTATGCCTCACTGTATTTTACGTGCTGGTAAAACCGCCTTATATCCAATCAGTTCCTAATTAGTAAAATACATTTTGTGCCACCACCCATGTAATGTTTACTTGTCAGCACTGGAGCTGCTCTCAGCATTGTCTACTTCAACCACGATTTTATCAGAGCTAATATTTACATACTTTAAACTCCTCTTCTGGGCTTTTTCTGTGTATGCTTGCTTTCACAATTCACGCTCTCGCTGGAGGAAGGGTGCAGCAGTGATGAAAGGGGCCCTGACCAGTAATCAGCGTACTTTCATGCAGCCGTCCCTCAGCGATGGAACCACAGTGAACCGGGAGAGAGAGAAGAGCGTAGTGAGAAGTCCCATCAGTGCAGCATGGGAGTAATTAAGCCTATCAGCTCCACACAGTGCTAATGAGGGGGAATCAGATGCTCTGCTGGTGAGCGCAGTTTATTTAGCTTTAGCTCGTTTATTGCCCCGACAGAACGGCCACAGTGAGACCCTGACAAGCTGGAATACCGCTGACTTTGTACATCAGCAGAGAAACACTCATTTATCTCCACATGACCCAAAACAATGCTCCATTTCTACCTGTTTATGAAGAAGTGTAGGCATACGTCTGTAACCATATAAGCGTATCACCACAGGATAGTTCAGTGTAGTAGAAAAGACTGCAGGTGCTGCCTGAACGGTCACTATTCTGCTCAGGCTATTCAAGTATTGATCATGGCACCATGTGCCATGACAGTAATGATGCGTCATTAAACATAGTGACCAGTTAATGGAAGCACTGCCTTTACTCACTCATGAAAACCAAACAAGGGCTGTCAGTTGTTCCCTAAAAAGCCTTTTGAATATTTAAAAGGAAAAAAAACAAGCATTCCAATATATTCAAAAGTATATTTACATCTAATTCATAATATAACAAGTTACATAACATGTTTACCAGGCTTGTTATACACAATGGTCTCTTGGTGCTTAGCAGGTAATTCATGTGTGAATGAGGGAGGGAAAACAGACATAGGTGCCTCCAACTTGGTTATTTCTATGAACTCTGTTGGATGCAGTTTGCCAATGTGCCTGCACATTGCTTGTTGCTTTGTGATATCTAAGCTTTGCTAATTCTGTAAACTACTGTGTCCGTCTGTTCAATCTTCCCATGAGCTGCAGGGAATCCGAAACTCTTTCCAATCATTACTTCAGGGTGTTCATGAGAGATCATTTCCCCATTGACGGTTGGTTCAGAGTTTTCTGCCCTAATGGTGAAGGTTTAGTGTTGATTGACTCAAACAAATAGCGACTACAAAGTAAGAAAATTATTATTTTAATCAGATTAAAAGAAAAGGACAAGGAAAGTGCATCAAATGGAAGGGGTTTGAACATGCACAAATTAAAATATCCTGCAGTTCTTTTCACAATTATTTTCCCATTTGAATTAAACTTTTGTTAAAATTTTCATTCCAATTATGTACAATTGTAAATGTTTGTTTTTTGACAATACGACAACTTATAAAAACCTGGTGGAATACAATGGAAGCATGATAGTTTCAGCACTGTTTCTGTGTAAAATGTTATGTCAAATATTAATTGGGGTTAGAACAGTACTCAGTCACTCATTATTGAGTTGATCATTTCATGATTTTGCGCTCTCTCCACAGGTCGCCAACTTACTGCGACTGTTCCAGATCCCTCAGATCAGCTATGCCTCTACCAGTGCCAAGCTGAGCGACAAGACCAGGTACGATTACTTCGCCCGGACCGTCCCGCCCGACTTCTACCAGGCCAAGGCCATGGCCGAGATCCTGCGCTTCTTCAACTGGACGTACGTGTCCACGGTGGCGTCCGAAGGCGACTACGGCGAGACGGGGATCGAGGCCTTCGAACAGGAAGCCCGGCTCCGCAACATCTGCATCTCCACCTCGGAGAAGGTTGGCCGCTCAAACGCCAAGAAGTCGTACGACGCCGTCATCCGCCAGCTGCTGCTGAAGCCCAACGCCAAAGTGGCGGTGCTGTTCATGCGCAGCGACGACGCCCGGGAGCTGCTGGCCGCGGCCGGCCGCCTCAATGCCTCCCTCATCTGGATTGCCAGCGATGGCTGGGGGGCCCAGGAGAGCATCGTCAAGGGCAACGAGAACGTCGCCGACGGGGCCATCACTCTGGAGCTGGCCGCCCACCCCGTGAGGGACTTCAACAGGTACTTCCAGAACCTCAACCCCAGCTCCAACTTGCGCAACCCCTGGTACAAGGACTTCTGGGAGCAGAAGTTTCAGTGCGCCCTGAGTGGGGTGGGCGGGGACAAACCTCAGCACTTGCAGCCGTGCGCAAAGCACCTGGCGGTCAACAGCTCCAATTTCGAGCCTGAGTCTAAGATCATGTTTGTGGTGAACGCTGTGTACGCCATGGCCCACGCTCTACACAAGATGCATCGCACGCTATGCTCCAACACCACGCAGCTGTGCGATGCCATGAAAGTCTTAGACGGGAGGAAGCTGTATCGGGATTACTTACTCGACATCAACTTCAAGGGTAAGTTGTTTGTGATGAAATTTTCCATTCTCAAATGCAGGTGAATCCATGCTGTAACGGTGGAATGCATGCAGTACTCACGACAGCCTAATCAACGGCCAGACAGCGGCTAACAAAGCTGCAGCATTTTCTACTTCATGAGATGAATGATTACATTCAGTTGCAGGCGTCCTGTTTGCTAAAAGTCTGGAATATGAAAGGCTTTAAGTTGTCACAGTTAAATGTGCCATGAATATGTCTGATAATTGTAAACATATGAGAAGTAAAGCTCTTAGCTGGTGCAGTCCTGGCGTTGGGGAAAAGCTGGGGTAATGCTGCAGTTCTGCGGAGAGGGAGAGAGAACAGGGGGAGCGGTGCAGGGTGGGATGGCATGCGTCAGCAGATGATTCTCTTTGAAATCCACCATCTTCATATTTCAAGCAGCGAATCAAAGGCTGTGGGGCGCTGTCTGGAATGATAGCGAGGGAGGCAGCATCCCCGTTCGCACAAACCGCATCTGTTTTCATCCAGAGGAAGCAGTGGGGGCTGGGGGATGCAGTGAGTGGTCCCTCTGAGGTCTCTTTCCCTCTCCGTAATTGGGACTGCTGTCTCCCACATCAGTCTCCTATAGCTACCCATTCTGTCCGCAGCTGGATCTCAATCCCGCTTTTCATCCTCAGATGTAATTTGAAGTTAGCAAACCAGCCTTATAAATCAATGCTCAAAAGCCCCATTGTCAATGACGATAATTAAATTTCCGTTATGTCGTATGTTCTTTGAAGACGACAACTTTTTTTTTCTAGAACTGTTGCCTCTGATAGGTCATGAACATGATTGTGGTGATGATGACGATAGCGATGGCATCCAAGGTGAATGTTAAATAGCGGGACAGCCTGTTCTGTTGAGAATGACCTGGTGACTTGCATCTCTGCTGCTGTTGATGCTGTTCTGTGAAACTGAAGATTGATGTAGTAAAAGCCCTGGGGTCTTTGGCTGGCTTTTATCTTCAAATGAAAAGATCACTGTGGAGTTCTCCTCCTGCAGGAATTACCTTTCACGCAATCTTAAATATTTTAACATCTGCAGTTTGTCTGAAAAAACAATGGGTTGGGAGAGAGAGGGAGCCATATTCCTCATGCTTCATTGCCATCCATTTAACTTTCTTTATCCCTGAAGTTCATATGTTCTACTTTCCTTATTAGGAAATAGGAATATTGTGTCTTGCTTGTTGGGAAGGTGCTTTTTAAATCAGAAGACTGCATGTTCAGATCCTGATTGAGGCATTGCTGGTGTGTCCTTAAAGCATGGTGCTTATCTCCATTGCATTACAAGTGTGTGCAGTTCTAGTATTCTGCTGCCTCTCAAATGTACACTGTGTAATTAGCCCCCAGATAAGTGCATATGCTAAGCCAATAAATTATGTAGATGAAACCAATGTTAAAATAGTGTTTTACATATAAGGCAGGCATTGCAGTAATCATGATGTTATTGACACTCATAGGCGAACAGTTGCAAATGAAAACAGAGGCTGACACCATGCCCTCCATAAGCTAGCCAACCCTACTAAAAAAAGGACAGTTACAGAGAAGTGATATATGTACTAGGTCCACTGCCAGATCAAACTAAGAAGTCAATACATGTTTGGCTACCTCAGAGCAGAGACGGAGAGTGAGGAGTAGAGCAATGTATGCACACGCCTACACATTTTTTCCTCAAAGCTTCTGTTTACTGAAAAATCCAAAGCAGATGACAGAATCTTCTGGCAAGGCTATAAGCCTTGGGGGAAATGGCTTCCGCAATAAACAAGATATACTGTATGTATCACCACTGTTTAATACAAGGCAATACATATTGTTATCCAATCATTCCTGTTTTCAATGCTAAGATTCTCCATGTCATGGGTTATTTCTCAAAATAATGAAGACGCAGTGTAGCCATATAAGAGGGTACAGGCAGGCTGCTATTGCCATTAGAGTTTACAAATCATTGAAGTAACCCTATGGAAGGCCTGAGCCACACCTAACTGCTGAGAAAAAGGTACAAAAGAAAAATTTCCAATCTTGTTTTAAACTTGATCTACTTAAGCATTTGCTTGAGGAGAATTGGCTTGAAATCCTTTTTTCCCAGAATTCTCAGACACCCCTAACCCACACACTCTCTGTCATCTCTCACCCACCCACCTCCTCCTCCCCATCTGCAGAAAACAGATCAGAGCTATCGCAGACCTCAGCTTAAATAAATGTGATTTACCCTCCCCTTTCCTCGTGTTTTTATTGTTTGTATGTATAATATTTCTTGGACTGCCATTTTTTTGCTAGCATTTGAGGGCTGCAGAAAAATGGCCTGTTGGCCAGGGGTGGGTGGGGAAAGAGGGAGGGGGGGTATTGAGCTGAGAGTTTAATACTAAGCTACAGCAACAAAACTTTTCGGTCTCCCACGTTTGAAAATATGTCTTGCTGCTCAAAGAAACCAGAAAAATTGTGTCTCTTTGCTCCCCTCCAAAACCGTTCTGCAGTGGGTTTTTTTTTTCATCCTAGTTTAAAGACCATACTGTATTTTTATTTTATTATTGTTATTTTCTGCAAGTGTGGAATAGAGTTGAATATACTTAGTAATACAGAAACATACAAGCTGTATAATAGTTATGGACAGCTTGAACGTCACTAGCTTATTCAATTACAGTGCCCTTCAGAACTACTCGCACCCGAGATAATG
The DNA here is from genome assembly GCF_013347855.1 of Anguilla anguilla. Classification (NCBI taxonomy): domain Eukaryota; kingdom Metazoa; phylum Chordata; class Actinopteri; order Anguilliformes; family Anguillidae; genus Anguilla; species Anguilla anguilla. The sequence continues at coordinate 15,225,982 of NC_049207.1, read as the reverse complement.
GTGAGCAAAGATGCGAGCATCCAAAGAGATCATTTTTGGTTCATCTAAAAGCTCATTAAAGCTGAAGTTCAACTTGTGTGCTGTGAATAATAACACGCCAGATTTATGAGATAAATTATGAGATTATTTGACACGGACAGGTTAATGATGATACCTGCAGTCTCGAGCGCCAGCTGTGAGACAGCAGTAAGGCAGGTGGAGAGGAGTTCTGAATGTGACTGTTAGCAACAGCGGCTCACTCTCCCTTGAGGCTTTTGTTTATTTGGGAGAATCATGATCCCTTTTTTTCTGATTTCTTGATTTATTTTTGTCAGCTGTAATATGTAAATGTCCCATGATGAACCCCCACTTCGGCGACAACTATATTCATTTAATTGATTTATTTGTGTACAGACCCCTCAAGCCACAGACCAACACAGACCAAACACAGCAAGAAATTGTTCTATGGATGAATTATACACTTTACATCTTAAACCGGATAGACATTTCTTCTGAGTATATGCTCAGCCTGAGCCTTAAATGGAATACATTTGTGCTACTATTATGAATACAGCACTTGGGGAGAGGAGTCATGCAATAAAGCCAATGGGGCCTGGTTGAGTGATGTATATACTGTAAGCTAAGCTAAAAGGCTTTTGTTCTGCACTGATTTGAAAGGGTGACAGGAAAACATCAGGGTGAGGCGGCAGCACAGAAGGTGACGGACGAGAGCCAACGAGAGCCAATGCCGGGAAGACATAAAATAGGAGTCCGACCCTGGCGTCAAAGCTTAGTGTCACCCCCTGTAAGACCGCTACATCAATGACACAAAGCAGAGCAGGGTGACTCGCAAGGCATACAAACTCCCACACACATCTAATCTTAAGGGCAAGTGCAGCACTGAAAAACAGGTTATGGTTGTGTGCCTAGTGTGTGCATCCCAAGAGAAAGTACCGAGCATGGCTTTGAAGCTTGTGTAAAGACAAGCATTTACACCTCACTTTCAGTGAATGTGTAGATTTAGCATATATCAGGATGCATGATCATAGAGGAAATGTGGATAAATATGCATGAGAGACATATTTGTATGTTTGCTCCCATCGCATTCAAACTTTGGTATCATCTGGCATCATCATTCTTTTAGTGTCACCCTTTTTAAAATTTCTTTTTTTTTTGTTGTTATTTTTCTTTTGTTGATGTGTTTGCTTTGATTGTTCCATAAGGAAAGTGTTTTGTACAAGACCCTTTGGCCTTTTTTTTATTACTTTCCCTACACATTTATTCTTTAATGCTTGTTGCTTTTATATGATAATGTTTTTTGCTTGTGCAAAAATGAAAAGAATTTTAAAAATCTCACTCTGTATGCAGACAGTGATCTAAATGTAAAGCTGACAGTGTTTCAGACCAGCCCTTTAAAAAATAATGACAGTAGACTTCCCTTTCACCTCATGTGACCTCTGCTCTCTGAATGTAAGAGTGATGCCACTTCAGGCTCTTGTCTGCAGCTGGTCCTTTGTCATAAATACTGTATATTTCCTATAGATATATACAGTGAACATTCATATCAGTGAAACTGAAATATACTAGAATTTGACCTGCATGGCCTAGCTTATTCCACCTAAGAATTCTAAATTATCTTATTGAATAAATATGTTTAGTCAGCAAAACTAGACAGACATCACAAACATTTAATGTTTGCTTTACAGTACAAATACCATATAATGTCATTAAAATTACATTTACATGTTACATTGCCAAACAAGTCTGTACATGCACATACCATTAGTAAGCAGGTAGGTATAGTTATTTTTCGAGTTATCACATTTTGAACCCCACACTTACACACACATTCCAACCTTACTGATTCATGGCAGATTTTTGATTGCTTTCATGTTTTCTTGCACATCATTATATGTGTGTAATGAGGGATGCTTAAAATGAGTTTTTATTGGACATCTTGACCTTTCTCCCTTCTAACAGCCTCCCTGGTACCTTGTAAAATATATATTTTCTGTTACATAGGCACACAGCACATTTTAGCCAATTTCATAAAATAGCATGAATGAGAAAATAAGTGCTCTAGATATATAGATATGAGTTATTTTGAGTTATGTTATCCAATGCAATCTGCATAATTCTCTGAAGGTAATTACAATGCACCTGTTCTCAACAAACATCAAACAGTGTTTTCACAGCATCTGAAGTTATTCAGCCATGCAGCTGTTGCAAAGTCATTCAGTTCAGACTTTTGGAGACCTCCATAGTTGTTTGACTTTTATTCTTTTTTATTACTTTTATTTTATTAAGAAGACCACACTCAGGATACTTTGTGTATTACTAGCAATACATTAACCATATTTAGTAAACTTAAGTAGGATGTATCTTTGATCTGCTAAAAAATAAAATGCAATCTTCCATTTTTGCGATGTCATTTGCCACCTACGCTTGAGGAAAACAGTTGCAGTAGAAAACTACAATTAGCAAGTAGGATTCTCCAGAAACAAAAAACTTCAAATTTGTGTGCATGAGTATTTGCATATTTGTGTATTTGTGTTTTCTAAAGCTTTTTAAAAAGATTAACTGAAGCCCATTAAAACCACAGTAAGAAATCTTTAACAAATTATGTACAATTTCACAGCTGTATACCTACAGACCGAGTTTATTGAAGTAGGTGCAGTAACCAGGCAACAGAATTATGAATTAAATCCCTTAACACTCAAGCAGGTAAAGCTTTTTGTGTAGTTTCATTGTTATATGTGGTACAATATGCCACAGAAATATAAAGGAAGTTAACAACATACTCTCATGTCTATGCAACAGGCACAGCAACACAGTCACACAATACAGGATCAGACCATCAGCCATCAAAATAATTCTCCGTCCCTGAAGTTAAAGAATAATGTTGTGTAAGCTACTGAGAAAGTACAAAATATATTATTCTATGTTAAAGACAAACTGCACATGTGTAGAACCCATTAGCTGGCTTACCCTAGAATGAATCATATTTCATGAATTGTCAATTGTGTTCCAAAGCTGGTAGACCCTCAAGTGCCTATTTCAACAACCGGAATGCACTTCATCCATGAATTGGAGCACCAGTCTTTTAATCTTCCTACCTTACCGGGTATTATTAATCATTAATTGTTACAAAAATCGTGTGTATGAAAAATTTTGTGTGGCTAAGGAAATGTTTGCCTTTAAAACAGATGTTATACTTCTGACTTGGAATGTTTGTGATAAAAATATAGTTCTGATATTTTTGTAAATAAAATCCATTCTTGGTTCCTGCGTGACTCTTATCACCTCATTAGAGGAAGATGGGATGGAAACTCTCCATACATTTACAGTTATTGTTGGCAATGTTGCGTTTGTTACTTCAGAGCGACAATTTCATATTGAATCATTATAATTGCTATAATTACACTTAGACATAATTGCCATAATTACAGGATAAACTGCTGATAAATGAATGCAAAGTGTTTCAGGAGCACAGCAGCATGGTGATGGGTGGCCTGTTGAATTTTAATTTGGGAAAGACGCTGTTTTGATCATCGGCAGAGTTAAAGTAATAAAAAAAAACTGTTTTACATTGAAATTCAAGAAGCTTTTCTGTTTCTGCGATGTTAGAAGGCAATACTGCCATCTAAGGGTTTCCACATCCTATCTAAATCAAACTGGTATTTGTGACAGGGATAATGATCTCTCAAATGATGTAAGTAATCAATTTGAAAATGTTATTGCTGGTCATTCTGCTACTGTGCATAATTATTTAGATCCATGTTGTTATGATATTTCTGATATTTCATTTGAATTCTTTAAATGTTGTTTTTTTTTTTTTTTTTTTTAAGTTTACTCACATTCAATTAGTAGCAACAAATTAAATGTAAAGCCACACATTGTTTAATAGGCATGCAATAGATAGATAATACATGTCACACAAAGTGATATTGTCACTCTACCTCCTTGACTTCTTGAACATCAGCAAAGTTCAAACTCACCTGAGTCGTTTGTCTAATAAAATAAATTAAGGATTAATTTAATGAAAGTGCCTTTTGGCAGAACTGTGTGAATGACAGCACCGTAACTGAGCCAAGGTGAGGCTACAGATATGCTGTATATGTCCCTTCTAGGACTGAGCATGTTAGAGGTTCGTAATAGAGTTATGGCCATTAAAATAATATATATTTACAGTGAAATCCTTAATATTATTTGAATGAAAAAACAGTAGGCATCTCAACGAACAGCCAGATCTATCGAGCAGATTATGAGAAAGCAGTCAGTGTGGTGAGAAGGGGACTGTCTCTGTGATTTATGGAGTTCATAAACTCAAAATTGCACTTTAACTGACAAGCTGTTTTCCAGTGTGGTTTATCATGTGTTCACAGCAGTCCAGATTGTGACACATCAGCCAGCTATATTACAAGGCAGTTCAAATCCTGTGAGGCACTATTAAGAATGAATGCACCAAGTCAAAAAGAAAATTAGCTTTTTAAGTTTTTTTCCATACTTCTGGGCGACATTTTATTTGGAAAGGTAGCCCCTCAGATTCAGTAAGTAACCAGTTCCAAACAAAAGCACCCACAGATTTAACATGCTGGATAACATGGCTGCAAACAGTTGCATTTCCAACACTATTGTCTGCATCCCATTTTGTTCCATTATTGCTGTTGTAGCTCCATTACAGTATACTATTATCTTTAACCTGAGGGAAAGGTCATATAGGCTAGTTTCCTCGCCATCTGGCTGACAAGTGTCCATGGGCAGTTTTTGAAATTGAATCATGAATATTTGGTTTCTTTTGTGGGGTGGCTTGAAAGTCTGTCTTTGAAAAGCACTTTTGGTTGTTTGGTAAGATGCCCCAAGTCACAGCAGCTGATAGACACATAATTCAGACAAATAGCACAATACCCATCAAAGGTGATGAAAAGAATGGTCACACTTAGCAATTATGACTCTCGCTGATGAAATAGGCTGGTTATGTACACCTTTTAAAAATCCAATTGTATCTTACTCTGCAGAAAGCTATTACCTATTTTTTTGATAATATGCTATTTCTCTGATTTAAATTGCTTTTCTCGTGCAAGTCTGGTGCTTGAGTTCTTTGGTTTTTTGAATGTATGTGTCGACAAAATCTTTATTCAGTGTAAATGCATAAAACCTCAGAATTCCATCTTTCAAAAGTATTCTTTTTTTTCAGCGCCTTTCTCTCCGCCTGGGATTGACAGCTTTGTGAAGTTTGATGCCAACGGCGATGGGATGGGCCGCTACAACATCTACAACTACCAGAAGACGACGGAGAAATACGGCTACATCCAGGTGGGAGAGTGGGCGGAGACCCTGACCCTGAACGGCGAGCTGATTCGCTGGTCCCAGGGCGGGGTCGCCACGCCCACCTCCCAGTGCAGCGACCCGTGCGCCCGCAACGAGATGAAGAAGATGCAGGCGGGCGAGTACTGCTGCTGGATCTGCACGTCCTGCGACGTCCACGAGTACCTGGCCGACGAGTTCACCTGCGCCCCCTGTAGCCCGGGCCAGTGGCCCAGCGACGACCTGTCAGGCTGCTACGACCTGCCCGAGGACTACATCATGTGGGAGGACGCCTGGGCCATCGGCCCCATGGCCATCGCCTGTGCCGGCTTCGTCTGCACCACCCTGGTGGCCGCCGTCTTCATCCGAAACAACGACACGCCGCTGGTCAAGGCCTCGGGCCGCGAGCTCTGCTACATCCTCCTTCTGGGCGTCTTCATGTCCTACGGCATGACCTTCTTCTTCATCGCCAAGCCCTCGCCGGCCATCTGCACCCTGCGCCGCCTCGGCCTGGGCACGTCCTTCGCCGTCTGCTACGCGGCCCTGCTCACCAAGACCAACCGCATCGCCCGCATCTTCGGCGGGGTGAAGGACGGCGCCCAGCGGCCCCGCTTCATCAGCCCCAGCTCGCAGGTCTTCATCTGCCTGAGCCTCATCTCGGTGCAGCTGGTGCTGGTGTCCGTCTGGCTCCTGCTGGAGGTGCCCGGCACGCGCCGCTTCACGCTGCCAGAGCGGCGGGAGACCGTCATCCTCAAGTGTAACGTCCGCGACTCCAGCATGCTCCTGTCGCTCTCCTACGACGTGGTCCTGGTCATCCTGTGTACCGTGTACGCCTTCAAGACCAGGAAGTGCCCCGAGAACTTTAACGAGGCCAAGTTCATCGGCTTCACCATGTACACCACCTGCATCATCTGGCTGGCGTTCCTGCCCATCTTCTACGTCACCTCCAGCGATTACCGAGTCAGTACAATGATATGTTTGATATGCAACCAATGATATGTTTAGGGGAGGGCTACTCAACCTTGGTTCTGGAGGGATGCGGTCTGTAGGCTTTGTTGTAGATGAGCACTTAACAACTGTAACCTAAAACACAACAAATAATCGTCTTGATTGAAGCATTACCTTCCCTAGTTCAACAGTGAAAGTGGGTTTAATTGATTTGGAAAACCTGCTGGATTTTTCCCTCCAGGTCCAGTGTTATCTTGCATTGAATAGAATGTCTTTATTTCATTACCACAACTTCATTGTTTAAAAGCTCAAGTAATTGGTGTGTAAAGGTGTGAAAATATCTCAGGGGTTTGAAAAAGACAAGGACAGGGAAGGGCCTTTAAATTGAGACAAATGTGTTAGGGTAGTTCAGCTTCATAAACTCTAGAATGGGTGAACCAAAAAATAATAATTTTCTCTTTATAGCAAAAGAGATGGAACAGTTAGAATCAATGATCCATAGACTAATTTTGTGTTTTGCCAGCCAGCAAAAGTGGCAAAAAAAAACATTGCATTGAAAGTATGTATCACTGCAAAAAAGGTAAGTAAATGAATAAGAAAACAGAAAGAAGAAAATATAAAACTACTTATGAATATATTCAGCCCATCAACAGAAATAATGTACCATTTCTTAAGTATTGAAATACATTGCATACTTAAAGCAGGAGGCAAAATTATTTTTTATAATTTCACTCAAATACTTGAAGGAACTTTAATCATGAATTTTGGAGAAAACAGCTTTATAGTATCAAAATGAACATTCCAAGCTTTTGCATTAATACTTTTTCCATGAAAAAAAAATCAATGCTCTTTTAATATGGCAGAATCTACCCTCAAATGTGTGACATGATTAGGCTATATAGGCTGAGATGATTATGTAGAGTAATATTTTACCTGATCAAAACCACACCTGACTTACGTTGGGCTTTTTGGTTCTCTCCTCATTTCAAAATTGGATGTGCTCCATTTAATTTTTTCTTCCTGTTACATTAATGAAATACACAGAAATCATGTAAAGGTGCAATATCAGACAAGTAACCAACTATTATAGACCACATAACATTTTCTAAAACAAACAATAACAAAAATTAATAATATGAAATAGGCTGATTACTCTGCTTGGTAGATGTGTAAAGGTAACTATTATGGCCCATCTGCATGCACTTAGTCTGCTACCATTACATTATTAGTGATCTAACACAATTGAGACAGATGCCTGTCATAATTCCTGTTATGAATAAGTGGTTCGAAAAGGTAATCTTGCTAATACAATAGTTTATGAACTGGTTACAGTTTTGGTATTTCAAAAACTCTATATTAACATCTGTACTGATAAACGTGGACAAACTGTTGACAGCAATGCTAAATGTTTAACATCGCTTAAACAAAATTGAATTGTAAAATAGAGATAATTTGCATCTGTAAAGGACCCAGTCAATGAAGTAAAAACTAATTTAAGTCTTAGAAAAAGATGGACTGAGGGGATGATTAGGGGAATGCTGAGGTAAATTGAACTTCTGATCTGTCTTAAACCCATTTTCTCTTGGTTAAATGGCATGCAAAGAATGTTTCATTATACACTATGCATAAGATGAATTTAATACTGGCTTGACCTTTGAATACTGGAAAGACGATTATTTTAGAAGAACTGAGAACACAAGAGCAGTCTGTCCGGGGGCTAAAAGTTGTGTAAACAGCAGGTACAACCTGCCAGTTAAGAAAGGTGTCTCAGTCGCATGGATATCTACTCTCAGCCTCTGGTGAAATGCTGGTGTATACAGATATCCCTCACATTGTACAAATAGTTCTGAAGGAATTCAACGGTAGTTTTCTTCAAAATATAATAACGATTTAACCTTTGATTAACATAATTTCAATTAACATGCCTATCTCTGTTGAGCTTGGAACTATTTTTACATTTTCAGAATGTATTTGAGTGCAAAGACCTTACTAGTCAAATTAATTTTTCTCAGTACATTCAACAAACCGTTTCTCAGAGTTATATTTTCTTGTAGATTGATTATAGTTGTTCTCACCAATTTAACTGTTCGAATGCAGGACTGGAACTCTGTTTGTGGAAATCAGTGCAGCACAGAACAGCTGAGTGTGTCTTTTTCCACTTTCCCTTGGGTTCAGGACACATACCCCGTGCTTTCTCCCCTCCGCAGGTGCAGACCACAACCATGTGCATATCGGTCAGCCTGAGCGGCTTCGTGGTCCTGGGGTGCATGTTCGCCCCGAAGGTCCACATCATCCTGTTCCAGCCGCAGAAGAACGTCACCAGCCACCGGCACAACCTGAACCGCTTCAGCGTCGGTGGCGCGGCGGCACCGTACTCTCACGGTGAGAGGCATGCTCCATTACATACATGCTCATGTAGCAGCATCCACGTCCAAGGTGCCTTATGAATGTATTTCAAGAGAGATGAGCCTATGCATTCTCCATTCCTTCCGTAGAGCCAACAAGTTCGGATAAAGGCTTGTAGATTAATTAAAATATAGTGAGTCCTGTGGCACATTGAATGCGCAGAGGATAGCAAAGGGAGAAGGAGAAGCAGTTGACTGCACGTTTCGGTGGATGAGTCTGCCACCTTGAAGAATGACCTTCTGAAATGATTAAGCATGTTATAGCAGTGGGAACAATTAAGAGTGGGCATTCCAAGTTGGGAAACAGTAAAGAAAAGTTTGAGTCAAATGTCCTGAAACACTGAGAAATGGACCAGGTGAAACATTTGATATTTGAAAAAAATTAAAATGTACAGCCAGGTACCCTAAGGAGTAAGAGTAGATGAAAACACGTTCGCCTCCTGAGAAAATGTCAAAGAGCTGTCGGTTCTTAGACAGGAGATGATGTCTTTTTTTGTAGGTAAGGAAAATGAGGCGCTCTTTAGGAGTTCTGTCCTGATTTACCCTCTCCTTCACAGGTTCTGTGAGTGCTCATTACGTGCCCACTGTCTGTAACGGGAGGGAGATCGTCGACTCCACCACGTCCTCCCTGTGACCTCCATACAACCCCTCTAACTCTTCCTCTTAGACTGTTAGCAAATTTGCACATATTGTGCACCTCCTGTGAGCTAGTACCATTAATGTAGAAAGCGTGTATTACATTATTTTTAAGGGCTGTACATAAAAAACTGACATTGTTCTAGAAAAAAAAAGTAAACTTTATAGGATGTTTTTGGGGGAGTTTGATTTTTGATAGCTTTACTATGCTTTGTAAATAACCATAAACTCCATTGTTATACTGTACATTATTGATTGGATGCAGCAGTAACCCACTGACATGCTGCATTGGGAATTTTGGACAAACTATTTGTCACTTTATTTTGTAGGCCTCATTGTGATAACAGATTATGTGTTTCTATGTTGTATATAATATGTACATTACTTTTAAACGATGGTTTTAACAGCACAAGTTGACAGTGTTCCTCAAATTGACAAACGTATTTTAAAAATGCAATTTTGCTCCTCTAACTATTAATTGGTGTTTGTAAAGTCTGTAGGATGTCAAGATGCCTGTGCTGTCTGACATTATCATCTTGAGTCACAGAGTGTAATGACAATTAAACAGTGGCAGACCTTGCTAATAATATGTAACCTGTAGTAAAATGTAATGATGTTTATTGATGATGGCTTTTGTGCCTTAACTTGTCTTGTAGTTTTATAATGAGACTGTGTGCAGATAGGAAGCAGATGCATCGTATTGCCTCGTGCCAACTGCTTACATTTACAGAAGGGTATGCTGTTTAGCATACAATTTTTAAGGCATTGCTGTTTTAGAGACACAGGTATGTTAAGTCAATTTGAGTCTTGCCAACTGCTGTTAAAATAACAGGTATCTGGGTTTAGAGGCAATGTGAATGTCTTTGTGATGTTACTTTATTTATATATGAAGACCCAACAAGTCATACTCTGAACTATTTTTAAAAAATGAATTCAGGCAAACACGACATCAGACAGCAGTTACAAACATCTGTAGCGAACAAGAAGATGACATATGGAGTACTCCCAAAGCCATTCATATTTAATAAATTATCATAACAGTAAAGAAGATATTGTTTAGACTTGACTTGTACAACTCAGCATGACGTGCACCACAAAACAGAATATTAAAATGTTGTACATCAGAGCTTGCATAATATGAGAATATGAGACTTGTCTTCCAATGTATTTGAGTAATTAAAATGGGGCACCTTTATATGGCCTGGTTCCACCAATCAGAATTTGCCACGCCTTCTCCAAGACAAGGACATTCTGGATGAAAAAAAATGTTTAAAAAAAGGAAGCAAACTCAACATGGAGGCTGAAATGTCTGTACTGAAGTACCACCTCTGCTCTTCCCTGTTTTGTTGTGTTCTATTATGGCAAAAAATAATTTCATTTGCATTTAAAAGGTGAAATGTGCAAATGATTCAATATGGTCAATAGCTAACTTTACATTTGACCTCTTATCAACTGTTTTCTAAAATGTAATGTCCAGCCCATTGAACTTAGCCAAGGATCTCAATGGTGATATAGCATCTGAACACACCCAGATGCATATGGAAGTCTGTTGCTATGGAAGAAATGGAAGAAAACTGAAAATGAAATGCCTGAGATGGCTGAATTATACCCCAGCTCATGTGGTTAAGCAAAACTAAACCACAAAAGAAATGTGCATGTTGGGATTGCCACATGAAGTCGTGCTGTGGATTCGGTGAAGTAGCCTCATGCCCCAAGTCAAACAGTTTCTGCAGAAACATTTTTTGTCATGCAGTATATCACTCCCCAGTCCTTCTCTTGAGAGATACACAACATGGCACTATGGCCCATGTGGATGCCCGCAGCATCTTTCACTTCCCCAAAATCCTTTGGGAGAGGTCCTGGAACTCAGCTGGTAAACTCAGACAGCTTGGCAACATCTCTCTTCTTGCCTCCACTGAGGACATTGCAGAAGAGGACTGAGGATATGGCTGGCTAGCTTGGGGTCAAGTGCGGGGCCAAGCCAAAAGTGGGGGGATCATGTCTTGAAAATATGTATACACCCAAGTGGTCTCCCCAATGGTGCAATGAGTGAGATGGAATAGACACTGTGCCAGGCCTTGGTTTAATAATAAAAACTTTCATCCCAGCTGGCAAGTCCAATTTCCCAATTGTTCCCATGCAGAAAAACTGTGTTGTCTTGGGCCAACCTGAACTCAGGCAGTATCTGGCTAAGCATAAAGCAATAGTACAGTGCCAATGAAGTGCAATAACGAGGACATGAGCACATGCTAATAAACACTAATCAATCACTGTTTGAGTCTCTTTAATTTCTTGCCTTGCTGGTTTCATGACTGCATTGCGGAGACAAAGTTAAAATAGTCCTGAATGAGTGTTTAAAGCTTTAATCCTTCAGAAAAAATCCACCAGTCTACCCTTGAAAGATTCTCCCGGAAGAGAAGAGGATTCTCCAGGAAGAGGAACATCAGGATCAGGGCTGAGGAACTGCCTTCTCCAGTGAGTGGGGTTTGCTTGACTTAAGGGATAGTCGGGGAGCTGTGCAATCTGCATGACTATGCTCAGGTCTAACCCACATAACTGCCATGGCGTGGCCGATTATTCCAAGTCGTGCTTACGCGTTTGGATGTGACCTAAAAACAAAGTACCAGAATCCTGAGAAGCGAGGAAAAAAAAAGAAAGAAAAAGAACATTCATTGCTGAAGTTGGCTAAAAAGCTCCGTCATGCTTTTACACACACTTCTGACTTTAAAAGAGCAGAGGACACAATTAGTTGCGGTGTTTCAGGCCCAAAGGAAATCACAAGTTAATTTGTGATGATTTAAGCAGTGACTGTTTATCAATGACATTTTACATCCCTCAGCGTGTCCCTTCTACTGCCATCCAGTCTGCATTTCACGGGATTACAGACAGGCAAGAGACAAAATAGAGTTTCTGAGGGATTTTTTTTTAAGTCTCTCCCACAAGAATGCTGTGAAAGTCTATAATGTGATAAAGCAAAGCTTTAGAAAAATGTTCCTTTTATCAGTTGTTTATGTGCATAGACGACAGGTACAGGGAAGGGCTCTATTGAGAGGTTTTTCTCCCTCTAGGGCAGAATTTTTCGGCCATGCACATCTCGGTGACTTTGCTCCAAGTGGAATCATAATGGGTCTAAAGCCCCTTGCGTTAATCACAGCAGCCCGACCTCTGCTCACCCTTCAAAGTGAAGTCCTTTCAGCAAACTGAGAAAACAGGGTGTTGGGGTTGGGGCTGGAGCATATCTAATTTAGTATTCAGAAATGATCACAAATGGTGAACAGGGTGATTACAAAATAGCAGGACATCAGTTCCATTTATACCATTGAGTTCTGTAGCAAATGCACGTTGCCTTTGCAGTATAACACTGTCTGCATAATTTAGGATGTTTCACTGCATGATTACAAACAATAAAATTTCCAAGATTTGTGATTTGCTCAGGACAGGCTTGCTCTCCCTTAAATATGCTATGTATTGAACCAGAAAAAAATACAAATAGAAGCAGCAGATATTGGACATGTGATATTGATATTTTTATGGCAGTCAGTTTTAATGAAATTATGTGATGGAAAGGCAAAGATTCAAGGAATTTGTGGGCTGAAATGATCTCACAGAGTACTTATTCAGTCAGATACAGAACATAGCCTCAATCAGTGGTCTGAAAGGGTCACCTGACCAGGGCCATGAGCATCATTGAGGTACAAAACAGACAACTGGATGGGGACATTATCAAGCAGTGTGCAATCCCATAAACATTCATGTGACAACAATTTAATGTGGCAGACATAATACAGGACACCATAAGGAAACAAAATACAAGCACACAACCATTAAATATCAAACAAGAAGAAGTAGTCCTTAGCACAGCCATCCAGCTGATATTTCACATCAGATTGCTTCAGATACTGCCCGCGGACACTGGAACGCCATACCACCATGGAGATCTTGTGCATTTACAATGCTTCTCCATGTTCTGTCCCCACTGCTCAATTAAATGCGTGGTGGTTGGCCAATGTCACAGCACGCTGCAGCATGGGAGTCTCAGCCATTCAGCCTTTTCACACCTGACAAGTGGGAACGCTTCAAACGTTTGATGGAAGAGCTCATTGCAAAAAAAGCGACCTGCACATCTGTCAAAACAGGATCAAGAAACAGCCAGCAAGACACTCCTGGAACGCATGTCGGTAAAGTGTATTTTTGTGAGCGTATATCTCTTCCATAGCATATGTTACTTCCAGGTAACTTAGCGCCATCAGCCTCCATTTTGAATGCTGGTAGGGCACTTCCCACATTTCCAATTATAACTTTGTTGAGGCCAACGGCCATGAATATCTTCACAGGCTGAGTTCCAGATTGGTGGGTCATTTCACGGGCTTGTTAAGGGTGGGTTTTTCAGTCATAAAATGTCTCCCAGGCCTTTACCCCCACACCCACCGCTCTGGCTTGGGCTTCAGCTGGACAGACTCACAGCTTTCGTCATTACCCTGGAAACAAGAATGTGTCAGTTGCACGTCACTCCAGGAGACAAACCAAGAGCAGAATCCTTGCTCACATCACAGCCATTCTGTTTAAGGTGGCTGGCCACATGCAGAAACAAAAACCTTGGCTTTTCATTCCACACTGAGACAGACAATTCAAATCATACACCAACGTTTTACACAGTGCACTTTATACAACACTGGTTCCAGAGTAAATAAATACTCTCTTAAGTTCTTACAGCTGCCAATGGCCATCTAAATTAAACAGGCATTTAATAATAATTTAAAACAGGCTGAGGGGGAAAGGGGGGTAAAACACTGTTACACTTCCATGTATTTTCATATGTAGCATATATCCCTTTCATTTGAACCATTGCATCCCTTTCTACAATTGAATATAGTCTAACCTTAAAAGCAGCCATTTTGTATTAGTGGATTGCTTTTGGATCAAAATTAAGGAAGACACATCAGGGCTGTATCCCCCTCTACGGTCATGCATCATTGTCTGCAAAGATATCCGAGTTGAATTCAGGCCCTTTGATGGTGAAGGGGGAGGGAAGGATTAAACTTCCACTGATGTCTGAGAAACATTGAACTTAAATGCAGTCATCACATGCGCCAACTGCGGAACTGCCCCTGATTTAGCAGGCCACATGACACATCCTCAAATTCAGGGGTTGATCAGTGTCTGTTTTTGTTAGGCATTCAGTAAACAAATAATGTTTTGTCAGTGTGCCCTTGTTAAATGAATCAGTACAGGACAACCGCCAACCCCCTGCTAGCTCCCTGCCAGCTCCCCGGTTGTTTCCTAAATGGGCGAGAGCTCAGAAACACAAGAGCCGACTTCCCTAACACTGGTTTTTCAACAAACAAAACACTGTCCCAAACTCCCAACTTACAGCATTAAAGATGTAGTTTCATTTGACACGACACATTACTGAACATGCTGTAGTTTAATGAGGATGACAATGACATATTTTGCTATCACTTCATCAGGTTTATTCCTTACCACATAGAATTACTTGTGATAGATACAGGTGATAGCAGGGAGAGGTCTCACCTTTGCAGCAATGGACTTGAATTTTCCTAGGAGCGAGGGTTTGTTGGAGTACACCACCTCTTCTTCATTATCCTCACCCTCCATGATGGCGCAGCTGTCAGCCGCTGGCAGCTCGCACTCCTTATTGGCCGACATCACCAACCGGGAGTATTTATACTCCAGCCTGCCAATGAACAGAACAGAGCATGACTGGTTCACCAATTACCAACGGCATCAATCAAGTTCTGCAAGTAAGATCCAACAAATGATTATATTTTCCACAAAAATCACTAGTGTAAGCAGCTTTGTCTGTAAGGAAGGAAAAACCAATGCAGAAATGCCTGCAAGATTTAATTAATTGATCAGAATTTGCATATGTAATAAAGCTCCAGTAAGAAAGTTGCAATGTCTCCATGTAGCTATGATGCTAAAATTGTGAGTCCATTAGCCATGTGTTAGCTTGGCATTAGCTTGTGTGTTAACTGCAGATGTAAATGAAGGCACACTTCCCACACACCTCTTATTCTTCTTCCAGAAGTAACAGGAGAGAGATATGAGCAGCACGGCAGTGAAGGCCCCAGTCCCTGCTCCCAGTTTCAGCCAGAGGTCTATGGCCTCACAGGGAGAGGACCACTTCTCTGGGAGAGAGACTCCTCTAGTGCACAGCCTTGGCTCATTCCACACATAGTGGGTGTCCTAAAGAGAAACATCTCATGGTCACATGATGTTCACACTGTGTTTTTATGAACAGCCCGGTAGCGTTTAGGACTAGTCTTGATTTCCAGATTGTTTCAGGAAACGCCCAGTAATACAAATGTGTGAAAACTATATAATTTTCTTGAGGAAGGCAAAGTCAATACGAATTAAGGGCGGAAAAACGGAAATAAATTGTAATTCAAACCAGAGAAGAGAGGGGGAGGATTTGTGAAACCAATTTGTGAAAGAGGAGGAGCATGTCTGACCTGAATGCCACCTTTGCAAGCCCCCTCAATTTTTTGGTAGTCTGCCTCGGTGCACTGTGGGCAAGCACTTGCACTCTCCCACAGGAAGTAGAAAGTGCAGCCATCACAGGTCCCTGCTGGACACTTACTGTAGAAACAGGAAGTGAGCTCAATCAGACACTGTGGAGACACTCAGATTGGGTGAGCAGGTGGATGGTAATGCCTTGCAAATACATGACTGAAACAGGGGAACGTCTGTGAATCATCCCCTCCCTGCACAAACAGCACTATTTTCTCACAAATGTTCATCTGCAAAAGGAAAGAGTTTTTAAGTAATTCTACTGCAGTAGTACAAACTTTTGGTAAAGACAGATGGGCTTGAGCTGAAAGATAACTTAAAGAGGGCAAATATTCACCACGTCAGAATCCCACAGACCAAAGATGAAAATCAGGAGGAGAAAAAACTTTCCCTTCCACACTAATTCAAGAGCCGTAAGAGGATTTGGGTTTGATGATTTCACATGCCAAAGTGTTTCAAGACTGCTACTTTCACGTATCTCTGTTTTATAACCTTCAACAAAGCTGCAGCCCTTTTTTTCAGAGAATGAACTGTAAATGTGCTCTGACTTTGGATCAAATTATGTAATATCTTTATATAATCACATAAGAATACATAAGGATGAGAACAGTTCATTCAATCCAGGTTCTTCATTTGTGATGATTACCTCAGTAAGGAACGCACAGCCTCTCTGATTATCCATGGCATTGGCATTGCATGTATTTACATACTTATTATGGACAAAATACATGACTTGCCTATCATAATGTACTGCATGACATTCTCCCTCCATGTATTGATGTAATAAATATCTGCTGTACTGTAACCTCAGGAGGGTGTAATATATAGATTCCAGCAGAGGACTTGTAAAGCTTTACAGGCAGCAGTATGGTACATTATATACTCATCCCTCATTTTATACACAGTTAGACTCAGAAGAGGATACCTGGGCACTGTCAGGTCTCCCCGGTTGGTTGTCTCTGGGTTACACCGCAATATGATGACCGCATTCCGCCCTGTTTCACACGATGATGTTGCTTGAGGAGACCTGAGACCAAAACAGGCCATATAGTATTCAAATTTAAATAATCATAATTGTAAAAACATAGGGCAGTGATGTCACATCTGAACAAGCACGACCAGCACTAAATTTGCTTTAAAATGGTTTGCTCGTCCATTATGTGTGATAAATAAACAGAAAGTTCCACAATAAACAACATGCTTTTTGTTGCAGCACACAGTTCTTTGGCTGTCTTTTGAAATCTAACAATGCATACCCTTGTCAGCACTCACCGGTAGAAGAAGTTTACATCAGGCAGTCCCTTTGATGTTTTGCTGAAGAGATCTGGGCTCACACTGATACCGCTGAGTGCATTTTCCACTGTTGCACCTTCAGACCCAATCAGACAACACAGTCAGTCCAACATTTCAAAAACAGATGGGTATTCATGACATGACAAAGCAGCAGCATGACAAAACAACAGAAGCTGTCAGTCATAGACCATGAGTTGAAAATATTCGAAATAATATGATCACTAGAAAATGCCTTTCCTAAAGATTTCATTTTTCATGTCCCCTACCAGTCTATTACTGAACAGCGGCAATACCAATAGTAAGAGAATGGTTTAACAACAGGCTGCACCCAACTCAGCCCAATAGGGGGGCCTAAATCTGTGCTTGGGCTAGAAAACTCAGCAGTAATGCGAAAGAGCTCTCTACTGCAGTCAAATGTGCTGCACCAGGTCTCATTGAACAAACAGGTAGAAGCCCCTACTGCCTACCTAAAATCCCCTTTGGATCTCATCTCAGTTACTCAGAAACACTCCTTTCAGATCAACAGAAGGTTTGCCTTCATCCTTGTAATTAGACAAGGGCTATGTCTTAGGCTGACAAACAATACAAATTTGAACCCATAGTCAAGCCTTCACCCCAGTTTTACTTCTTTTATTTCATAGTGAGTCTTCCCCTTTCCTTCTACAAATAGGCCCTACCACCTCATTCTCATATAGCCTACAGAAAGTGATGCCCAACTTCCCTCTTACCCAGGAAAATGTCTGCCAAGCTGATGGACTGGGAGGAGACAGCTGTCCTGAAGCCCCGCCCATCAGAGGGAATGATAGTTGACATACAAATGAAGGTCTCCACGTTGTTCATTAACTCGCTGGGCTCTCTCAGCAGGTTCTTGCTGGACAGGTCTGTCACATTGTCATTGCAAACGGCCGCCCTCTCACCCTGTAGGCGGGAAAGGGCGGAATTGTGCATTTTGCTTGTGATTAGGCTTTTACCATTCTATAAACTACCACAGGACTTCCCCTTTCTTTTATGAAGTTGTCCTTTAGCTTCCATAAACTGCTATGACTGAGGAAAGCAAATCAGCGATGAGGATTACTTATGCACTAAAAATGCAATCGGAGTGTCCTTCGGCGCTCAGAGCGGGAAAGAACGGGTGCCCACACAGACTGCGTACCTCACGTCCGCACAGGCTGATGTTGAAGAAGTGGAAGTACTTAGTGCCCTTGGAAGTGAAGCTGGGCCCGTTCATGATGGAGCCCCCAGGGCCCAGCTGGCTGAAGTCGTAGGTCAGGGTCCGGTTGCGCGCCGCGTGCGAGAATGTGCAGTCGCTGAAGCAGAGAGAGTGCTCCTTCAAGGGGGAAAGCAAAGGCAACAAAGAGCCCCATTATTGGCAGCCAGAGAGAGAGAGAGAGAGCACCGGCGGTGACACGGAGGGGCGGTTCAGCACCGCGGAGAGCGCCTGGCAGCCCGACGAGCAGCCGTGATGAAAGGCGCCGTTGTTCCCGCCATCCGTCTACGTGCCCGCATCTGCAGGCCGCCTGCCTCTGTCTCCGGGCTGCCTGCAGGGCGTTCCTCACTGCCTGCAGGGCGTTTCTCTCTGGTGCCTCTCCAGAGTGATTTAGCGGAACGGAAGGCAGTCGGATCCACCAAACCCTCCCCCACAGAAAAAAGCTCAGATCCGACCTCATTACAGAATGCTGAAAAAGGACTTCCTCTGAGGTAGAAATCACACAAGCACCACGAAGGAACCAACAGGAGCCCCCGTTCTGACCAAAAATGCAACACTTAAGAGAATAAAATAAAAATGACAAAGAACTGAACTTTGAAACCAAAAGTGTACTAGTTAAATTTCCCAGGAGGGACACTATACTGTTCTCCTAAAGGTGCAGGTAACTTAACTGAAAATGCTTCTCAGTTTATCCACCAGCCTAAATTGATGCCATGTAAATCATACATTTAATGAGTCACTCTGCATTAGGCCACTGGCCAGTCAAAAAATGAAGAGGTTTGGTCCAAAAATGATGGTCTTGATGTACATTTTCTAAATCTTGAATCCTAACATGCAGCCAAGAAAAGGCAAATGTGAATGGCTTCGTGGTACAATACACTTTCTTATTTCCAAATTTTTCATTCAATAATGAGTCCTTCTACTTTTCCACCTATCTCTCATTCACTTACTGTAACAGCCATTCTATATGGAAATGAATGAGATCAGTATCTCAGGATAAACTCTTAAAACTACACTTTTTCAAGCCTGTGAAGAACTACAAGTACCTTGTTGCTCTGGCTGCCGGGACCACAGGGCAGACAGGCCTCCTTGCCGTAGATTTGGTGCCCGGAGAGGTAGGTGTCTGGTGGGCACTCCCTGCACTGGTTGGTTTCTTTATCGATGTAGTGTCCTGCAGGGCAGGGGACACAGGAGGTGCCAGGGTCCTGGGACACCAGGGCACAGGCGTGGCAAGAGGAGGCCACCCCATTCTGGGCATTGGTCACCGTGATGGAGTAGATCTTCACAATGTCATTGACAAACTGCCTGATCTGAAACAGGGATGAGACACAGTCATAGCAGAAGTATTCCAGAGACTTCCGCAGGCAGAACAAGATGTTCATCGCTAAAGGCAGTCATTAAAAAAACAAGCAGAATACACAAAATAAAAATAACAAGAACATTGTCTGGGTGTACTATAACCAATGAGCAGAGTGCATGAAGTGGAATAAGTGTGCGAGCATGGTCACTTATGCATTATGCAGTCAGCATAAATGAAATCAGGAGACATCCAAGCAATTACATGCACTTCAAAGGCAATTTCTCATATACAGACTTTCCAGGAAAAAAGAGAGGAGACAGACTGGAGATGACACTGCAAGTGTCGGTACTGTTACACAAAGGTCAGACACTATAGGCATGACTATGCTCTCTAGGGATATGATACATTACACATGTCTGTGCTGTTCTGGAGACAGCCATAGTATGCATCTGTGTGTAACAGAGATGCCAGTCACTGGCTACCCTTCCACTGTTGAGCCACACCATGGTGTGCCAATGCTTGATCTTGCCAAAGCTAATAGTGTTGTGCCCAAGTCTGAGGACAAAAGCCCCCCGGGCATGTTGTTTGATTGCACTGACATCTTAAGCACCCTTAACACAAAACAAGCTCTATATATACACCCTTTATAGATGCTTCACAAAGAAAAGTGACCGCCCTGGGCTAAATTCTACAATAGCTAAGATTACCCTACCTCTCGACCCACCCTCAGTCCTCTTGACCCATAGAAAGACAAGGACAAACCACACATCCATTCTGTGTTAGAGAGGTATAAAGATTCGAGCCACCAGGTGCTGTGTTGCAGTATCCCATGAGCCATTGCAGTACTCCACACTTACATCTTGGGCCTGGTTGGTCCTCTGGAAAGCCCAGGTGTAGGACACGGAGGCATTTTTGGTCATAATGTGGGTGTAGGACTGCCTTTCCTTGCTGCCCACCCAAGACTCCACCACATTGGTGCTCCTCCTGTTCACATCCTGCAGGGGGCAGCACAGGAATTGAACATGCAACTACTACTAGCAAGCACTGATGTCATAATATCTATTAGACCGAGTAGCATGTTCACAAAGGAAATGTGTAATTTTTGCTGCACATAACAACCATTCATCAACCAACAGTGTGATTCCTTTGTCCAGAGTACACAAGGTCACATTCCACATAAAGAAACTGCTGAGCAATGGCGACCATCTGGGTAAAGAATCTTTGTCATTCGGATTCAAAGCATATCTATATATAATACATGCCATCAGACAGGGCCTCTACAGTTTCCCCTTGGTGACATCTGACCCAGTCTCTGACTGCAGTCACTGACTCCCAGCATTTTGCGCATTTTGTCTTACAGCGTGACTCATCATTTCTTCACAGCTTTGACCCCTACGGCTGATAAATGTTCTGACACCAAATCCCATCAGGCCATAGAACAAAAATATCAGTATATAAAAATATAGGGAAAACAAAAACATGATTGGACTATGGTAGCCAAAGAGATGCCCCGGCCTGAACTAGCTTTTTAT
This sequence comes from Anguilla anguilla, assembly GCF_013347855.1. Lineage (NCBI taxonomy): Eukaryota > Metazoa > Chordata > Actinopteri > Anguilliformes > Anguillidae > Anguilla > Anguilla anguilla. Next base: position 15,204,844 of record NC_049207.1, on the reverse strand, counting down.
TCACCCTTAGGATTAGCAGATACTCCCATACAATCAATAACTCCAATTAACTAATAGTAGTCAAACTGAAATGAACAGGATTCAGTAGGCGGCAGTGCAATGGTATGGGGATGGGAAGGTTTGCGTTGACATACCACCATGAAGTAGAGCTCACAGTCGGCAGAGCAGATGGTCTCAAACACAAAGGTAATGCGGCCAAACTCTCTGCCTGTGGTTCCTTCCATTGATGTGGGGAGTCTAAAAGAACAAAGATCACAACCAATTCCTCCAGAGAAACTGCAACACATTTATTAGCCTGTTTCATAACCCTGATTGCAATGATGCTAAGATCCATCAATATCAGAGTCATTTTAGAGCAACTGCAATTCTCTTTACCTTTGCAGCGGGCACCAAGGGCTACTCTCACTCACCTCCCTTTTCACCACCATTTAACATATCTAATTGGAGATTGCTATTAATTTGATGCAATCTGGGTAATTTTCTGTCAATAAATTTTAGATTAGTTGTGTTCACAGCGAGAGGTAACTACATAAAGCAACTCGCTTTCTCTCACAATGCAAGGCAGATGCTGAAACTAGTGTAAAAAGTTCTCACAGAGCCAAACAGAGGCGCCCTTTAACAGCATTACCCCAGCTGTGAGTGCGTACGGGGACTGTACCCACTTGAAACCAGGGATGCGGAGGTTCAGGATGAGGTAGTCATTGTCCGAGCCCCCAGCTCCACTGTGGATGTGATCCCCCGCCACCTCCCATCCTGATGAACCACAGAGCTCAGTCATTCATTTGTAAAAAACACTACTCTTTAATACACATATCATGATACATTTTACCATATACTTTTTCTCTGACAGAAACCTCAATGAGATTTTCCAATCATCTGAGAAGGTGACTTGACACATTCTTGAACTTGGTTCAGGTCACCTGAATGGGTGGCAGTTAGTTGCCACCACTTTTGGGGGTTCATAACACCATATTTTAACAGTAGGGCACAATTAGTCCGCTGATGGGGAGGTGTAATGGTGGCCAGAGCACTGGTATGTGGGATACAATCCTAGGGGAGCAAACTGCCATTGTACCTTTATAAATGAGCAATGGGGCTTTTCACCTCTATTGCTCCTGTATAAATCAAGCAGTATAAATGAGTCACTGTGTGAAGGTGTGAAGCATATCAATTGCAGACTGATGCAATGCACTGCAAATGAAGTCAACCCATCACCTATTAAAGAATAGTACATGAATGCAACAGAATCTTGCACCACCTTCTGGACACCAAATATGACACTGTGACATTTGAAGCTGCAGTAGCAGCAGATAAGACTAATATTCTTGCCACCGGCACAACCAGAATTTTAATCATTGTATTGCATTACTCTAAGCTTGCAAGGAGCTCTTGCACAGTCACAGCCATGCACTTTAAGCAGGTCGTAGTCATATTGAAACATTCGTAATAAATAATAATTAGGATTAACTGATTCAAGTGTCTACATAAACACCCTCCCTCAAATGGGGACATAATTGGGCTGAATTTACTATATCGACTGTTGCCGAGAGGACAAGACAAGAGGAAAAGAGTATAGTGAATGCATCCCCCATGCTTAAATGTGGTCATAAGGGAGGAGAATGCCTGTGCCATGACTGTGATCTAGCTGCTGAAATAAGTCGATTCGGATTTGATAGCAGTGCGCGGGCCACACTCAGCATGCCCTCAAGCTACAGTGTACTTTTCCAAATGAATGTATTTGCTGAGGAAGGGAACACATGGAGGCCCTGAGGTATAAGTCCTGATATTAAAATGTGCTTTTCCCTGCTGTTCTGCATAGCCCATTACTGAGGCGGGAGGGGAAAGAGAGAGATAAGGAGTCTGCTGCGTCAGGGCTGAAGAGGCATCTTCCGGGTCTGCTGTTGCCACATTCTGTCAAGTTAAACTTCTCTCCTTCTCTCTTCATCTCTTCTTCCTTCCCTCATCTCTTTTCCACTTCTTATTCCTTTGTCTTTCTCTGTCTCCACCCTTACTTTCCCTAACCCTCTCTCCCCTTTTTCCCCCCTCTCTCGCACTGTCTCTGTATCTCCTCTCACTCTCTCTCTCTCTCTCTCTCTCTTGTTCCCTCTCCCTCCAGCAGTAGACAGCAGAACAAATATCATTTCTAGTGTTATAAAAATAAATAAATGCATGTAACAAGAGACATGTTGGCTTTGAGTGAGTGAGCTGCAACTTGGTTAAAATTTCTGAGCTTTAATTTTTGTCCTCCTGTGATGTCACAGCGCCATCTAGTCCCCAGATGCTCCAACTACACCCCACTCACCGTTCATGCCGTCGCACTTGGAGTTGCCCACATTGAAGCAGGACGTCTTCATAATGGAGGGTAGCGTGTTCCACCATTTGAACTCATAGCCCAGGGATGGTTCTGTGCCTGCTGGGCACTTCTCACATGCTGCCAATACATTGTTTTACAGCACAGGGTTACAATAACATGAAAGCCAGTAGAGGTGATCAATCTGAAGACCAGTGAACATTTTTGCCACAGAGTGCCTCCACAAAATAAAAGGTCACCTAATTTTTTTTATTTTCACACAAAAAGTCTGTGCTGCCTTAATTAACAGGATGATATATAATAATTAAAATAACATTTTAAATATTGTTTAGCTTCACATAGGTTATGCTTGTTCCACAATGTTACGCCTGTATTAGTGTGAAATTGGTAAAGTAGCAATGACAGTTAGAAAGTATAAATTACTTTCTAACTGGGAAAAAAGTTATCAATAATAATCTAAAAAAAAAAGATTTGAGCAGTCTTCAGTACATACTAGCTACAGTTGACCATATGGAGGACCCACGTCCTGAGTACCATACCAGATAGAATATGACAAATGCCTTCAAATACACTGTGAGGGGAAAATGTTCTGTTACCTTTAATGCCATCAGAGTAGGTGCCTGTGGGACAGGGGGAGCAGTTGGCTGTGTCATTGTTGTAGAAGCCGGGGTTACATGGTGGGCATGGCTGTCTTTCCCCAGAAGGGGGCAGCGCCACCGAGCCCGTCACGTTCTCTACGCAGATCTTGAGCTCGATCCACTTGTAGATGATCTGCGTCTGGAATAGCACAGATGTAACAATCTGCCCATTCTCACCTAACAATATACGGTACGAATGTCTGAAAACACTGAATGCTATCAATAATAAAATCACAGAGGATATTTGGGTGAGAAGTAGAGCACCCAATGTACCTTCCCCTCGCTGTCACAGGGTGTGTGGATCTGAAAATAGTCTTTCTCCGAACAGGCTGGTTTCTCCTTGCACTCTGTAGCCCCTTCAGCTGTGAGGTGAAGAACAGAGATTGGCTATTAAATTCACAGCACTGGAGACATGTCACATGGAGCAGCGTTCACTGCAGGTATAAAAACTGAAAACTGAAACCATGGCCTGTGGACATGCTTTTATCTGCAAGCTTCTATACCAACAACCGTCATGGAGGCACCTGATCCAAGTGGTTTCTCAGCTCTCTTCAAACATCAAAGAGGTCAGTGAGAAGTGACTCTAAAAAGTCAGAACTAGAGAGGAAACCTAAGCTGGTTCAAACTTAAACAATGCTCAGATGAATGGGGTGTTTTAGCAGCAGGCTGGGCTAAAACCCCATGAACATTATTAGCATTTATTATTTATTGAGACCTACATGAGAACTGTGTCTCCTTGTTGCAGTGGGTACAGGAGCTGGCTCCTTTGCCAGAGTAGGTATCCCTGGGACACAGTTCACAGGAAGAGGAGCCTGGAGTTTTACTAAAGGTCCCTGGTCTGCACTGGAAGCACTCGGATGTGTAGGCTACGCCTGGAGGTAAGCAGGAAAACATTACACTGACACAGAAACAGCAATACCCAAAAACAGAAACTGAACAGCACAACTCCACAACCCCAAAACACAGAACACCAAAACTTCACAGCCACAAAATACTGAACACTGAAACTCCACAAGCCAAAATCAGTGAACATCAAAACTCCACAACCCCAAAACACTAAACACTAGAACAAACATAAAGCATAAAGAAGTGAAACACACAACAGTGATACACACAACAACAAAACATGCAAAACTGATGTACACAATATATCACACACAATAATGGAATACACAGCACGGTAACACGTACATGACCAGAACACTCTGAAATGTTCAACAACAGAAAACGCAACATTAAATGTGAAACATGGCTTATTTTACCTTCGATCTGAATATTTTTCAGCAGTACCGGTTTAATGATTTTAGAACCTAGTAAAACACCAGTTGTCCTCCAGTAGAGGATGTTTGTACCAGACTTCAAGTCCACCTGCAAAAAAAAAACAAAAATAGGAGCAGTTTGTGTTGGCACTGTACTGACAATATCTGCTGTTCATGACAGCTTATTATCCTCTGCTTAAGAAGAACTGAATAACTGAACCCAAGAGACGTTAGAGTGTGTACTGAAACCCTCAAATTCATGCTGACATTATTTCAATCTAGTTAAAATAGGTAAATGTAAATAATTTTCTTATAATAAATTTGGAACATGACAGATATTTAAAGCAGAATATTTTGCTGTACATATTGTGGTAAACAGAGATTGAAATTCCAGGGCTCAGAAAGTAGAAGGACTGCCATTTATTTCTAACACCCATGAACTCACCCAGCTGATTTCAGTAATTAGTTGTACCTCCTGGCTTAAGAATTGTGCTAATTAGCAAATCCAGATAAATGGAACAAAATACCGGGGAGGACTTCTACTTTCTGAACCTAGCTGCTGTGTCTCTGAAATAGCCATTGTCCCACTCAAGCCTGCAACCCCCTTCCAGAAGTGTGCTAGCCACTTCCCTACTTGTTTCCCATGAGAGGTGAATAGACTATTAACACTTGCAGTATGATTCCCCCACTCTCCACTGTTGGTCAGCTTGATCCACTTTTTGTCCGATGTTTGGTCCATTTCCTGGCACTGATCATTTTGAATCTGAAAATATAAACACAGTACCCATAATAATATACTAAAGAACAGCAATCTTCATTGTCACTCATTCTTGTTCATACATTGGTTTCCATATTATATACTTGCTATGTGCTGAACCTGGGGAACAAGGGCAGAAACCCAAATTTTATACACAGCTTCAGATATAGTATGAAAACAATTTAAAAATAAGATTATTGCCTATAATTTATTGGACATCACCTTCAGGTTTAAATAATCTTATCATAAATAAGCAAGTAGAAATACTGGGGGAGGTATTAAATTCATACTTACAAAGAACTCAAAGAAGATGTTACTGTCCACATACTGGTACTCAAAGGAGACAGAGCCCTGTTTCTTGAGGTGGACTGCATAGATCAGGGACACAGTGCACTCATCCCGGTTGGACTCCAGGTGGGTCCCCTGGGGCACCCAGGTGGAGCTGGAGGAAAAGTCAGGGGCACTGGTCTCATTTCGGACTATCCACACAGGAAAGAATTACTAACTGACCAGTGTCTTCACTAAAGAAGGTTTTCCAATCATCTCTGGGGCCTACATTCCAATGAGTTGTAAAAGCTGGGAAAGCCACTCAGCAATGCCTACCCTTCCATATTCCTGTTTCTTTAGAGATAAGTCCTCCCAGAGGCTTACCGAAGAGCCTGGCATAGCTGTTGCTGTTACTGATTATCCCTACCTCACTTTAAAGCAATGGTGGTGAGCAAGGAGTTAGATGATGGTAAGTTGTGTCATATGACCCAGTGGCTCACTGACCTGTTGCAGCTAAGGGCCTCTTCTCCCGCAGGGCTGCTGGTCATGTAAGTTGCCAGGCTGGTGAATCCGGCTGGGATGTCGTCCCACTCATCAAAGCGGATCCCACTGCCCAGAGAGTAGGTGCCAGCAGCACACTGTGTGCACTGCTGGTTGGACATCTCCAGGAACTCACCGGCATTACAGGAGAAAGCTGAGACACAAGAGCGCCAGGCCAGGGTCAGAAGCTTCATATTGACATGCACAGGCCCTTCTCACGTACATCATAACCTCTTCTCACTGATCATACAGTCTTCACAACCTCTTCTCACTGATCATACACTCATCACTACCCCCTTGTCATTGATCACGACAGCAGTGGAAAGTCTAGGGGTCAGAAAGTCCTGCGATGTGTTACTTCCACCCATGAACTCATCTCACTGATTTGGTCCACCTCCTGGCTGAAGAATTGTGCTAATTTAGCAAATCCAGGTGATTGGAGAAAAACACTGAGGAGGACTTTTACTTTCAGAAAGTGGATTTTGCACCTCTGCTTCAAACCACTTCTCACTGATCATAAACTCCTCACAACCTTTTCGCACTTATCATACACCCATCATAACCTCTTCTCACTGATAATACGCTCATCACAACCCCTTGGCATTGATCACACACTCAATACAAAGGAACAACAGCAGAAACACCTTTCACACTGATCACATTTCAGATTCATCACAGTCTGCTGCACTGGTACAGAACAACACTGAATGTAACACAAAAAGGAAAGAACACAAATCAGGATAAATTCTCTCAGTATGTCCATTTGAACAAAACCTACTGTAAAACAAGCACATAAAAACCAGACTAATAATGGCAAGCAAAGAAAAAAGGCAAATAATCCCATAATCCTTCAATTTCCTTTACCAATGCCCTGAAATGACCACCACTGGAAGACACTAAACAATTTTGGTTATGACGGGTAAACCGGGATTATACTGTAGCTCTGAGTATGAGCAGTTTTAAATGGTGAATTTTCCACATTCAATTCAATTCTTCACAATCACTCCCATCAGCAGGTCTGAGAAATCATTTTAAACACTTTGCTTTCCAAAGAGGTTTCCATCTTATTTACAGCTCTAGCAGCAGGTAGGCGGTGTCCTCAGTGGACCTCCTTCACAAGCACATGTGCTCCTATAAACAGAACCCAAAGGGGAATTACTTGTTTTGGCACCGAAGACAGCTGTTATCTAAATAATTAATCATTCATAAATAATTCATTGGATGACTCTGTTTTACTTTAGCAAAAGCTGTACTGAAAATTCAGCTGTCACACAAATTAGCATGCTCCACCCATAATGCAACAGTCACTTGAAAAAGTGTGTTATACATGTGCAACCAAAAACGTTCTCTTTTTCAGTTGCTGACAAAATGGATAAATATGGCAATGGAACATAAACACAGTGATAATATTTTGAGTGGGTACTCAGACTGAAAAGCTGTGTGACTGTGAGCTGTAGCTAGCCTCTGCAGTCACAGCATGACAGTATAATAATGACATCCAACTTGTCTCACTGAGACAGTTGAGGCCTGTTGAGTGCTGATGGAGGTAGACAAGCATCCCAAACAGTTTTATGTATTTACATTACAAGGTGCATATGCATGCACAAACACACAGACACAAATGCACACACATTCACCCTCACCCAGAATCATAAGGTCACACACACCACATACACCCATACACAAATATGCACAACAGAACACCAAAAACAAACACTTACTCAACTTACGATTTCAAAAACCATGCAGACTACAATTTATATTCAAAAGAGATAGTAGGTACTATTTACTCCATAACTTAAACCAACTGTCATACACTAACACATTACATTATTTGTTTATTGGCATACACTTGTATCCATATATCTGCCTGGAGAGATAATTCAGGTTGAGCACCTCACTCATCCACAATCTGAGCCTGTGATCTTCTGATCCCATGCTTACTTCCCTAAGCACTTCTCTTTGAAGCCACAATGGCATAATCTAAATATAAATCTGAATCCAAGACTGACTAAGGGGTATAAATGTACAGGAAGTCTCAGCCCTTCCTCGCGGACACACAAATACCACAGCCTGCTCTTTCAGGCACTCACGCACAAGCTTCCCCGCACGTTGTCTTGGTTACAGGACCCCAATCACAACCTCCTATTAAAACACAACGCATTCCCCCCTTTTCAGGCACCACAAGCGATGATTTTTGTTCAATGAGTCATGTCAAAAAATAACAACAACATAATGACCTCTGATTGACGGTCCTTCCTGAAGGTCCAAATTTTTGGCACGTTACATCTGTTTGTTTTTTTTAAATCACCAGCAAGTATGATGATTCTGTTGCAGTTCCATAGTTGGCCCTCTGGCACCCATATCCACTCACTAAGCAGTGCAGATTACAGCCCACAGGTGCAATCTGCTGTACAGTGTGCTGTGAATTTTGCATACACAGCACACTGTACTGGTGCTATTAAAAGTGTTGTTGGTGTTGTCTTTGCCCGGTGCAATGAAAGAATGTGGAATCACATGCACCTGCGAGAGCAAATAAACAAATCAGCTAGCATTTGGGAATGCCATGTTGCAGACTAGAGAGATATAACACGCATTATGGGATGGTGTCCCAGATTCAAGGATGTGGTGCTGTGGATTAGAGAGGCATAAAAACATGATGTGTCCCAGATTAAATCAGTAAAGAGGCATACTGTTGACTTGAAAGTGCAGTGAAAGTCTCTTCCATTGACGGAAGCTCTACTAACAGTTTCAGATGCCTTCGCATGACAGTGAGTCCAGCTGAACCTAAATGTTAGGGTTTGGAGGATGCTGTTCAGTGCTACATAGGTTGTGGAAATTAGATTTCTTTCTCCAACATGGTAGCAAATGTGAAAGACACAGCCCATTCTATGGATGCATGTATTTAAAAAGTGAAAGAAATGAATAAAGCATAGATAGTCAACCTGAATTCATTAACATATTTTTGTTGAATAATGAACACATTGAGTCACCTTGGAGTTAGCAGGCAATATTGAAACACGCTTCCTATTTGAACAGAAAACTCCAGCCTGCTGATTAGCCTGTGACAAAAAGAGCCACACACACACAAGACACACTGTCCAAACAATAAGAAGGATATGATCAAAAGATTGATGACAGCAAAGGGGCAAGGGGGTCGCACTTACCGCAATCGGTGCCGCTGACGGGGTCTGGCAAGCCAGCGCAGGCACCCTGGGTGCGTGGGATGGCTACCCGCCACCGGGACCCCGTGCTGTCACATTCCGTGTACTCAAAATAGTAGTCTGCCTGCAAGACACAAGCAGGGCACACGACGGTAACGTACAGAGGAAAGGCCGCTACAGAGGCGCCATTAGTCATGTTCAGCTCTCGAGACAAAATAAAATCGTGCTTCGGCTAACTTGGAAAGCACGGTAGCGATATCATCTGCTTCCCACAGCTGTTCCATCAGCCAGCTATGGGATGGATCATTCATCCACCATGACTGCAGCTGGTTACGGGCTCATCGTTTTTTAATACCCGTGCACTTTAGATGGAAATCTGCCTTTGCTCTGGCTGTTTCTCTGAAGGACACTTCACTGTATGCTATATAGGAGTCATACTAGTGAAACAAATGGCGTGAATGAATCAAGCAATGCTAATAAATCCCAGAGATTTGATTGGCCCTCTTGGCAGGTTGACAGTATGTGTATCTGAGGTAAACTGTCAGTTATGATGCCGCCTTTTCCTTCATGGCTGTGTCCCACTGTGCTCTGCAGTAATATGCACAACAGTGATGAAATCTGACATTTTTCATTCCAAGTCCATGCGTGAAAACTTTTGTTTGTTCCATGTCAAATAAATCCACATTCCGTGTGGAACATGGAGCAATAAAATACTCTCTGATAATCACTGATGCTTCTTCAACATTTGTCATATTATTCAGGCAAGGCTTTATGCAAAAAAAGAAATGAAACCCAATGCATTTATTGTATGACAAGGGCCATGAACGAGTCACTTTAAGAAGAGAGGCACGAATGACCCATCTACCCTGACTTTTATTCTGGAGGAAAGGCCCTCTGATAGGCTGTTGGTTGGAGACTGCTGACAAGCCGCTGGAAGGAAAAGACACACCATGCAGGAAACTGATAATGTACCGTGGACTGTTCCAAGAGACCGAGACCTCCATAATCACACCACCAAAGGACTTGAGGAATTTATTAACAACAAAATAAATCCATCCACTGCACTTCGGAAAAAAAAAAGTTATACTTGTGACCGAGACCTGGAAAAATAACTTAAACATTAGCAGTTTAAATCAACCAAGTTAGCATCAAATTCAGCACAATTTGAAAATGTATACAGAAAATTAGCATTTCTACATCTAAAATCCTGGTCAAAAAGCTGAGTTTAATTTTTGTTTTTTTTTATTTTTTCTAATGGGGGGCCAGGGTATTGCAATTCAGAACAGTAGATACTACATTTGCAATCTCAGCAGCTAATGAACTGGTAAAATTCAAGTGCAGCCAGCATCAGGTTTATAAATCAATAGGAAGAAGTGATGTAGTAGATCCAAAGGCCCATAAGTGGTCCAATGGCCCTGTATTCCTGGGTTTAACTTACAGGATCCTTTAGCAAAAGTAAATCTATAAAAGCCACAATTCATCCTCAAGGGAGGCATAATGGTATTTGGTTATGCAACTGTCATTGAAAAGTATCTTCTTCCGGGCAGATTTTTCCACACACCATTAAATAAAGAGACAGTAAACCAACTGACAATTAATGCATTTAACTACAAAATGTATAGCATTGGACTTTTTTCTTTATTTAACTGCGTTACATTCACAGCTACCAATTTTTTATTAATGAACCCCTGCTGCAAAATACTTGTTTGATTTTTTTCACCTTACAATACACCGATCAGCCACAACATTAAAACCAACTGCCTAATATTGTGTAGGTCCCCCTCGTGCCGCCAAAACAGCTCTGACCCGTCAAGAGTTTTTTTAATCATGTGGAAATAATTAACGCTCTAACAATATCTTAGCTTTTTATAGCCCTGTAGCAACTAATAATGTAATAAACTACCAATAGTGTAATAACTCCCAATAATGTAATCCATTTCAAATTTTTTACGTAATAAAAACCAATAATGTAATAAGTAGTAGTAGTAGTGTACTATATTGATCCCTGGGCGGAATTTGCACTGTTGCAGCACCAGAGACAACAAAGTAACACAATTAGATACAAATTTACAGTAGATACAAAATATTAGATACAAATATACAGTAGATACACATATATACAGAAATCCAAATATACCAGAGGACACCTTCAGAGGTGAAGTCCATGCCTCGACAGGTCAGAGCTGTTCTGGCGGCACGAGGGGGACCTACACGATATTAGGTAGGTGGTTTTAATGTTGTGGCTGATCGGTGTACATTGTCTAACACACTAGACTGAGTCTGATGTGATCAGTTTCAAGGAATATAAATGTTATTTCACCGCACCCTCAATATAAACTAATAGGAGCATAAGCTTTATAATGAGTGTTTTGACAATGAAAATGCATCTGGAATCAAAGCACCTTATGCACACAACATTATGGATTGATACTTTTGTAGGGGATCTGTGTGGAAAATGCTCCTAAAATACTGTATATGCTTTGTAAAGGACATGCAAACCTTTCGCAAACAGTTGTCCTCTGACCAATTTGATCACAATGCAATTCATCCTACACCGTTCTAGCAAACATATAGCTATCAACACAGCTATTCATTTGTGTTGCTACTGTTGGAGAAGCATTGGATACATTCACCATTTGCTTAAATACACAGCAAGTTAAAGAAAGACCATCACAATTAGTTTGAGTAGGGGTTGTACTTTTGAATCCAAATATGACAAATCCTTTACACAGGAACATATACAGTAGAGTATATTCACAATACAAACCAGTAAAAGGGTATTACATATGCATTGCCACCAAGTGTTCTCAAAAATGTGCATTTACAAAGATAACTATTTTCTCCAACTTTTTTCACAAAAATGTTCTTGCCAAACTGTGTTCACGAAAAAGCAACATTTGCACAAATCCATAAATGTAAATTAAGATTAAATGTTGTTGAATCAAAGCCAGTGTTTCATCTGATAGTAGCATCTGTTCCTCTGCAACTTGCCTGAGTGGTGACATCAGCAAAGACTGCCTTGTGTCATGGTAACCCTCCCTTAGGATGGTCCCTCCTGAGATTACACCTGCCACAGAGGTGCATTTCTGTCAAATGATCCCAATAAAGGCACTTTCAACAATGTGTTTAATGTTTCCTGGAGCAACGATCAAATATTGACAGTGTGCATAATTTGACCCATATGTGTAATGAGACCCTGGACAAGTTTCACCAATGCATTGATTCAATATACAGGTCAAACTTCATGCCAGTGTACTGTCATAGCTTTTGCTCAGTCTGAGAGGGGCGAGAGGTGATTTGATATGATAATTTTAATTGTCCCCCAAGGACTTGAGGTAGTAAGATTTTTAATGGAAACCTGCCCAAAGTAAGTGTCATTTGTCTGTGGATTCATCTTCTGTTCTATCCCTAATATGTTGCTGGTCATTTTATCTTGTAAAAGCATAAATTAATTAATTAATTATTTTTTCTATATTCTGTGGGAGGAAATAATGGGCAATAAAAATGTGATTTACATAGCATCAAAAAAAAAAAAAATTAAGGATCTGTTGAAGAACCATTTAGAAAGTAAAGCATGTGACTTTTTGGGAATTAACCAGCACGAACAGGACATCGATATGAAAGAAATACGATACAGTATTTGCAGTACCTAAAGATCGTTTTGTAAATTCACGATTGCGTTTAAGTTCGTTTTCACTATTTATTTTTATTTCTTATATATTCATTTCGGACGAACTAGTACTAACAGTATTATGTTCTCAATAATCAATAAAACAAGAATCTCTAGTTACTTAGGCTAAATCGCATTGTGCCAGCGTCATAATAATCATACTCATTTTGAGGATCACGCGTAGCCAAAAAACGTAAAGGAACAAACTTTGGTATAGCCTACTATCTTGCAGTACGACTTATTTCCAACCACAAGCAAACTTTTAGTTTTCCAGGATGCAGTAAAATACAGATACAGTTCCTGGAATAAAATCAATCTAATATCCTGATTTTAGGAACCTCCCATTATTTTCCAGCGGTCACTTATCCCACTTTTAAGGTTCAGTTTACAATAGAACTAAAACCGCAAACCGACATACAACAGGCTATACACTGAATTTACAGACTAGCCTACATGGTCAAAAACTTAAATGAAAATATTCAAATACCAATCACAAAAAAATAATATTAACTAATGATAGCAGAATACTTGTATTTACCGTCTATCTGGAGCGTGACTTGACAGGCGCTGAAATGACATTTTATGCAACCTTACCCTCTATTGTTGAAACAATCACGTCGAAACAAACGTTTGGCAAGGGTTTTGTGCACGCTTACCTCTCCACATAGAGGTAGGTTCTCTTTAGCCCCTGATACCCACTGGAGCAAGCTGAAGATGAGAGCGCGGTGAATTACGGCGGAAACAGTCGTATAACCCTTGGAAAAAACGAAGTGTCCTTTCGACTGTCCCTTCTGTTCCATTTCAGTTCGCATAAATGACGACCCCTCTACACTAGAACGTACTATGTTTTATAAGTGCGGTTTGGATTATTATGGTACTTGCGCCTCTCTTCCACACTACACTGCTAAAGTGCTTAAGCGTTTGCTTGAGTAGGTTACATTTGGATCCACCGGCTTCTGACAGCACTGGCGTGACGTAATGAGTCTGCTTTGACAAAGTGCGACTCGGTGTAAATGTACGTTTTTTAATTTTATAAGTTAATTTTAAAGGGGGGGATTAATGTGCTATGAACAGTGAACAGAAACAACATAAAATTGATTTTGCGCATTTGATCGTCGTGATATTATCAACTGTAAATAGGCAAATTAGTAGGCTAAGTTCAACAACAAAAAAATGTTTTATTGTGTGTGCGTGAGTGCGTGCGCGAGCGTGTGCGTGCGTGCATTGCATGTGTTAAACTGAATTTGAAGATGGAAATTACCGGAGATTAAAAAAAAAATTAATTAATAAGCTAATGCAACAGCAAGAGAGGTTCACAACGTAACATTGCACACAACTGTAATATTACAACGATGAAATGTGGCAACAATGTGGAAATATTCTTTCTTAATACATTATGTAGCATATAGGCGATGAACAAATATGTCATACATGATATGTATCTTGCAAAACCAAACTGTATTTCCAGCTCAATAGCGGACTTACAACAGAAGAAATATTTGTTGAATATTACACTAAGAAATACTCTAATATAACTTGAATACTTAACATTCAACTAATTTGTCTGGAGTCTATAAATGTTGTCACACGTATTCTTGAAATTAACACATTCCTTTAGATAATAATGCACCAATCTGTAGAAGTCATTTTCCAGTCCAGAAAGTTGATTTCAGCAGAAACGCTGCACTATTCTCCCAGCTCCTGGCATAGCAATTACATACCCAATAATTGACAAACCCTCAAGAACACACTGCATCCGCACAACGAAGACACTTTCCTCCTCACGATGATATTCTGTTATTGTTGTCGGTGAGAGGTCTAAGGTGAAAGGCAATATAATAATGGGGTCTGTACACAACGAAGTGTAATATTTTTGCAATTCAGAAATGTTAAACTTGACATAAAAAATGATCCCAAAACATTTGGTTGCATTTTTCCCATAGATGCAAGCCCATGAGTAACTCTACACACAAAAAGGTTTGAAAAAAGGTAAAAATGCAAAGGCTTGGTAACTCAGTGGGAAATAACAAAGAAGAAACAAAATTATTAGTTAGCCCACGATAGAAAAGAAAATTCTATTGGATACATTGACGGTGACGTAGTTGCCACAATACTGCAGAGAACTTTACCTTTAATTGACGTTTATACTAAAAATGCATGAGCAAATATGCCCATCGTGGTTAAAACAGAAATTTATCGCGACAGATGGGGCCATATTAGCCAGCGTTATGTAAAATCACTTTACACCATGACAAAGGGAAGTGACTAAAGAGAGTAACCGTTCATTTCCGGTCGGGGCTGAGAGGATTGTTGTGTTCCTCCATCCTGGTATTTGTCTTCATCCTGGTCTCTCCGAAGTGCCCGGACCCAAAACAGGAAGTAAGTATCAAAATCAAACCTAAAATTCACGGTCTCTACGGGGAGATACTCTGTGATGGAGATTAATGCTGATAAATCAAAAAATAATGAAACGCAGTCAAAAATTAAATGCAGGGTTGGCGATGCTGCTTACATAGACATCGCTGACTGGCTTCCAGAGGAATATGGCGTCTGTGAATTTTCTTCTTCTTACTTTAGCTAGATAGCTAACTTGTTAGCAGACTAGCTAGTACCTCTATTTAAACATGGCGGAATTAGCCAACGTTAGCTAATCAGCTTTCCATTTGAACCAAATAAAGTCACGCACTTTATCGCTGTTTAGTTATGCCAACTAGCATAACGTATACCACTACCAACTTGTTTCTCAGTTCATGGGCTAATTTAGCTAGGATAACTAGTCACCCAATGCTTGAGACAACGTCAGAACCACACACACTGCTTTCCAAGTGGCAGTCGTTGTCCGAATGCTAGCTAGCTAGCTTGTAACGTTGATTCAATGTGCCCGTATCACCAAATGATTTTACAGCTGCCTGGTGAATTCACGTCAGTTGCATAAAATTGGTGCAGCTGGTATCTAGCTAGCTAATAGCTAGCCTAAATTAACTTGGACAACAACAGACTTGCTAACTACTAAGTTAGTTAATGGGAGTCATAAGCTTTTCAAGCGAACATTGTTCTGCAATGATTTTATTCTGGGGAAACTCAAAACTGGTATCATTGGATGATGTTCCATGAAAGCACGCGTGTTTACTTGGTATCATTTCTCAATTCACATAAAGTTAAGAGTGTAAATCAATATCACAAGAAGACAAACGTACCGAATAACTGGAATGCAACGTTACTCTTAAAAGCACGCGGCTATTCCCATTGCGAATGTTATTTTGGTTTGCAAACTGACAGAAATTGCAGCACGTTTTCTTACTTTGTCATTCGAATGGTTATTTACGACCTTACTGAAGGACATGAACCATTTCGCTAGCTTGCTAAGTAACAAGGTAGCGAACCCTGTGTGGGCTGTCCGTTCCACACATTGATTTTCTTGCTATTAGAATGTAAGAAATAAGAATGTTTTATTCTCCAGACTGAGCATGAACACAATTGAGGATGACTCAGGCACAGTGACTTTGGAAACAGTGAACTCCGTTACACTAACCCAGGATACAGACGGGACCATAATTCTGCACTGCCCTCACAATGGTAAGGCTGGTAACACACTGTTTTCTCTGGGGCAATGTTGAAAAATCATGGTTTAATGCCAACAATAGTAGGTTTCATCCGGGCACCGTTTCCTCCCAAAATCCGAAGACATGCAGGTTAGGTTAATTAGAGAGACAAATTGCCCCTAGGTATGAGTGTGTGAGTGAATGATGTGTGCCCTGCGATGGATTGGTGAACTGTCCAGGGTGTGTTCCTGCCTCTTGCCCAATGCATGCTGGGATAAGCTCCAGCACCTCCCGTGATCCAGACCAGGAATAAGCGGGTATAAATGATGGATGGATGGAGCAAGTTCAAAGCCCAGAGTCTAGACAGAGATGTCAGTTACATTTGAAGGATGATAGTTTTTTTTCTAGTGGCAGTGTTCAGTATTATTAGGTATCAGTTATTTTATGACTGCCTGAATGTAGGGTACCATATTCCCATAATGTGTATTACTACAACTAAGTGCTCTGCAACAAAGCCGGATAAGAATTGCCACTACTGGTTTTGTTGCAGATGCTGAAGAGTTGGGCTCTGATGACACGTTGGAGCCTGCGCACAAACGACTCCATCTGTGCAGCGAGGACGAGCCACATGTGTCTGGATCTGCCCCCAGAATCTCTGTCGTCACTCTCCCCAGTGAGTCTGCATTTCATCCATTGTCACCTGTAAAAGCACATGCATAGCGTCTATGAATAAAAATGACTTTTTCAGAATTGAGTGTGTCCACGGCATATTTTAAGGGTTTCTACATATTTGTGCAAATATGTATATATTTGCCTGTGTGGAAATGGGTGATACGTATGAGCAAAATTGATCTGTGTGCTAAATTAAAAGCAGTAAATCAGCATGAACAACAGTGAATACAATATGAATTGTCCTATGCAGTGTGGACTGTGCATGCTTTCAATGACCTAAATACATATCCGGGTACATGATTGTGAAACTGGAACCTGACAGATTTAATTCCTTTGTTAAGTTTCAGAGAAAGAGGAGAGTTTTGAGGTGACCATGACGGCCACCACAGAGATGACAGAGAGTGATATAAGTGAGGGAGCTGTGGCTCAGATTCAGGTACTCTGTGACCTCAAGGCTTCTTACTACCTTACTAATTAGTAATTGTGACCATTGCATGTTGGTCTGTATTGTTGGACTGCATTACATGTAATGCTAATTTGTATCTGAAGATACTCATTCATATTCTTTGCATGTCTGCTTGTTTCTTCCTGCTTAACTGAATAAATTGTAGGCAGAACTCAGTACAAGAAGTTTATGAAAATA
Source organism: Anguilla anguilla (assembly GCF_013347855.1). NCBI lineage: Eukaryota > Metazoa > Chordata > Actinopteri > Anguilliformes > Anguillidae > Anguilla > Anguilla anguilla. The sequence goes on along the minus strand of NC_049207.1, from coordinate 15,187,381 downwards.
TATAACAGTAAAATTAGTGCTTAAAGCTTTGCTTCAGTGTAAGGCCAGTACAATGTCAGTTTATGGTATGATGCACAGATATTGCAGAATGCTGACTTATTCTTCCCTCAGAAGACCGAGGAGGTATCTCCCGTCAGTCAAGCATGGTTTACAACAAAAGAGGACAAGGACACCCTTGTTAATAAGGGTAGGTCAGAAATCTGCTTACTGTAGCTAAGGAAAATGTTACTGCACTTTACCAAATCTGAAGGATTTTTTTGTGGTTTCATTTCTGCAGGTCACAAGTGGAAACAGGGTATGTGGTCAAAAGAAGAAATAGATATTCTTATGAGCAATATTGATCGGTATCTGAAGGTAAACATTGATCTTAATACGTAAAATTTTCTCATCATGATTTGTCTGACGTATTTCAATTTCTGAGATAACATGCATCCCATGGGAAGTGCATGGTGTCTCTCCCCCCCCCCCCCCCCCCCCCACCCCCAAATTGTAATGATTTGGCTTGAAAACAGCATGTGCAAAAACATTTTTGTCAAAGGCTAAATTATATTCCATCATGCCCTGCTCTAATTCATCCTGTTCATGCGTCCCTCTTTCCTCTTCAGAGTCGAGGGATTCAAGATCCTACCGAGATCATCTTTGAAATGTCCAAAGATGAGAGGAAAGACTTCTACAGAAGCATTGCATGGGGCCTCAACCGCCCTCTCTTCGCGGTGTATAGACGAGTCCTTCGCATGTATGACAACAGAAACCATGTTGGAAAGTGAGTGTGGCGTAATTCCACCGGCTAGCATGAAGTTCTGGCCTTCATTCTACCCTGTTGCACATGGCTTGGTTAAACCAGTGTTACCTGTGTGGAATTCATTCAGTCATGTCAGTCCTCAGTATAATTTGATATGTTTCCTAAGACAGGGATTGTAAACTTAAATGGTTTCTTTTTTTTTTGTAATCACAGAGGTAATAAGGTCACCAAGGACTTATGTTGTTGTGGCTGGTTACAGTAAGGCAGTGTTGACAGTATGTACTGAATGAAACATATCAGTTTACGTACGCAGTTCTGTGAGTTTCTTTGCCTTTCTGTTAGTTTGAAAGCATGTTTTTCCTGTTTGTACAGGTACACCCCTGAAGAAATAGATAAGCTGAAGGAGTAAGTATTAAACATGGATTTCACAGTAGGTTACCAGTATTAAAATTGCATTTTGAAGATCTGTAAAAAAGATGGTTTATAAAATGAGTGTGTTCTATTTTTTCAGACTGAGAGTGAAGCATGGTAATGACTGGGCTACCATTGGAGCTGCGCTGGGGAGAAGTGCTTCCTCTGTAAAAGACCGGTGTAGGCTGATGAAGGACACCTGTAACACAGGTTAGTGTGCTTCACAAATGATCATTGAGCCCAGTGGAATTATGAGTAGGGAACTGACCACCTTCCCCAAATTTAAACCTGACGTGGGGTGATGTAATGACTTTGCGGCTGACAGGCTGTTGTAAAGACCTTCTCTGAAGGCCTGACACAGACAGTTGTAATGGCTTTGTCTTGAGGGCGGATACTGGCTGGAGCAAATAATTATACCCTGAGGCTGACACAGGCTGGTGTCATGTTCTTCTCTCTTAGCCTGACACTGGTGGTTGTAATGGCCTGCTCTCAGAGGCTGACACTAGCTGGTATAATGAATTCCTCCCCGAGGCTGACGCAGGACCTTCTCTATGACAGGGAAGTGGACAGAGGATGAAGAGCGGCGGCTAGCGGAGGTTGTCCACGAACTGACGGGCACGGAGCCGGGCCACACCGTCACCCAGGGCGTGTCCTGGGCCTCCGTGGCCGACCTGGTGGGCACTCGCTCGGAGAAGCAGTGCCGCTCCAAGTGGCTGAACTACCTCAACTGGAAACAGAGCGGAGGGACAGAGTGGACCAAGGAGGACGACATGAACCTGATCAAACGGTAATGCTGCTCCCTCTGTCTTCACATGCAGGTAGAACAATCCATCACCTGCACACACTGAAATTTCTGCAAACAAATGTATCAGTTTACAATATATTAGTTTACAGAAGACCTGTGGTAGGACACTGAGAAAGCAACATCCAAGGCGAACATGATTTGAGCACATAACTAAGCAATCGGGTCGGACTCATTGTGTCTGCTGTAGGATTGCGGAGCTGGAGGTTGAGGATGAAAATGAGATCAACTGGGACATCCTGTCGGGGGGCTGGAGCAGCGTCCGCTCCCCTCAGTGGCTGCGCAGTAAATGGTGGACGATCAAGAGGCAGGTCGCCAACCACAAGGACCTCCCCTTTTCAGGTCAGTGGCACTTATTCAGTGGAGAAGTCCCCCAGTGGATTAGATCAATGCTGTTCTTTGTCCTGAAATTTTAGGTGGCAGTCACCAAATCTGTAACTTATAGTTACTGGAGGAGAGGATTGCACAGTCGCTGAATCTTTGACCTATAGCTGTTGGAGAAGATGGCACAGTCACTGAATCTGTGGCATATAGTTGCTGGAGGAGAAGATTGCACAATCATTGAATCTGTGACCTATAGTTGCTGGAGGAGAAGATTGTACAGTCACTGAATCTGTGACCTATATTTGCTGGAGGAGAAGATTGTACAGTCACTGAATCTGTGACCTATAGCTATTGAAGGAGATGACACGGTCACCAAAGCTGTGTTTTGAGTTAAGCACCTTCCTCCCACAGTGCTACTCAAAGGTCTCCAGGAGCTGGCGGAGAACCAGCTGCCTTTCGGTAAGGTGGTGATGGCGGCACCTCGGCCCCCGGGCAGCGGCTCGCCCTCGTCCCTCCAGCAGGTCCAGATCCGGGTGGCCCGCCTGGACGAGAGCAGCAGCGCCTCCCACAGCCCTGTGGCGGCACTGCAGATACCCGTACAGATCCCTGTGCAGATCACGCATGTCGGTAAGCTCTCGATCATCTGAGTGAGTAGGCTGGGAGTTCATTTGTTTGAGTGGGTAGGCTGTAGGATACAATTTGGGATACAATCTTGGGATGCAGTGTGTGTATGAGTAGGTAGGCTGTAGGGTGCTGTGTCTATGAGTAGGAAGGTTGTGAGGTGCAGTGTGTGAGTAGGTAGGTTGTAGGGTGCAGTGTGTATGAGTAGGTAGGTTGTGCGATGCAATATGTATGAGTGGGAAGGTTGTGGGATGCAGTGTGTATGAGTGGGTAGGCTGTGGGTCACTGTTTATTAAAGATGCATCTCGCTGTCAAATCTATGCTTGTATCCTGTTTCAAAAGAACCAAAAGTATTATTGGCACCCCCACTGTCACAAAGCTTCAAATGAGATGTGGACCACTCTCCTGTTTGCCATTTCATCTTAACACTCATCTGTCTCTCTGTCTATGAAGCACCCTCAGATACCTCATCGACTGCTAATGATGCAGAGACTATAACGCTAAACGCCGGAACCCTTCAGACATTTGAAATCTTACCTGTAAGTTTTGCACAAACAATATATCATAATACTTCCTCAAGGACTAAAACTGGAAATATTGCGCAAGGACATCATTGTAATGTCTCAGCGTTACTGCTGTCGTTGACATCTGGCCTGATGGGTGCATTCCCTTTGCGTCAGTCTTTCCACCTGCAGCCTACGGGCACTCCTGGGACGTACTACATCCAGACGGGCTCCAACCAGGGCCTCCCGCTGACGCTGGCGGCCAGCCCCACCGTCACCCTCACAGCGGCCACGTCGCCCTCGTCCCCGGAGCAGATTATCGTACACGCCCTGTCCGTGAGTGAAAACCTGCTGCTCTCACCGCTGCTATCGGGCTGCTTGATCTTCACTGTGCTGGGCTGCTGCCCTGTGATGTCACTCCATGTTTGAATCTGAAACTAGCTAGTGAACCGTTCTACATTTCTGTAATTCAGGAACTGAAACGTTAAGCAGTATCAACTAGCTATAAGTGTGACTTTCATAGTAGTGAATGGTTAATGGAGGCAGGGCAAACCTTCCAATAAAAAGTGGATCTCTGGACATTTTTTTGTTGGAAATCACAGCACTGACTTTAGAGTAAAATGCATACATTTGTAATTATACAGTAGAAGGGGTAAATTGTAAGCGTGACAGTATTTGTAAGACTAATTATCTAGGTGCCCCCTACTCTAGTGAAGATTTATTGTTCACATGTTTTTTTGCTTATCCACTAGCCGGATAACTTGCTCAGCTCCAATGAGAACGTCACTGTGCAGATGTCCCACCCCGGCGTCATCATCCAGACAGTGTCCTCGGATGACCTTGCCTCCGCGGAGTCCCTCAGCCAATCGGCGCTAACCGTGGAGCAGTCCGTATTGGCCAGCGCAGAGGATGCTTCGGACGTGAACCTGGAAAAGGTGGGCGCAGAGGCGGGGAGCCCCCAAAGAGAAGGGGCGGAGCAGGAGGTGATCAGTGGCTCAGAGGGCGCAAAATTCCTCCAGAACCCTCAGGTGGAAGCTCCGGGTCACCTGACTGAGACGGGGGATGGGCAGGAGCACCTGACTGACACCTTCTCAGCAGAGGTACAGACAGCAATGACCCAACCTCACCTTTATCATTCTCATTCACTTCCATAAAACATGTGAAGACACTTCAGAGTTTGATAGGACAAACTAGTCTATAGCAAATTTGAGAGACCCTGTATGTGGCTTTGTGTTACCACTTCAAACTTTGCCACAAAGAAGTGGACCTGGGCTATTGCATTCAAAGGCCAGTGCGAAACAAAATGAGTGTCTATCTGCACACTTTCGAGGAACTGACTTTTTACTTTCTCCTGACAGACTTTGGGTTCTCCAACCATGGAAGAACACGTGGTGGAACGAACTGTAGGAGAGGGTGCGGTGATGATCGTCCCCTCCCCCAACAGCTTCATCCAGACCGCCGATGATATCGACAGCGACAGTGTCCTGCCCTTAACCACACTGACAGGTAAGATTAATGCCACTGATTTTATAGATTCTAATGTGAAAATGCCTTTCATGTCATTGTACTGGTTGTGAAGGCAGTGGCTCTGCTTGTGGGAGGTGGTGTCTCTCCCCCAGGATGAAGAACCATTCCTCAGACTTGTACAGTATGAATGTCTCTTGAAGTTCACTCAGCATCCGCAGACATGCTACTTTCAACTGGGCATGTAGTGATTTATACGTGTCAGTTTGCATAGACTTTGTACTGAAACTGACAGGCTGTGGGCACACTGTTCTATATTACAGATCCTATACTTGAAAATCAGGGAGAGAGCTCTGACTGACAGGATTGGCCTGTCGCACAACAGCTTCGTGCCAATGAATTGAATCGAAGTGGATGGACCCGAAAATGAACAAAATCACTACTGTTGGGAGCATGGGGGAGCCTCGGTTCTGAATCGCCAATAGCTTCTTTCTGTCGTGTTGGCAAACCCCAAATTTCTAGGGATATGCAAGTCTGACATTTTCTTCCTTTTATACACTAACGGGTGGAAAGGCAACCGTGATTTTCTGAGTTGGTCTAGACAAGAGGTCTTGGTATTGAGTTTGTTGAAGGTTTGTGGGGTGCCAAGTCAAATCCTGTAATATGGAAGATGACTCCTTATGCAGTACTGTACATCATTGTTACACTTATTTTATAAGTCAGAGGAATCACAGTGCTGGCAGTTGAGGCTGCAGTGGCAAATGCACATGAGGAAAGGGCACATGCAGTTCCTTAAAATGTACTGTAGCTGAAGACTAACGGGTTTCAATTAATATCGTGGGCGTGTCGTTTGAAAGATTAACCTATGCGACACTTAGAACTCTGCAGACAGAAAAAAAAAAAACTAGTCTATACTTCTAATAGTATATTTGCTCTTCAGCTCAGCTTTATTACAAAATCCTGGACCTAAACTTTTTTATGTAAAACATTATTTTCCTTTAGAGTTTCTGCTTTTTTCTGCTGGTCTGGTCTGAAATGCTTATTTGGATTAACTACTTGCATTATTCTTGCAGTGGGTTATGATCATTATCTGTGAACTCCTGTTTACTTCCTTTAGCTCAAACCTAAATAATTTAAGCCACTGCTGATGAAGGCCAGATCACCCTGGATTGTGCAAAGACAGCATCGCATCGTGTGACAGGCTAAGAAAAATTGTTACAAGGTTTACCATTCAGCCCATATCAGCTTGTCCTTTGCCTGTGGTTGAGACTGAATTCTAATATGGCTGTCTGCCAAGTATCCCAGTCTCTGATACTACAGCAAATCCCAACAGGATTCTCTGCGAAGAAATATTTCTTAGTGTCAGTGTATTTCAGACTCATTTCCACCTATATCTCGTGGTTCTGCTCAGCCTTGAAATAACATTTGCAGGCTAACTTACTCAGACCTTTTCTGAAGTATTTCAGGTAATCAGGTGATGATGAAGCTGAGGCAAACTGTGCCACTGTAACATTAATGCTGGACAAATGAAATACCATGTGGACAAAACCCTCCCATTACTTTGGGTATGACGCGGTTCATGTCGATAGTTCACAGGCAGGAGTTTCCCCATTACCAGCAGTGCAGCAGTACGTCTCACTTAATGTCCAGTAAGAATTGTATACGGTACAATTCATTACCATCTATTGTACGTTGGTCCTTCTTCAGACATTATTTGTAATGTGAAGTTGCACTGGGTTCACTGACAGGTTGCATTGCATAGTGTCTTGGAGCAGTGGCAGGTAATTGGGGGGGCACAAGGTTTTGTGGTCATCCGTTGTGCAGCCACATCAAAGGTCTAGAAATGAAGACTCATTCATACTAGGTCTAACTTAGCTAAACATGGTGCTGAAGTTATATGTTATGTGAGGTTTATTTCCTCTTGCAGCTTCAATGATGATGCTTACAGCTTTGATTTGTCCATGTTGTTAATGAGAGCTTGCAACACATTATTTCCTCTGTGTGTTTTCTAATGAATGTGTACTTTATCAGGGTTTCAAATCTTGCACTGGTCCTGTGTCTTTATTAGTTACAGGATGTTGTCACAGCTACTTCCAAAAGCCTGTGTAGACTAGTACAATAATTTATCAGAGAAATGGGGTTGTTTGTATGGTTTTGTGTTTATTTATTAATTAAAACTTTATAAAGCAACTTGAGTGTCTTAAGTTAATAATGATCATGTGATCAATGGTCAGTCCTTTGTTTTCCCACTGCATTCGACAGGTAAAAGTTTTTCATCAAATGAATGCGATTTGTGCATTTTTGTGAAGGATATTACTACTGTTCAGTACATCAAAAAATTCCACTTTGTAGTAAATTTTTCATTAAATTATATCATAGCAAACATCAAAATGTGGGGCTCACTCAAATCATACTGTCTTGTGTTTCCACACACATAAGAAGCAAATGTTTTTAAATTCCCCATGGTAATGTACTTCTGCAATCAAATTGCACCAAAGCTGATCAATATGTGGGTGTTATCCAGCGGGTAAGTTTATCATGCATATACATTGTGTGCGCTGTAAGTATCAATTATTAATTGGAAATCCACACCAAACCTCTACAAGATCCAAAATAAACAATCTGTTTATTACAGAAATTTGGTATAGAAAATGGAAGATTTACAGTCTCACTGATATTCCGTTAGAAAGAACTCCAGTTATACAATATGACAAAAGTGCAGTGATTTTCAGAAATCATGATAAGAAATTAAACATTATTATTTGCCATATATTCACAGAAGTGCTACAATAAAAGG